>NC_072391.2:44428409-44731136 GCF_028885625.2 Pongo pygmaeus
ATAACTCATATAAGCTAAACAACATATTAGAGATATAAAGACTAATAAATACTCTATTCCCTTAACAAATAGGTAGCCCCTTTGCCACTCAAATCTAGTATGTCTCTGATAAATCTTTTTTCTTCCTCCTCTACAAAGGTTACTTTCTTTTTATTATTTCCCTTCTTCTCTACAGTTTATGACACATACATGTATGCACACACATGTGCACATATACATAGTATTTAGTTTTGCATGAGTTTGAACTTTACCTAAATGTTATTACTCTTCTGAAATTTTTTTTTGCTCAACATTGTTTCTGTGACTCATCCATGTTAATGTATTTAAGCTTTAGTTCTTTAATTTTGTTCACTTGTAATCAAAGCAGTCTTTCCAATTAATACTTTCTGCAAATGTCACAAATGTAAAATGTTATCTTGTGGTTTTAACTTAATTTCTCTGATTTCTATAGATGTTAAACACATATGTTTATTGGCCTTTCCTATTTTTGATTTGCCCATTTATTTTTTTTCCCATTTTTTTCTAGTAGTTTATCTTATTTTCTTGATTTATAGGAGTTCTCCACTTTGGAACTCAATTCATGGCTGGTCATATAATATATGTCACAAATATCGTCTCCCAATTTGTGGCTTTCCTTTCATTTTATTGTAATGACATCATCTGATGAAGAGTGGTTTTATATTTCGATATACTCCCTACATCATTTAAAAAAACTCCATAAAACAAAAACCTCATATATTTTCTTGTATGTAGAGAATACGCATAGAAGATCAATCTGGTATACATAGACCAAAGCAGTAGCTATATTAATATCTAGAGTTTCAGTTAATATGAAACTTTTGCTTTCTGCACCATATGTCTGTAATGTCTGAGTATTTAAAGTGAGCATGTATTACTCCATTCTTAACCAGGTGACCACCTAGGGAGTTTAAAATTAGGTTTTAGGCTGTTTATGAATAGAACATTTTATTTTTGTGGGCAATATATATCCATATTTTCCCAGTTGTCTTAAAAATATCTTTCATAACTTCTTTTCTTCTTTGTTTGAGCCAATGAAAACGTACATGTGCATTTAATGGTTAAAAAAATTTTATGTTAACATTTATTTTATATCAAATGAAAGTTTAGAGGCAGAAAGGCCCTTGGGCTCCATGGAGAAGCTGCTGAACCTCTGTATGTCAGTTTTACAATATGTGTACTGGGGTTAATAACAGAACTTACTCTGTAAGGTGATTGTGAGGATGAAAAAGCAAATACATATACAGTGCTTAGAACAGTGCTAGCCTCATCTAAATGCTCAACAAATGGTAGTTATTATTCTCATTTATTCATGACTGTATTTCAGATAAAGACTAAACATTTGTTGCAGGTTTGATGCTCTGACTTTTTGGGGGGATGAATAACGGGGGTACTTTCCTGGATTAAGTCCTGGTTCTAATAATAGATACTTATAATTATGAAATAAGCAGATGTAATATAGCTACAACAGAATATTTCTGTGAAGTTTCTCTCAGAAGTGTTTAGTCCAGGAATATATGTGTGTACACATAGAGAAGTTACAGCATACTTGAAATAAAACATTTTCCATTACTTTTGTCTCTCTGGTGCCCCTTCCTTATCAGAGAACATAATGATAATATCAGAAACAACTGCAGTTTTTAGTAAACAGGTCTCTTCATCTTTGCTGATAAAGATCAACTATTTTTTAGAACAGAATTTGAATCAGTTCAAATGATGCATTTAGAAGCGATTTATATGATAACCTTATGATATCTTAAGGTTGGGGTGGTTTAATTTGTATTTTTAGAAAAAGAAACAAAATTTTTGAAAAATGTGTCTGTTATTTTCTATGTCTGCTCAGATAAAATTCCCACAGCCAAAGTTTCTAAGCATTGTATATATTTCTGAAAATCTTCTGGGGTTTTTAAAAGGAAGCTCATTCAATAGTGTATGTTTGAACTTCTGCAACCTAACGCCAATTTCATCAAGGGCTCCTTTTGTTAGTTGTTAAATCTTTAGCTGAAAACGGCCTACCAATTAGGGACAGTTTGAGTACTTAAAAATATGCTAGCTGTCCTTAAGGTTCTCTTTTCCCCCCAAAAATGTGGCTATTCAACAGGTATCTGTCAAGTCCCTATTTGGTGGCAGGCACTGTTCTGGGCACTGGAGAAACGACAGTGAACTGAAGAAACAAAAATCTATGCCCTCATGGAGTTCACATTCTAGTATGGCAAGAAGCAATAAAAATATTAAGTATATAGTATTTTAGCAGGTGAAAGGGCTTTGAAGAAAAACTAATGAAGGGTAAGGGCAAAGAAGAGTGTTTGAAAGTTGTGATTTTGAATACAGCAACCCTCACTGAGAAGGAACATAACATTTAAATAAAGACGTGAAGGAGGTAAAGTATATTTAGAGAAATAACTTAAGGGAGGTGATCTGGATATCCGCAGGAATAATATTCTAGGCAGAGAAAATAGTTATTCAACCCAAGTCCTAAGGTTGGACCTTGTCTTGTATTTAAGAAACAATAAGGAGGCCGGTGTGGCTAGCTCAAGGCATCAAGTGGGAAAACAGAATGGAAGGTCGTGAGATAATGGTGGGCTGAGTATGTGTGGCCTAGTAGGCTGTTTTAAGGACTTTGGCTATTTATCCAAATGTAATGAAGAAGCCACTGGAAGATTTTGGGAAGAGTCATTTACATTTATAACGGATAATGGGAGACAAGGGTGGAAGCAAGGAAACCAGTAACTGAAATAATCCAGGTGAGAAATGATGGTGACTTGAACCAGGAGGTTATAGTGGAGGTGGTAAGAAGTGAACAAGTTGTGGAAATATTTCAAAGGAAGAATGAGCAGGATTTCCTTGCAGACTTGATGTTGGGTGTGACAGAAAGAGGCGGCAAGGATGACTCCAATGTTTTTTATGTTTTGAGACAGAGTCTTGCTCTGTCACTCAGGCTGGAGTGCAGTGGCGTGATCTCGGCTCACTGCAACATCTGCCTCCTGGGTTCAAGTGATCTCGTGCCTCAGCTCCCTAGTAACTGGGATTACAGACATGCCTGGCTAATTTTTCTTTTTGTATTTTTAGTAGAAATGGGGTTTTGCCATGTTGGCCAGGCTGGTCTAGAACTCCTGGTCTCATGTGATCCGCCTGCCTTGGCCTCCGAACGTGTTGGGATTACAGGAGTGAGCCACTGCGCCCAGCCAACTCAACGTTTTGACAGAATTGGAAGGACGGGACTGCCATTTAGTGAGACGGGAAGCTTAAGGGTTGAGGTGGTTTAGGAGGAAAGATCAGGGATTCATTTTGGGAAAAATAGTCTGAACTGTCTATCAGACATGGACATAAAAGTGGACATGGCTAGTAGGCAGCTGATATGCGGCTTTGGAGCATAGTGGGACGTCTAGCTTGGACATATGTTATTAGTACGCAGGGTTATGACCCAGTAGATGGTGCTTATTAAAGCCATGAGATCACCAAGAGTGTGCAAAGAAAGAAAAATAAGACTCCTGTATAGCTCCACTAAATATACTACAAACAACTGACACTCAGGGTATTACTGTACATCTGGAGCTGAAATTCCACTGCATTTTAAAACGCAAATCAGTGTCTTTAAAAATCAAGTTTAAAATTTTCAATACAGAATGAATACAGTGATGCCAGGCTATAACCACTTCCTTGAGGTTTATGCTTTAGTATTATTTGAGTCTGGTGATCTTGTTTTTCGTCTTTGGTTCCTAGCACAATGCTTGGAAGAGTAAAGTCTCAGCAAATAATTTTGAATTTGATGAATGAATGAATGAAAAGTATGTGTGATATTAAAGAAATTTTCAGGTTATGTTTCCCTTGGCCAATGATATAACACTTGCCCTTTTAAATGTCCAACAGGTCCCATCCACTCTGCACAAAGAAGTTCCTAAGCAGGCATTCTGAGTATGAGCTTACAAGTTCTAGAAGTAAAACATATGCTTGGCTTGACCAACAAATGTGAGGCTAAAGGGCATGTAAAGTGATATCTTTCCAGTTTTATAAGAAGTAGACAAATGATCTAATAAAGAAAAAGGTAAAGAGTCCCTGGGGTTGAGGACTATATATTTAATATCTCATCAATAGACCAGACTCTAATTCCTTTACCTCAGGGCCATAGTCAGAACCATGATAACTATTTTCCAAAAAAAAAAAAAAAAAAAAGAAAAAGAAAGCAAAAACAGGCATGGTGCTCAGAGAGACAGTTCTAATTTATGTGACTTGTCACAGCTGAGATCTTATCTTGACTTGATATATGTCTATATTGAAGATATTAGATTATTCTTTCTCATTATTTGGGACAGTGATCCCAGTCAGCCAAAGGTAACTACGTAGGGCAGGAGTTTGCAAGCCTTTTAGTTTTAGGACCTCTTTATACTTTTAGAAATTATTGAGGACCTCAGAGAGCTTTTGTTTATGTGATCCATACCTGTTGATTTTTACCATATTAAAAATTAAAAGACATTTTTAAAACATATGAATACATACACATATACGTAATGTGTCAGAGTAACGAAGTCATTAAATGTTATGAAGTCTCTCGAAAATGCTAATATACACTTGTGAAAGAAAAAGAGCGAAAAAAGCAAACAATTTTTTATGTATTTTATGAAAAATTATTTTGACCTCCTGGATCCTCTCAAAGGGCTTGTGGCCTAGGGGAAAATTAGGTTTATCATAACAGGACTGCAAAAAGAGCCAAAATTCAGCTTTTGACTTCCGCATTGAAGTTTTTGAGTCCCTCGAGAGAAAAACTATGGAAAAATTAGATCTGTGCTGCTAAATAAGGAATCCTCAGGGTCATCAAAACAGAGAGATGAATATCTAAAGATATAACCAAAATACCAACAAAAAAATCCAACTGGATCATAGATTTAAATGCAAATATATAACAACACACATACACACTATACATATATATATATATATATATATATATATATTTTTTTTTTTTTTTTTTGAGACAGAGTCTCGCTCTGTCCCCCAGGCTGGCATGCAGTGGCACGATCTCAGCTCACTGCAACCTCCACCTCCCAGGTTCAAGCAATTCTCCTGCCTCAGCCTCCCGAGTAGCTGGGATTACAGGCGCGCACCACCACACCTAGCTAATTTTTGTATTTTTTTTGTAGAGATGGAGTTTCACCATGTTGGCCAGAACGGTCTCGATCTCCTGAACTTGTGATCCACCCGCCTCGGCCTCCCAAAATTCTGGGATTACAGGCGTGAGCCACTGCACCTGACCCCACAAAAAAATATTTTAAAACTTGTTTTAAAAAATCTTACATACAAATGGCACTTTCCAAGCATGACACAAAACACAGATATCACGACAGAAAAGATGAATTTGATTAGTAAATATTTAACAATTCTATATAGCCAAAAAAACCTCTCACGCAAAGTAAAAAGTTTTACAACAAGCTGGAGATATGTAGAGCATATATCAAAAAGCAGGATTAATTTCCTTAAGACACAAAGCACTTTTAGAAATAAACATTATTAAAAGACAAGAAAAAAACTTAGGTGGATGTAGTGGCTCATGCCTATAATCTCAGCACTCTGGGAGGCCAAGGCAAGAGGATCGTTTGAGCTTAGGAGTTCAAGACAAGCCTGGCCAACATAGTGAGTCCTCGTCTCTACTACAAAATAAAAAGAAAAATTAGCCAGGCATGGTGGCATGCACCAGTAGTCCCAGCTACTCAGAAGGCTGAGGTGGGAGGATTACTTGAGCCCAGGAGGTTGAGGCTCCTGTGAGCTGTGATGGTGCCCCTGCATTCCAGCCTGGGTGACAGAGACCCTGTCTCTAAAAAAAGAAAACACTCTAACAGAAAAATGGGCAAAGTATGTAGTAAATAAGCAATTCCAAGCAAAATAATTGTAAACGGCCAGTTAGTATACGAAAAGCTATTTAATATTAATTATATAATTCAGGAAACGGTAATCAAAATAAGATATAGAATGATTCAGCACAAGACGGCTGACTAGACACAGCCAGGAAGCGCCTCTCCCACTGAGAAAGACTAAAATATTGAGTAAATCAATATATTTTGAACAGATCTTTTGAGAGAAAACACTGAGAGTTGGCAGAGAGGTGACGCAGACAACAGGTCTGAAGTGGGAGGAAGCTGGGACCCTTGCCTGGCCTTACTGAGCACCTTGACGAGTTCCTGGACCTAAACAGCTCCTAAGGAAGATGTGAGTGAAGGAACTGTGGCACAGCCCACTCTCACCACGAACCTCTGGGATCTTGGCTACAAGACACCCCACAACCCCCACAGACATTGGAATTGGCAGGCAATCTACCTGGAGAGTAGGCAGAGACAGAGATTGAGCCTGCGCAGAGGTTGAGGGGTTTTGCGTGCAGGGCATCTGTGGCAAAACACAGCAATGGGGACCCATTCCCCAAGGCTCTCCATCTTCTTCTGGGTAGCTCTAACCAGGGCCAGGGAAAGAGCAGGGCTGTCTGTCCTGTGGGACCAGGGTATGTTTGTTTGCCCCCCTCCCACCCGCCAGCCTCTCCCAAGGCCCCTGCCTGGCCGCTCCCACCACAGCATGCCCACAGCACAACCTCTGCTGAGCAGTCCAAGTGCTTTGCTGCCAGCCCTACCTGCAGGCCTTCCGGTGACCCGCGGACAGTGGACAAAGCTGCAGGTTCAGGCCCCAGGTGAGAGCACACAGCTCAGGAGTGCCAAGCTGAGATCTGTGGCTGGCACTTGAATGGAGGAGGAGCCCCCACTCTCAGAACACTGAGAAAAATGAGACACAGATTTATGGACTGGCATGGGAACTGGGCATGCCTCCTTCCACAGGTATGGGCCAGGAAGGGTGTGGCCCATATGCCAGCCACAGCCTGTGACTGAGGTAGTCCTACAACTACAACACAACCCCAGCGATTTGGGGGTAGGAGGCTTGGAAGACAAAACTAGCTGGTTGGGGCAGATACCGGGGAGGCCACCAGAAGGAGACTGGTGGAGGGAGGGTGTGCTGGGTGGTCCCAAAAACTGCCTTGCTGAGTGACAAAACCTTGGGCTGTGGGCGCCATACCAGCTGCACACTCAGGGCAATACCGCCCTGCCCAGAGGTTCCCTGCCCTTGACCTACTGCGTGAACAGACCACTTGCAGACATACCCTACAACCTGCTCTGACTCTGCCAAGCAAAGATGCACGACCAGCAGGACTCTGAATGCTGGTCTCATAGTGACCAAACTTTGACTCGGACAACCACTAAGGGAAGGGGAGGTATAGCCCGCCAGGACCCCCACTGGAACCAAGGAAAGATGGGTGCAGTCCTAATGATTGGAGGTGGCTCCCATATGGCCTGGGAACAGGTCTGGCAAGGAGGTCATCATTGCCACCCTAGTCTCCCCAGTCACAGAGTGCTCTTGCAAATGTAGTCAAACACAAAAGAGGCGTACTGCTGAGTAAGTTTACCTGCTACACACTACTTTTAAGTGCCATCTACTGCATACCAACCTATATTACACCACCAAAAAAAATTCTTCCAGCCTACATTGACTGTGAAACCCAATGCAGAAATCTAGCCACAAATAAAGATCCTGTACAGAGCTTTGAACCTCAGAAATAACCCAGAAACAAAGCCAATATTCAACTTAAACCACAGTCAAACCCTCAAGGGAAATACAGAATATAAAAACAAAAAACACCATCCAAACAACAGCAAATTCAAAAAGATAAAGGAATACCAGCCCTCTCAGATGAGTAAGAATCAGCACAGAACTCTGGTAATTCAGTCAGAGTGTCTCCTTACCTCCAAACAACCGCACTAGATCCCCAGCAACATTTCTTAACCAGATTGAAATGGCTGAAATGACAGTCACAGAATTCAGAATCTGGATGGCCAAAAAAGCTAAATGAGATCCAGGAGAAAACTGAAACCCAATCTAAGGAATCCAAGAGTTGAAAGACGACATAGTCATTTTAAGAAAAAAACAAACTGAATTTCTCAATTTAAAAAATTCACTACAAAGGCTGGGCATGGTGGCTCACTTGAGGTCAGGAGTTCAAGACCAGCCTGGCCAACGTGGCAAAACCCTGTCTCCACTGAAGATTAAAAAAAAAAAAAAGTAAAAAAATAGCAGGATATTATGGTGGTGTGTGCCTGTGGTCCCAGCTACTTGGGTGGCTGAGGCATGAGAATGACTTGAACCCAAGGAGGTGGAGGTTGCAGTGAGCCAAGATTTGCGCCACTGCACTCCCTCCTGGGTGACAGAGCAAGACTCTGTCTCAAAAAAAAAAAAAAAAAAAAAAAAAAAAAGAAAAAGAAGAATTCACTACAGAAATGACAAGAAACAGTTGGAAGAATTAAAAACAGAATAGAACAAACTGAGGAAAGACTCTCAGAGCATGAAGACTGGTCCTTCAAATCAACTCTGCTAGACAAAAATAAAGACAAAAGAATTTTTAAAAATGAACAAAACCTCTGAGAAACATGTGCTTTTATAAAGAAACAAAACCTACAACACATTGCCATTCCTGAGCCAGTAGGAGGCTGTAAGCAACTTGGAAAGCATATTTGAGGATGCAGTCCATAAGATTTCCCCTAATCTGGATATAGAGGTTGACAGGCAAATTTAAGATATTCAGATAATTCCTGTGAGATACTATACAAGATGACCATCTGCAAGACACATAGTTATCAGAATCTCCAAGGCCAACATGAAAGAAAAAAGCAGCTAGAGAGAAGGGTCAGGTCACATACAAAGGAAACCCCATCAAGCTAGCAGCAGACCTCTCAGCAGAAACCTAC
Organism: Pongo pygmaeus; assembly: GCF_028885625.2. Taxonomy (NCBI): domain Eukaryota; kingdom Metazoa; phylum Chordata; class Mammalia; order Primates; family Hominidae; genus Pongo; species Pongo pygmaeus. Next base: position 44,437,202 of record NC_072391.2, read on the forward strand.
AAGCAAGAAGAGACTGGGGGCCTATTTTCAGGATAATTAAAGAGCAGAACCAACCAAGAATTTGATATTCTGCCAAACAAAACTTCTTCTAAGCTAAGGAGAAACAAAATCCTTTTCAGACAAGCAAATGTTAAGGGAATTCATTCCCACTATGCCAGCCTTACAAGAGGTCTTTAAGGGAGTGCTAAATATAGAAATGAAAGAACACTTAAGGCCAGGTCAAATGGATCACACCTGTAATCCTAGCACTTTGGGAGGCCAAGGTGGACAGATCACTTGAGCCCAGGAGTTTGAGACTTGCCTGGGCAACACGGAGAAATCCTGTCTCTATAAAACGTTTAAAAATTAGCCTGGTGTTGATGGTACACACCTGTAATCCCATCTACTTGGCAGGCTGAAGTGGGAGGATCACTTGAACCCAGAAAGTTGAAGCTGCAGTGAGCTGAGATGGTGCCACTGCACTCTAGCCTGGGCAACAGAGCAACACTTTGTCTGAAAAAAACACTGTAGTACATAGCCCACAGACACAATAAAGCAACTCTAAAATCAAATACAATATCATTTGATTTGCAAAAAAATAAAACTGTAACATGCAGGGACTGTCTAATACTCCTAGGATTGCACAAGAACATAGAGATGTACTTATTCTCACTCTCATTCCCCAGGCTAGAGTGTGATGGTGCGATCTTGGCTCACTGCAACCTCCACCTCCCGGGTTCAAGTGATTCTCCTGCCTCAGCCTCCCGAGTAGCTGGGATTACAGGCACCTGCCCCCATGCCCGGCTAATTTTTGTATTTTTAGTAGAGTCAGCGTTTCACCATGTTGGCCAGGCTGGTCTCGAACTCCTGACCTCAGTTGATCCACCTGCCTTGGCCTCCCAGTCTTGGGATTACAGGCGTGAGCCACTGCGCCCGGCCGAGATGTATTTATAAAAAGATTTAACAGAGCAATGCTGCAAACAAACAAACAAACAAAAGAAATACACAAATGCCCACCAAGAGATGAATGTTTAACTGAATTTTGCAATCTGTATGTAATGGAATAATACCACGGATCTATTTTTTTTTTTAATCCCAGTTCTGGGGGGGCAGAAGTGGGCAGATCACTTGAGGTCAGGAGTTCAAGACCAGCCTGGCCAACACGGTGAAACCCTGTATCTACTAAAAATACAAAAAAAATTAGCTGGGTGTGGTGATGCATGCCTGTAATTCCAGCTACTAGGGAGGCTGAGGCAAGAGAATTGCCTGAACCTGGGAGGCAGAGGTTTCAGTGAGCTGAGCTCCCGACACTGCACTCAAGCCTGGGTGACTGAGTGAGACTCTGTCGTAAAACAAAAAACAAACAAAAACAACAACAACAACAAAAACCCAGGTCAATCCATATGTGTCAATATACTAATATATCTGAATTAAGAAAGAATCACAATTCTATACACAATTCCATTTGGATAAAAAAGGAAAATGTGCATGTATCTGCAAAGAACACTTCAGGAAGAAGAAAATGAAGATAGTAGTTGCCTCTCCTTTATATACTTTTGAACTGTTTTAATTTCTTACCTTAATTATACTACTTTTAAATAATTCAAAATAAAATAAAATAAAATAAATATTGAGTTCACAGCCTTCTGTTTTTACCACTATAAGTTCACCTTATTGATGCTCAGCCATTTTCATGGCTTCAACAATTTGGAAGAACCCTAGACTTTTTAGGCTCTGACCTTGATCTGTTTTTCAGGCTCTAGGGACAAATTGAAACTGGTTGCCTGCATGAATATCCCATCCATTGCCTCAAATACACTGTTGCCTAAAATCAAATTCTTCAAATCAAGAATATCAAGGGATATTAATGTTCCCATGTGTCTGCAGTGTTTCAACCATAAAAATCTTCATTCTTAGCTGTCTTTATGATACATATATTCCATTGTTGGACAAGAACCTGGATGCTGATATTTTGTCATTGTTTCCTCAATGCAGATGCTTATTCTTTAGTTATAAAATGAGGTGAAAAGATTAGGTTGAGTTTCTTTTGCAAGAACAAAGGAATATAACAGAGTCGACTTTAGGTAACAGATGGCCATTTCTGCTATGCATGGAAGAGTGGGGTTACTAAAAGCCAGAATTTATTTTCTTAAAGTGGATTATCGAAGAAAGACGATCAGAATGACATGATCAGGTTACTATAAAGAATGTGGTATTAAAGAACTTCAGTCCTTGAGACTATTTGGAAAGCTGTAGCAGAGATGAATCGGAATTGCCTGTGGTTGTATATAAATGCCTTGGTTGTCAGAATAACAGAATTTGCAAAGCAGAGAATTTAGGAAAAGCTAAAAATCAGTAATAGAAAAAACCGAAATGATTTTCACATATGAAAAAGGAATTCCATTTAAATAATGTAAGACATACATATCAAAATCATAATGAAATACCATTTTTTCCAATCATCAATGATTGGATCCAATCATCCAATGATAATTCAAAAAAGGTAATACCTAGTGTTGGCAAAAATGAGAGAAATAAGCACTCTCATGAGCCTTTCTTCAGGGCAAGATAAGTGTTTCACCTCTTTAAAAATCTTGCCGTGCGCGGTGGCTCCTGCCTATAATCCCAGCATTTTGGGAGGCTGAGGTGGGCGGATCACCTGAGATTGGGAGTTCGAGCCCTGCTTGGCCAACATGGTGAAACCACGTCTCTACTAAAAACACAAAAATTAGCTGGGCATGGTGGTGGGCGCCTGTAATCCCAGCTACTCAGGGGGCTGAGGCAGGAGAATCCCTTGAACCCAGGAAGGAGAGGTTGCAATGAGCCCAGATCGCAGCACTGCACTCCAGCCTGGGCAACAAGAGCGAAACTGTGTCTCAAAAACAAAACAAAACAAAACAAAAAAACACCTTTATACTTGTTTAACCATTTATTTTATATGCAGAAACTCTTCGTGAGATTATGAGCAATGTCCACAAAATCAGGCACCAGAGGAATAAAAATAAAATAAAAATTTAAAAAAACAGAAACAACATACATAGCTTCAAAAAAAAGAGATGTTAAAAAAATTGTTATAATCATATAGTGGATAAGTCATTGGAAGTCATATAGATTTGACTATTTAAAAAAATTAAGAAGTAAAAATATTTAAAAAGAAAAAACTGAGAATTCATATATATTACTTGTTTTTTCTTCAACAGGAAGTTCTCTTTATATTAAGAATTTCAGCTAAAGCTTATTGTTTGCAAAAGTTTTGTATGTCTGATATAGTTTAGATGTTTGTCCCCTCCAAATCTCATGTTAAAATCTGAGCTCCAATGTTGGAGGTAGGCCCTAGTGGGAGGTATCTATCTGGGTAATGGGAGTGGACCCCTCATGAATGGTTTGGTGCCCTCCCCATGGTTCTGAGTTCATTCAAGAGCTGATTGTTTAAAGGAGCCTGGCATTCCCCCCTCTCTCTCGGTTCCTGTCTCACAATATGACGTGCTTGCTCTCCCTCTGCCTTTCAACATTGGTGGAAGCCTCCTGAGGCTTCCTCAGAAGAAGCATGGAGAACCATGAGCCACAATAAACCCGTTCTTTATAAATTATCCAGTCTCAGGTACTTCTTTATGTCAACACAAAAGGACTAACACAGTGTTCTAAGGAATGAATATATACTGGACAATGAGAACTATATACCATTTTAAAAAAATTGACCAAATTCTTAGCTAAATTTGTAGGACATGACAGTCCCAAGATAGTGGGACTACTGCCTAGTATTACCTCTGTTATTGCTACATAGTAGTTCGTAACTAATATGCACTTATTTCATTCTGCCACATATAATGGCTAGACTTGTCAGCTACTCCCAGTAAACTAAATTGTTTTTGATGGCTGATGGCACTTCTTGTCGTCTTTATATCTCATACAATGAATAGCAGAGAGGCCTTTGCATGAGGCAGGTACTCTGAATGTTTGCTGAAATGATTTCAAAAGCAGAAACAGGGTTCTATATAACACAACTATAATAATTAACATTTTAAAACTTCCTGATATAATTTCTGAAAGACCACTCATCAAAGATAATTTCTATACATTTTATACAACAGATTAAGCAAATGCCTCTGATATGTGTATAATATATAATGATCAAACTAGGATATTTAGGACATCTATCATCTTGAATATTTATTTCTGTGTGTCAGGAACACTTCAATTCTTCTCTTCTAGCTACTTTGAAATACAGAATATACTGTTGTTAACTATAGTCACCCTAATGTGCTATTGAATGTTAGAACTTATTTCTTCTAACTGTATATTTATACCCATTAACCACCCTTTTTTCATCTCCCACTCTACACTTTGCTTCTGGTAACTATTATTGACTATCTCTATGAGATAAACTCTTTTAGCTCCCATATATGAATGAGAACTTGTGATATTTGACTTTCTGTACATGGCTCAATTCACTTAACATAATGATCTCAATACACATGTTGATGCAAATAACAGGCTTTCATTCTTTTTTTATGGCAGAATATGATTCCATTGTGTATATATGCCATACTTTTTCCATTCATTAGCTGAAGGACCCTCAGGTTGACTCCATATATTGCCTATTTTGAGTACTATTGCAATAATCATGGGGGTACAGATATCCCTTCAATATACTGATTTCCTTTCCCTGGGATAAATACCCATTGGTGGGATTGCTGGATGGTATGGTAGTTTCATTTTTAGTTTTTGTGTGAAACATTCATACTGTTTTCCATAATAGCTGTACTAATTTACATTTCAAACAATGTATAAGTCTTCTCATTTCTCTGCATCCTCAGCAGGATTTGTTTGAGATTTTTTTTTTTGGTCTTTTTGATAACAGCCATTTGAATAACAATGAGATGATATTTCACTGTAGTTTAAATTTCACTGATGATTAGAGATGTTGAGCATTTTTTCATAAACCTATTGGCCATTTGTATATCTTTTCTTGAGAAATGTCTACTCAGATCCTTTGCCCTCTTTTCAATAGGATTATTTGCTTTCTTACTGTTGAATTCTTTGAGTTCATTGTATATTATGGATATTTGTCCCTTGTCTAATGAACAGTTTCCAAATATTTTCTCTCATTATACAGGTTGCCTCTTACTCTGCTGTTTCCTTTGAGGTGCAGAAGCTTTTTAGCGTAACATAGTCCCATTTATCTTTTTTTTGTTTTTGAAACTTTGTTTTTTTTGGTTTGTTTTTGAGCTTTTGAACTCCTAGCCATAAAATCATTGCCTAGACCAATATCCTGAAGTGTTTCCCTTATGTTTTCTTCTAGTAATTTTATAGTTTTGGGTCATTCATTTTGAGTTAATTTTTTGTATATCATGGTGGGGGGACTAATTTCATTCTTTTTCATACTGATGTACAGTTTTCCCAGCACTATTTATTAAAGAAAGTTTCTATTCCATGATGTATAATCTCGGTGCCTTTCTCAAAATTCAGTTGGCTGTGGAATTATTTCTGGGTTCTCTATTCTGTTCCACTGGTCTTTGTGTTTGTGTTTGTTTTTATACTAGTTCTATGTTGTTTTGGTTACTATAACTTTGTAGTATATGTCTGTAGCACATTTTAAACGCAGGCAGTGTGATGCTTCCAGAATTGTTCTTTTTGCTCAGTATTGTTATGACTACTCAGTATATTTTGTTGTTTCATAAAAATTTTAGGATTGTTTTTCCTATTTCTGTGAAGAATGCCATTGTTATTTTGATAGAGATTACACTGAATTTGTAGATTGCTTTTGGAAATATGGTCATATAATGATAATAATTCTTATGATCCATGAGCATGAGATACCTATTTTTAATCTACTAATATGCATATGTTGAACCATCCTTGTATTTCTGAGATAAATCTCACTAGTTCATGTTGTATTATCTTTTTGATGTGTTCTTGGATTTGGCTTGCTAAGTTTTTTTGTTTGGTTTTACAGACAGTCTGTCTATGTTGTCCAAGGTGGAGCGCAGTTGCTATTCACAGCTGCAATCATAGTGTATTGTGGCTTTGACCACCTGGCCTCAAGGGACTGCCTTGTTAATTTTTTTTTTGAGACAGGGTCTCACTCTGTCACTCAGGCTAAAGTGCAGTGGCATAATCATTGCTCACTGCAGCCTCAACCTCCTGAGCTCAAGCAATCCTCCCATCTCAGCCTCCCAAGCAGCTGGGACTGTAAGAGCATGCCACCAAGTCCAGCTAATTTTTTAGTACTTTTTTGTAAAGACAGGGTTTTGCCATGTTGCCCAGGCTGGTCTTGAACTCCTGACTTCAAGCGATCCACCCAACTTGGACTCTCAAACTGCTAGGATTATAGGTGTGAGCCATTGCACCTGTTCCCTTGCACTTTCACGGCCTTACTTCAGGTCTTTTTTTTTTTTTTTGAGATGGAGTCTCACTCTGTCACCCAGACTGGAGTGTGGTGGCACAAAGCTCACTGCAACCTCTGCCTCCCAGGTTCAAGCAATTCTCCTGCCTCAGCCTCCCAAGTACCTGAGATTACAGGTGCCACAGTCACGCCCGGCTAATTTTTATATTTTTAGTAGAGATGAGGTTTCACTATGTTGATGAGGCTGGTCTCAAACTCCTGAACACAAGTGATCTGATCACCCCGGCCTCGCAAAGTGCTGGGATTATAAGTGTGAGCCACGACACCCGCCCTACTTCAGGTCTTATTGGGCAGACTCTTTCACCTTTTTTTATCTTTTTTTTTTTTTTTTTTTGGAGACCAGCTTTTGCTTTGCTGCCCAGGCTGCAATACAATGGTGCAATCATAGCTCACTGCAGCTCAATCACAAAGTGCTGAGATTACAGGCATGAGCCACCATGCCCTGCCTTAATTTATTGAGTAAATGGTTGATCAAGAGCGTGTTGTTTTATTTCCATGTACTTGTACAGTTTCCAAAGATCCTCTTGTCATTGATTTCTAGTTGTATTCCATTGTGACATGAGAAGATGCTTGATATGATGCCAATTTTTAAAAATTAGCTGATTTTTTTTATGTGGCCTAACATCTGGTCTCTCCTGGAAAAGTAATAATATTCTGATGAGAAAAATATGTATTCTGTAGCTGTGGGATAAAACGTTTTGTAAATGTCTGTTAGGCCTATTTGGTCTAATGTACAGTGTCTATCCAATGTTTCTTTATTGACTGTCTAGATGATCTGTGCAACAGTGAGAGTGTGATGTTGAAGTGCTGAACTATTAATGTATTGGATGGAGTCTACTATAGTTTAGAAAGCATGTTGACATCTGATTCACAGTGTTGGAGGTGGGCCTAAGAGGAAGTGTGAGGATCATGGGGGCAGATCCCTTATGAATGTCTTGCTGCTATCCTCACGGTAATGACTGAGTTCTGTGTTAATTTCCATAAAAATACCCTCGAGATCTGGCTGTTAAAAAGAGACTGGTACTTCCCTCTCTCTCTCGTGTCCTATCTTTTGCTACATGATCTCTGTGCAAATCAGCTCCCTTTCTCCTTCCACCACAAGTGGAAGCAGTCTGAGCCTTTTACCAGAAGCAAATGCTGGCACCATGTTTCTTGTAAAGCATGAAGATTTGTGAGTCAAATAAACCTCTTTCCATTACAAATTACACAGCTTCAGGTACTACTTCATAGCAACACAAATGGATTAAGACAGAGTCTATCTCTGCCTTTAGATATAATAATATTTTCTTTATGTATCTGGGTGCGCCACTGTTAGATGCGTATATATTAAGATTACATTATCTTGCTGAATTGTTCTCATTATTATATAAAGACCTTATATGTCTCCTTTTTGTTCAATTACCTTTCATCGAATATAAGTATAAGAACTCTTGCTCATTTTTGGTTTCTGTTTTCACGGAATATCTCTTTTCACCCCTTAGCTTTCAGTCTATACATGTTGTTACAGGTGAAGTGAGTGTTGTGTAGGCAGCATAAAGTTAGGTAGGTCATTTAAAAGAATCCAGTTAGCCAGTCTAAAAACGTATGTGTGTGTGTATATATGTACATATATATATGTACACACACACGCGCACACACACACACACACATATATATATATATTTTTTTTTTGAGATGGAGTCTCGTTCTGTCACCAGGCTGGAGAGCAGTGGCGCGATCCTGGGTCACTCGACCTCCGCCTCCAGAGTTCAGGTGATTCTCCTGCCTCAGCCTCCTGAGTAGCTGGGACTACAGGCGCGTACCAACATACCCAGCTAACTTTCTGTATTTTAGTAGAGACAGAGTTTCAGAATGTTGGCAAGGATGGTCTTGATCTCCTGACCTCATGATCCGCCCGCCTTAGCCTCCCAAAGTGCTGGGATTACAGGGGTGAGCCACCATGCCCGGACTAGCCAGTCTATATTTTTAAGTGGAAAATTTAAGCCATTTACAATCAAGGTTATATTTGATAGGTGATTAATTATTCCTTTTTTTTAAAATTATACTTTAAGTTCTAGGGTACATGTGCACAACGTGCAGGTTTGTTACATAGGTATACATGTGCCATGTTGGTTGGCTGCACCCATCAACTCATCATTTACATTAGGTATTTCTCCTAATGCTATACCTCCCACAGTTCCCCACCCCTCGACAGGGTCTGGTGTGTGATGTTCCCCACCCCCTGTCCATGTGTTCTCATTGTTCCACTTCCACCTATGAGTGAGAACATGTGGTGTTTGGTATTCTGTCCTTGTGACAGTTTGCTTAGAATGATGATTTCCAGCTTCATCCATGTCCCTGCAAAGGACATGAACTCATCCTTTTTTATGGATGCACAGTATTTCATGGTGTATATATGCCACATTTTCTTAACCCAGTCTATCATTGATGGATATCTGGGTTGGTTCCAAGTCTTTGCTATTGTGAACAGTGCCACAATAAACATACGTGTGCATGTGTCTTTATAGTAGCATGATTTATAATCTTTGGGTATATACCCAGTAATGGGATTGCTGGGTCAAATGGTATTTCTAGTTCTAGATCCTTGAGGAATCGCCACACTGTCTTCCACAATGGTTGAACTAACTCACACTCACACCAACAGTGTAAAAGTGTTCCTATTTCTCCACAACCTCTCCAGCATCTGTTGTTTCCTGACTTTTTAATGATCAACATTCTAACTGGCATGAGATGGTTTGCCAGTATTTTATTGAGAATTTTCACATCGATATTCATCAGGGATATTGGCCTAAAATTCTCTTTTTTTGTTATGTCTCTGCCAGGCTTTGGTATCGGGATGATGCTGGCCTCATAAAATGAGTTAGGGAGGATTACCTCTATTGATTGAAATAGTTTCAGAAAAAATGGTACCAGTTCCTCTTTGTACCTCTGGTAGAATTCAGCTGTGAGTCCGTCTAGTCCTGGACTTTTTTTGGTTGGTAGGCTATTAATTATTGCCTCAATTTCAGAGCCTATTATTGGTCTATTCAGACATTCAACCTCTTCCTGGTTTAGTCTTGGGAGGGTGTATGTGTCCAGGAATTTATCCACTTCTTCTAGATTTTCTAGTTTTTTTTTGCATAGATGTGTTTATAGTATTCTCTGATGGTAGTTTGTATTTCTGTGGGAGTGCTTTACTTCCAATTATGTGGTCAATTTTAGAATAAGTGTGATGTGGGGCTGAGAAGAATGTATATTCTGTTGATTTGGGTTGGAGAGTTCTGTAGATGTCTATTAGGTCCGCTTGGTGCAGAGCTGAGTTCAAGTCCTGGATATCCTTGTTAACCTTCTGTCTTGTTGATCTGTCTGATATTGACAGTGGGGTATTAAAGTCTCCCATTATTACTGTGTGGGAGTCTAAGTCTCTTTGTAGGTCACTAAGGACTTGCTTTATGAATCTGGGTGTTCCCGTATTGGTGCATATATATTTAGGATAGTTAGCTCTTCTTGTTGAATTGATCCCTTTACCATTATGTAGTGGCCTTCTTTGTCTCTTTTGATCTTTGTTGGTTTAAAGTCTGTTTTATCAGAGACCAGGACTGCAATCCTTGCTTTTTTTTTTTTGCTTTCCATTTGCTAGGTGATCTTCCTCCATCCCTTTATTTTAAGCCTATGTGCGTCTTTGCCCATGAGACAGGTCTCCTGAATACAGCACATCAGTGGGTCTTGACTCTATTCAATTTGCCAGTCTGTGTCTTTAAATTGGGGCATTTAGCTCATTTACATTTAAGATTGATATTGTTATGTCTGAATTTGATCCTGTCATTATGATGCTCGGTGGTTATTTTGCCCGTTAATTGATGCAGTTTCTTCCTAGCATTGATGTTCTTTACCATTTGGCATGTTTTTGCAGTGGCTTGTACTGGTTGTTCCTTTCCACGTTTAGTGCTTCCTTTAGGAGATCCTGTAAGGCAGGCCTGGTGGTGAAGAAATCTCTCAGCATTTGCTTGTCTGTAAAGGATTTTATTTCTCCTCCACTTATGAAGCTTAGTTTGGCTGGATATGAGATTCTGGGTTGAAAATTCTTTAAGAATGTTGAATACTGGCCTGCACTCTCTTCTGGCTTGTAGGTTTTCTGCTGAGAGATCTGCCGTTAGTCTGATGGCCTTCCCTTTGTGGGTAACCTGACCTTTCTCTCTGGCTGCCCTTAACATTTTTTCCTTCATTTCAACCTTGGTGAATCTGACAATTACGCGTCTTGGGGTTGCTCTTCTCGAGGAGTATCTTTGTGGTATTCTCTGTATTTCTTGAATTTGAATGTTGGCCTGCCTTGCCAGGTTGGGGAAGTTCTCCTGGATAATATCCTGAAGAGTGTTTTCCAACTTGGTTCCATTCTCCCTATCACTTTCAGGTATACCAATCAAATGTAGATTTGGTCTTTTCACATAGTCCCATATTTCTTGGAGGCTTTGATCATTTCTCTTTACTCTTTTTTCTCTAACATTGTCTTCTCACTTTATTTCATTAATTTGATCTTCGATCACAGATACCCTTTGTTCCACTTGATCGAATCAGCTATTGAAGCTTGTGCATGTGTCACAAAGTTCTCATGCCATGGTTTTGCAGCTCCATCAAGTCATTTAAGGTCTTCTTTACACTGTTTATTCTAGTTAGCCATTCGCCTAACCTTTTTTCAAGGTTTTTAGCTTCCCTGCGATGGGTTAGAACATGCTCCTTTAGCTTGGAGAAGTTTGCTATTAACGACCTTCTGAAGCCTACTTCTGTCAACTCGTCAAACTCATTCTTCATCCAATTTTGTTCTCTTGCTGGTGAGGAGCTGCAATCCTTTGGAGGAGAAGAGGTGCTCTGGTTTTTGGAATTTTCAGCTTTTCTGCTCTGGTTTCTCCCAATCTTTATGGTTTTATCTACCTTTGGTCTTTGATGTTGGTGACTTACAGATTGGGTTTTGGTGTGGATGTCCTTTTTGTTCATGTTGATGCTATTCCTTTCTGTTTGTTAGTTTTCCTTCTAACAGTCAGGCCCCTCAGCTGCAGGTCTGTTGGAGTTTGCTGGAGGTCCACTCCAGACCCTGTTTGCCTGGGTATCAACAGTGAAGGCTGCAGAACAGCAAATATTGCTGCCTGATCCTTCCTCTAGAAGCTTTGTCCCAGAGAGGCACCTGCCTGTTTGAGGTGACTGTCGGCTCCTGCTGGGAGGTGTCTCCTAGTCAGGCTACATGGAGGTCAGGGACCCACTTGAGGAGGCAGTCTGTCCGTTCTCGGAGCTCGAACACCATGCTGAGAGAACCACTGCTCTCTTCAGAGCTGTCAGACAGGGATGTTTAGGTCTGCAGAAGCTGTCTGCCGCCTTTTGTTCTGCTATGCCCTGCCCCCAGTGGTAGAATCTAGTGGCAGTAGTCCTTGCTGAGCTGTAGTGAGCTCCTCCCAGTTCGAGCTTCCAGGCTGCTTTGTTTGCACTGTAAGCTACTCAAGCCACAGCAAAGGCGGATGCTCTTCTCCCTGTCAAGCTGCAGCATCGCAGGTTGATCTCAGACTGCTGCGCTAGCAGTGAGCAACACTCCGTGGGTGTGGGACCCACTGAGCCAGGCACGGGAGGGTATCTTCTGGTCTGCTGGTTGCTAAGACCGTGGGAAAAGCACAGTATTTGGTCAGGAGTGTAACTGTTTCTCCAGGTACAGTCTGTCACGGCTTCCCTTGGCTAGGAAAGGAAATTCCCTGACCCCCTGCACTTCCTGGGTAAGGCGACACCCCACCCTGCTTCAGCTTGCCCTCCTTGGGCTGCACCCACTGTCCAACCAGTCCCAATGCGATGAACCAGGTACCTCAGTTGGAAATGCACAAATCACCCGTCTTCTGCGTTGATCTCACCGGGAGCTGCAGACCAGAGGTGTTCCTATTCGGCCATCTTGGAAGCGACTCTCCTTTTTTTTTTTTTTTTTCCAGACAAGGTCTGCACTCTGCTACCCAGGCTGAAGTGCAGTGGCATGATCTCAGCTCACTGCAACCTCTGCCTCCCAGGATCAAGTGATTCTCCTACCTCAGCTTCTTGAGTAGCTGGGATCACAGGCGTGTGCCACCACGCCTGGCTAATTTTTATTTTTGATAGAGACAAGGTTTCACCATGTTGTGTAGATTGGTCTCAAACTCCTAAGCTCAAGTAATCTGCTTGCCTCAGTCTTTCAAAATGATGGGATTACAGGAGTGAGTCACTGCACCTGGCCTATTCCTTTCATTTTATGAATCGTTTTCTGGTTGTTTTGCATACGCATCCTTTGTCCTTTCTTTATCTCTTACTGTTTATCAATGAGATATGGTGGTTTTCTGTACTGCTAACATTTACTGGTAACATTTGAGTCCTTTCTCTTTTTTATTTGTGTGTCTGAGCTACCAGTGAGTTTTATACTTTGTGTGATCTCATGATGGTAGATACTGTCTTTATGCTTCCAAATGTGGTACTCACTTAAGAATTTCATGTAGGGCCATTCCAGTGGTAATGAATTCCCTCAGCTTTTGCATGTCTAGGAAAGACTTATTCTTCTTCATTCACTTTGCTTGTGCAGATGGGTAGCAGCAGCCCTGGTGGCGGCTTACTTAAATGCAAAGTCAGTATTGTTTAAGGAAGTCTCATACTATTGAACTAAAAGTACATTTCTAAAACTTCATTAAGATAGATTTTTCCTAAAAAGGAATTGTAAGAAACAAAAGTTTGGATGTGTGTGTATAACAAAAATAAGATTAAAAAAATGAACCTATAAGTATAGAATGTTCTCATCTCGAAAAGCAAGTTTCTAAGACAACTTCCATTGCAATGTAGTCAACACCTTATTATTGAGGTTTTCATGTGATTTGGCATACCAGATAAACCACACTAAAAATAATCTGTTTTCTTTTCTTAAATTCTCCCCCTCCTCCCAACCAAAACATACAAAGCATATTCAAGTACCTAGAATCTTAGATTCATAAAAAATTTACTAGATAAAAGGTTAAATTTGTGGTTTTAAGTCAGTAAAATCCACAGTGTATTTGGGCACTAAATATTTTTAACTTTGAAAATTGTATATTAATAATGAAAATGTTGTAGCAAAAGTCATAATCAATCCAGAATTAAAGGTTTAAATTACGCAATATTATTTTCTACCTGTTTCTCAATGAAAATTAGGTTTTGCATCATGGAATACTTTTAAAGAAAATAAGTTTTATTACATCTCACAGCCACTAGGCCTGCTTTACTCATTTGCAATTAGTACATTATATAAAAATGTAACTGTAAAATCAGACTGTTAAGTGTTTGGATGCTCACAAAAAATGGTGGGAAGCGGGGGCGGGGGTGGGGAAATCAAGTATTTATCTTGCCTGTCTCAACTGTACTGCAAGTGACTGAAGAACTGAGGATGGCAGTTCCTTTTTTTAACAGAAAATTTAGCTAATTAACCTGCAGTAGAGTGATAGATTTAGTGTGTCACAATTTTGCAACTCCTGTTGAAATAATGGGCCTGACAATAATCATTCATACCTCCTAACCATTAGAGAATACTATAATAGATGATCTATGCTGAGGAAAATTGAACCTACTGATCAATTTTAATATCACAGAAGAGAGAGAACTTAAACTGCATCACCTAATGAACTGAAACATACAGCAACACCTAGAAAATATTCTTGATATTCCCACTCCCACCACCCACAAAAGAATTCTGATTCTGTGGCTGGGTGCGATGGTTCATGTCTGTAATCCCAGCCCTTTGGGAGTCCAAGGTGGGTGAATTGCCTGAGCTCTGGAGTTCGAGACCAGCCTGGCCAACATGGTGAAACCCCGTCTCTACTAAAATACAAAAAAATTAGCTGGGCGTGGCAGCATGCGCTTGTAGTCCTAGCTACTTGGGAGGCAGAGGTTGCAGTGAGCAGAGATCGCACCACTGCACTACAGCCTAGGTGACAGAGCAAGACTCTGTCTCCAAAAAAAAGAATTCTGATTCTAGGAACATAGTAACATGTAACATGTTAACTCCATTGGGATACAATCTGAAAAATCCACACAACTGTACAGCACAGATGTGTACAGCACAGATGGTTTCTCTACTTCTGCATGAACCTTAACTTCCTGATTTGATAAAAACATGTAGGAGAAAATCTGGGCATTTTGAATAATGACTAGATAGTCAATGACATTAAGAAATTGTTGTTGATTGGGTGTGGTGGCTCATGCTGGTAATCCCACCGTTTTGGGAAGCCAACGTGGGTGGATTGCTTGAGCCAAGGAGTTCAAGACCAGTCTAGGCAACATGGGGAATCTCTGTCTCTACAAAAAATACAAAAATTAGCCAGGCTTAATGGCACATGCCTGTAGTCCTAGATGCTCTCAAGGCTGAGGTGGGAGGATAGCTTGAGCCTGGGAGGCAGAGGTTGCAATCAGCTGTGATCGCATGTACCACTGTGCTCCAGCCTGCGGAACAGAGTGAGACCCTCTCAAAAAAAGAAATTATTGTGTAATTTTTTTAGGTTTCAAAATGATCTGGCAGTTTTAAATAAAAAAGTCCTTGCAATTTGAGATACAGATGGAAATATTTAAAAATGAAATTATATGTTTGGGATTTAATTTAAAATTATCTTGGATAGGAGGAACTTGTAGGTTCATTTACAGGGGAAACAAGATTGGGCCATACAATAATTGTTGAAGCTAGGTGATGGTTAAATGTGCATATATTATAATATTCTGTCCAATTTTCTGTTTAAAATTTTCCATGATAAGTTTTAAAAGCCTGTGAAATTATTCTTGTAAATAAGCTAAAGATTTTTCTTATTGTAAAATTTGTAGCACATATTATTTAAAAAATTTTTAATAAAAAAGGTAAAAAAACAGCAGGCAACATGTGCTGAAATTATCATGAATTCATAAAAAGTAGAGAATTCAAATTCTGAGGCAGTTATTAATGAACAACAAAAACAACAATAGCTAAAGACTTATTTATTACAGTCAGTACTTTTTCCATGTTTCCAAATCACTGACTTTCTAACATCCTTTAAATATTAATTTCAACATTTACTTCATTAGCAATTAAATACAAAGTGTACAGTAAATAAAATCCCATACTTCTTTGGCAACTCAAAACAATTCCAGATTTATGTGCAACTCACCTGCTGTAAAATCTTCAGTCAGATCAATAAATGCATGAGAATGTGGAATTCGCATTTTACTTGTAGTGGTCAATGCTGGATGCCATGATAAATTCCTAAAAAATAAGATAAAAATACTTTTCTTAAGGTAAACATCAAATGAGCATTATTTTAAAATAAAAATCTCTGCATGAAAAACACTTAAAATTTATTTATTTTTATTGATATATTCAACATACAATTCATTCTCTTAAAGTGCAGTGAGTGGTTTTCAGTATGTTCACAGTGTACAATCATCACTACTATATAACTCCAAAGCATTTTCATCACACCAAAAAAGAAATTGTGTACTCTATTTCCCCTTATTGGCAACCACAAATCTGCATTCTGTCTCTATTCAGGACATTTCACATAAATGAAATCATACAATATATGGTCTTCTGTGTTTGGCTTCTTTCAGTTAGAATAATGTTTTCAAGTTCATCCACGTTGAAACATGTATCAGTGCCTCAGTTCTTTCTATGGTGGAATAATATTCCATTGTATGGGTTTACATTTTGCTTATCCATTCATCTGAAGATTTGGCTTGTTTCCACTTTTTGGCTGCTACAAACATTCATGTACAAGTTCTTATGTGGACATATGTCTTTAATTCTTTTTGGTATATACCTAGGAGTGGAATTGTTGGGTCATAGAGGAATATATGTTTAACTTTTTGAGGAATTGTTGAACTGTTTTCCACTTCACCATCTTATATTTGTACCCAGCAATGTAGGAGAATTCCAGTATCTCCAAATCCTGTCTTATTCTTGTCCATTTATTTTATTACAGCTATCCTAGAGGGTGTGATACAGTATTTCATTGCAGTTTGATTTGTATTTTCCTGATAGCTAATGATGCTGAACATGTTTGCTGTGGTTACTGGCCATCCGTATATATTCTCTGGAGAAATGTCTACTCAAATTATTTTTCCATTCTTAAATTGTGTTATGTATGTTATGTATTGCTTTGCTGCTATCCATCCATCGATCCATCCAACCATCCATCCATTTATTTTTAGATACAGGGGTCTTGCCTTTTTGCCCAGGCTGGTCTTCAACTCCTGGCTTAAAGGGATCTTCCCTCCTTGGCCTCTCAAAGGGCTGGGATTATAAGACCATTACCCTCTGTCCCTGTAGGTGTGTTTTAAGAGTTCTTTATATAATCTGGGCATTAGGCCTTTATCTAGTATATGACTAGTCTCCTAGGCTGTGGGTTGTCCTTTTACTTTTCTTTCTTTTTTTTTTTTTTTGAGACAGAGTCTCACTCTGTCACCCAGGTTGTAGTGCAGTGGTGCGATTTCTGCTCACTGTAATTTCCGCCTCCAAGGTTCAAGCGATTCTCCTGCCTTAGCCACCCAAGTAGCTGGGATTATAGGTGTGTACCACCATGCCTGGGTAATTTTTTGTATTTTTTTTTTTTTTAGTGGAGACGGGGTTTCACCATGTTGGCCAGACTGGTCTCGAACTCTGGAGCTCAGGCAATTCACCCGCCTCGGCCTCCCAAAGTGTTGGGATTACAGGCATGAGCCACCATGCCTGGACATCTTTTTACTTTCTTGATAGTACAAGTTCTTAATTTTGATTAAGTCCAATATATCAATTTTTCATTTCTTGCTTGTTCTTTTGGTACCATATCAAAGAATCCATTTCCTAATGCAAGGCCATGAAAATTTGCCTGTTTTCTTCTAAGAGTTTTATAGTTTTAGCAGTCATATTTATTATCTTTAATCTTTTTTAAATGAATCAGAAAATAAATGATTAATGTCATAGAAGGTTTTCTAATATTGTGGAAAATAATAATGATTCTCTTTTGCAAATATTAATTCTAAAGTTTTGGACCATGCAGAAGAATAAATTGAAGTCCCTACTTCACACTACATACAAAATTTAACTCAGAATGGATGAAAGAACTAAAAGGATCTCTGGAAAACAGTTTGGCAGTTCTTCAAAAAGTTAAACACAGAATTACCATATGATCCTGCATTTCTACACTCAGCTATATATCCAAGATAATTAAAAATAAATAAACAAACAAATACTTGAAAAATAAATGCTCTTAGCAGTGCTATTCACAATAGCC
Organism: Pongo pygmaeus; assembly: GCF_028885625.2. Lineage (NCBI taxonomy): Eukaryota > Metazoa > Chordata > Mammalia > Primates > Hominidae > Pongo > Pongo pygmaeus. The sequence goes on from NC_072391.2 coordinate 44,454,821, forward strand.
CGTAAGTGGAAATAACACAAATTCCCATCAGTGGATAAATGGATAAACAAAATGTCATATATCTATACAATGGACTATTATTAAGCCATAAAAACAACTAAATTACTAATACAATACAGACTAGTACAAAATGGATGATCCTTAAAAACATACTATGTGAAAAAAGGCAGAAACAAAAGGTTATGTACTGGAGAATTCCATTTATGTGAAATATTCATAATAGTTAAATCTATAGAGACAGAAATCAATTTGTGGTTGTCAGGTGCTGAGAGACAAAAGGGAGTGATTGTTTAATGCAGGGTTCCCTAACCCGTGGGCTGTGGACCACTACAGGTCCATGGCCTTTTAGGAACCAGGCCACACAGCAGGAGGTGAGTGGCAGGCAAGTGAGCATTACCTCATGAGCTCCGTCGCCTGTCAGATCAGCGGTGGCACTGGATTCTCAAAGGACTGCAAACCCTATTGTGAAATGCACATTCAAGGGATCTAGGTTGTGTGCTCCTTATGAGAATCTAATGCCTGATGATCTGAGGTGGAACAATTTTATCCCGAAACCACCCCCACCACCTGGCCTCCGACCCTGTCCATGGAAAAACTGTCTTCCACGACACTGGTCCCTGGTGCCAAAAAGGTTGGGGACTGCTGGCTTAGTGGATACAGGGTTCCCTTTGCAGTGATAAAATGGTGTGGGATCCACATAGAGCTGATGGTTGTGCAAAATTGTAAATGTACTAAATGATACTAAATTGTACACTTTATCAGTTATACAACTAGGGATTCTATGATAAATTTAACGTTTTATGTTATGTGAATTTTATCTTACTAAGAAAAGCCCATAGCACAAAGTTTCCATTTATCTCTCATTCAGTTTCCATTAATATTAACATCTTATATAACCACAGTATAAATATCAAAACCAGAAGGTAACACTGGTAGTACCTCTATCAACTATAGAAGAAAGAGCAAGTTTAAATAAAGTCATTCCCCTATAATTTCTCACTAGGTGAGAATACCCCCATTTACCAAGGCTCTACTCAAATCAGCTTTCTCCAAAAGATCTTCTCTCTTCTCTTACTGTTTTCCTGCCACACTTTTCCTTCCTAATAGCATTTTGGTTTGCATTAAAGTTACTTTAGGAACTTTCTCTTTGATGCTGTAAAGCTTCCCCAGAAACCTTGACTCATCAATATGTGTATCCACAATGCCTAACCAGGACCTGGCTCCCATGAAATGTCAGCGAATGCTGGCTAGACTGAACCTCAGTCTCAAGCAGCATTTCCTATTCTTCTCTACTGCAGTTAGAATTCACTACCGTTTTCATAGTAATACGTTCCAGTCCAATATGAAATCACAGATATGTCATCTCCATAGAGCAATTTAAGGCTATTTAAGTCCAACTTAATTGTCAACGCAGTATCCAACTGACTGGATAGCAAACAAGGTTTATAATTGTGAATTTGGTTTTGATGTCTTTGGAAATCAGAAAGACACAATGGACTAATTTGTTCTTGGCAGGTGGAATCTGGGAAAAAGAATAAGCATTCATCACGAGAAAATTTTCTCTACACAAAATGTGTTCTACAAAGAGCAACCTCTTTCCAATAGCCTTCTACATATATTTTAGCACAAGCAGGGCCTAAACACACTTTAACCTAAATAAGACAGTAAAATCAAAACCAAGCAGTATTCATACAAACTAATTTCATTATTTTAACCTGAGCTCTATAATATAAAGTCATGGTAATAAGAAAATATTAAAATGAATTGAGAAATTGCATTTAGCATATGTTGTAAGGTAATTCACGCCAAGCAACTGATTTGATTATTCTTTCACCATATACAAGGTTAGAAATCTTTAAAATAGTTTCACTTATATCCAATTTAATAATGCCTGATTAACTTATTTTTAAGATAGACCATTTATTCATCAGTTCAATAATTTCTAAGCATTAAAGTATTTTAAATTACTAACAAAATAATCAGACTCGGGTTAAAGATTCTCTGACAAGTTTAACCCAAGGTAATTTCAGAAAACTTTCCTAATGTTGCCATCAAATTCATGTTATAGGCCAAGAAAGATTAAAAACACAGACTTTTATAGAGTAAAGCTCAATGAGGTTGATCATGTGGCTCTGTCTCTAACCTGAGCAGTTATTGATCTCATTCCTTATAAAATTTTTAGTAGGCTTACTCTGAAATAAATTATAGCTAGAATTTTGGAAAAACTCAACTACCTTGTGACATTTTTTCCTAGGAGCTAATAAACCAAATGTTTATTTCAAATCAAGACTCTAGAAACGTGATAAATCAGAAGTCATAAAGGGACAGACCATCAGCCAAATTGAGCATAAAGATGTGTTTTTTTGGGCCCATATACTCCTTTAAGAATCTTGAATTCATTGCTATAACTTAAAAAGAAAATCTGATTTCATATAAAAGTCTGGATTTCCAGCTTCTCTGGAAATATCAGAAATATCAGAAGGTCTGGCAACCAACTGGCTTTGTTTAGACAGAGCTAGCATCTAAAGACAACCCAAGTGTTAATTTTCCCAAATTGCTTCAATCACTCTGGTTTCCTTCCTGGCTCCTAACAAATATGAATTTGCCACTCCTAACAATATATTAATTGCAATCTTGCCGTTTTGAACATTTAAAATCAACACTTAAGTTCTTCACAGTATCTTAAGTTTTATACTTATTGCCTATGCTTTGCTATTTTACAGTTACACCTCTTAAAGGGCAGCAGCTGATCCTTAAGAGTTTATTTTATACAGTGTCTATTTACTGTTCTGATATTTACCAAAGATGTACAGAAAATGAAAGAACAGTTGTTTCTTTTTGTGGTGCATTTTAAGATGAATAAAAACTGAATATATATATATATACACACACACACATATAGTTGTCAATAAGAACTAAAGTGAATAAAAACTGAATATATATATACATATATATAGTTGTCAATAAGAACTAAAGTATTAATAGGTTTATAGTTGAAAATAATATTCATTAATCCTTCTACCGTTGAAGTTGCTCTTTGGAATTGGCTAGCCATATTCAGAAAATGGAAAGTAGACCCCTTCCTTACACCATATACAAAAATTAACTTGAGATAGATTAAAGACTTAAAATATAAAACCTAAACTATAAACATCCTAGAAGAAAAATCTAGGCAATACCACTCAGGACACAGGCATAGGCAAATATTTCATGATGAAAATGCCAACAGCATTACAAGAAAAGTAAAAATTGACAAAAGGGGTCTAATTAAACTAAAGAGTTTCTGCACAGTGAAAGAAACTATCATCAGAGTGAACTGACAGCCTACAGAATGGGATAAAATGTTTGCAATCTATCCCAGAGTCTATAGAACTTAAACAAATTTACAAGTTAAAAAAACCCATTCAAAAGTGGGCAAAGAACGTGAACAGATACTTCTCAAAAGAAGACATTCCTGTGGCCAAAAGCATGGAAAAAAAGCTCAACATCACTGATCATTAGAGAAATGCAAATCAAAACCACAATGAGATACCATCTCATGCCTGTCAGAATGGTGATTAATAAAAAGTCAAAAAACAACAGATTCTGGCAAGGTTGTGGAGAAAAAGGAACACTTTTACACTGTTGGTGGGAGTGTAAGTTAGTTCAATCATTGTAGAAGACACTGTGGTGATTCCTCAAAGACCGAGAGGCAGAAATACCATTTGATCTACCAATCCCATTACTGGGTATACACACAAAGGAATATAAATCATTCTATTATACAGATCCATGCACACATATGTTCCTTGCAGCACTATGCACGATAGCAAAGACATGGAATCAACCTAAACCCTTGTCAATGATAGGATAAAGAAAACGTGGTACATGTATACACCATGGAATATGATGCAGCCATAAAAAGAATGAGATCATGTCCTTTGCAGGGACATCAATGTAGTTGGAAGCCATTATCCTCAGCAAACTGACACAGGAACAGAAAACCAAACACTGCATGTTCTCACTTATAAGTCGGAGGTGAATGATGAGAACACATGGACACATGGGGTGGGGGGAACAGCACAAACTGGGGCCTTTCAGAGGCAGGGGCTTGGAGGGAGAGCATCAGGAAGAATAGGTAAGGGATGCCGAGCTTAATACCTAGGTGATGAGATGATCCGTGCAGCAAACCACCATGGTACACATTTACCTGTGTAACAAATGTGCACATCCTGCACATGTGTCCCTGAACTTAAAAGCTAAAGAAAAAAAGTTGCTCTTTGTACAAATTATAGTTTTTCAGCAATAAAAAGCAGATACCATATTTTTCAAGCAACTGAACTCACATAAAGTATAATCTTTTCATATATGTGCCCAACTCCATTTGAAGGCTAAGGTCACAAATAAAAACTACTCTGATTACAAAAAAAGAGAAACAGAGGAAAAAGTGGGCCATTCTAAGCCACGCTGAGTGTATTCATTGACATTTCTTGACCTCTAGAAAATTCCAATTACTAGCTTTTCCCGCACAAGAAACAAAATTACGTCAAAGTTTTCTAATTTGTGGGCATCATCATCCTTAATCTCAAAGGATGAATTTGTCAAAGAATGAATTTAAATGTAATTAATGTCAACTGTAGCTTTTGGTTGCCTGTGGTAACTGTTCTTTGTATGACTGCTAATCCACCCACTTTTGAATGATCAGCTTATATTGAATTATCATTATTTAAGATATCCAGGTAAAAGCAGTTACTAGGAGATGGTTCCGGCATGAAGAAGAATCCACTTCTCCAGGCTGCCTAGTTCTTTAGTCCTGTGGTCTTCAAACATCTTTGCCCAGATATGCTTTGAAAGAATTTTGAATTTTGAAAAACTATATACCAGCTAACACATTAAATAATTTCTAAGAAAACAATCTAAACGTTTTCATCAGCACAAATAGCTGCAAAATAGGTCATATTTGAATCTATTATAATTATTGAAATTTTAAAATAAAATGATTACTTTAAAAATGCATCCAGTGGAATATAAATATAATTGAATTGTCATCCATCCCCCATCATCCACAAAAGAATTCCAAAACAAAACAAAAAAAAACCACATAAAGGTCTTCTTGAATATTCGGAAATTGTACATCTTTCCGTTTTATCCTTGAATTTGTACTTTCATTCCATTTTTCTCAGAAAACTTTATCATGATGTAAAATGATTTTATATGTGGAGTCTTTTTAGTGATGGTTCTGGGATAATTCTCCAAACAAAAATTACATCTATGAACTACCATATAAAATAAAGTTTGTATACATATGTAACTAACCTGCACGTTGTGCACATGTACCCTAAAACTTAAAGTATAATAATAATAAAATTTAAAAAAAAAAAGAAAAGTTAAAAAAAATAAAGTTTGCATTTAATTGGTTTTGCTCATGGATCTCAGCGTTTAAAAAAACTCTCCTTGAAGTTGAATTATTTAAACTGTCAGCATACAATTGATCAAAATACATATTATTAGTTTGATAATTAAACCAAAGGTAAAATTTTATTGGAAATGCATTTTTAAGAGTGATGAACAAAGCTTTAAAATATATTAGTTTATTTATCCTCAAAATAATATGCATTCTTGCTAGAATGAGACAGTATCCAGGCATACAGTCTATTCTTACTTCTCATTTTCATAGATGTAAATGCTAAGAAATCTTGCTCATATGAAAAGGCAGATTAGAATGAAAGGAGGTTTATTACAGCAAGGATTCTCAGTTTTTTGAACCCCTCTGTAGTCAAATATAAAAAATCACAGTTACTTATCAACAAAAATAACTTTCAGTGCTCCATCCATTAGGTCTTCTTCCTTCAAGCTGTTCAAAGTAAGCAGCTGGAAAGACCTTGAGTTGTAAAAGGATACATAATCAATTCATTAGACTCATTTGCTTCTCAATTTTTGAGAAGCAAACCAAAGGCATTATAAATGTTTATCAAATAACTATAAGCACTATTAAAAAAATAACTTAGCTATACCAATTACTCTTCATTTAGAGGCAACTCATTTAATCAAGTAAAAGTAGGCTATTAAAGGGTTTGAGAAATCTTCTTATTGTATCTTTGCCAATAATATACGGTTTAATAAAATATTTCAACATTTTTGTATGCTTTAATATATTTTGATCAAAATATTCCTGGGAATGTAATATTAAGAAACTATTCTTAGTTTTTTAGCTGTGATGAACATGTTGTGATTATGTGTTTTTGAAAACAAATCTTAAGCTGGGCACAGTGGCTGGCAGCTGTAATCCCAGCTACTCAGGAGGCTGAGGTGGGAGGATTACTTGAGCCTAGGGGTTCAAGACCAGCCTGAGCAATATAGTGAGATCCTATCTCCAACAACAATTTTAAAAAATTAGTCAGGCATAGTGGCATGCATCCATAGTCCCGGCTACCCAGGAGGCTGAGGCAGGAGGACTGCTTGAGGCCAGGAGCTCAAAGCTGCAGTGAGCTATGATCGTACCACTGCACTTCAGCCTAGGTGACACAGTGAGACCCCATCTCCTGAAAAAAAAAAAAAAGAAAAAAAGAAAAAAAATGCCTTATCTCTTAAGGATGTATGTTGAAATATTTATAGATTCAAAATGTCCAAGGTGTAAAAAAAGGAAAATGGAAGAAAAGTTGTGGATGAAAAAATAACTGGGTATGAGCTGGTAAGTGCTAAAGCTGGGTGACAGGTACATTCTATTAGAAGCATATTCACTGTCTCATTCAGCTACCTTTCTATATGTTTGAAATGTTGCATAATAAAATGTAAGGAGTTGGGGGTGGAGCCAAGATGGCTGAATAGGAACAGCTCCAGCCTACAGCTCCCAGCGTGAGCGACGCAGAAGATGGGTGATTTTTGCATTTCCAACTGAGGTACCGGGATCATCTCACTGGCGAGTGCCGGACAGCGGGTGCAGGACAGTGGGTGCAGCGCACCGTGTGTGAGCTAAAGCAGGGTGAGGCATCACCTCAACCAGGAAGCGCAAGGGGTCAGGGAATTCCTTTTCCTAGTCAAAGAAAGGGGTGACAGACGGCACCTGGAAAATCGGGTCACTCCCACCATAATACTGCGCTTTTCCAATGGGCTTAACAAACCGCACACCAGGAAATTATATCCTGCACCTGGCTCGGAGGGTCCTACGCCCATGGAGCCTCGATCACTGCTAGCACAGCAGTCTGAGATCAAACTGTAAGGCCACAGTGCGGCTGGGGTAGGGGTGCCCACCATTGCTGAGGCTTGAGTAGATAAACAAAGCGGCCTGGAAGCTCGAACTGGGTGGAGGCCACCACAGCTCAAGGAGGCCTGCCTGCCTCTGTAGGCTCCACCTCTGGGGGCAGGCACAGACAAACAAAAGACAGCAATAACCTCTGCAGACTTAAATGTCCCTGTCTGACAGCTTTGAAGAGAGTAGTGGTTCTCCAGGCACGCAGCTTGAGATCTGAGAACGGGCAAACTGCCTCCTCAAGTGGGTCCCTGACTCCCAAGTAGCCTAACTGGGAGGCACCCCACAGTAGGGGCGGTCTGACACCTCACACGGCCAGGTATTCCTCTGAGACAAAGCTTCAGAGGAACGATCAGGCAACAGCATTTGTGGCTCACCAATATCCGCTGTTTTGCAGCCACCGCTGCTGATACCCAGGCAAACAGGCTCTGGAGTGGACCTCCAGTAAACTCCAACAGATCTGCAGCTGAAGGTCCTGACTGTTAGAAGGAAAACTAACAAACAGAAAGGACATCCACACCAAAAACCCATCTGTACGTCACCATCATCAATGACCAAAGGTAGATAAAACAACAAAGATGGGGAAAAAACAGAACAGAAAAACCAGAAACTCTAAAAATCAGAGTGCCTCTCCTCCTCCAAAGGAACGCAGCTCCTCATCAGCAATGGAACAAAGCTGGACAGAGACTGACTTTGACGAGTTGAGAGAGGAAGGCTTCAGAAGATCAAACTACTCCGAGCTAAAGGAGGAAGTTTGAACCAATGGCAAACAAGTTAAAAACTTTGAAAAAGAATTAGACGAATGGATAACTAGAATAACCAAGGCAGAGAAGTCCTTAAAGGACCTGATGGAGCTGAAAACCACGGCATGAGAACTACGTGACGAATGTACAAGCCTCAGTAACCGATGTGATGAACTGGAAGAAAGGGTATCAGCGATGGAAGACAAAATGAATGAAATGAAGAGTGAAGAGAAGTTTAGAGAAAAAAGAATAAAAAGAAACGAACAAAGCCTCCAAGAAATATGGGACTATGTGAAAAGATCAAATCTACGTCTAATTGGAGTACCTGAAAGTGACGGGGAGAATGGAACCAAGTTGGAAAACATTCTGCAGGATATTATCCAAGAGAACTTCCCCAATCTAGCAAGGCAGGCCAACATTCAGATTCAGGAAATACAGAGAACTCCAAAAAGATACTCCTTGAGAAGAGCAACTCCAAGACACGTAATTGTCAGATTCACCAAAGTTGAAATGAAGGAAAAAATGTTAAGGGCAGCCAGAGACAAAGGTCGGGTTACCCACAAAGGGAAGCCCATCAGACTAACAGTTGATCTCTTGGCAGAAACTCAACAAGCCAGAAGAGAGTGGGGGCCAATATTCAACATTCTTAAAGAAAAGAATTTTCAACCCAGAATTTCAAATCCAGCCAAACTAAGCTTCATAAGTGAAGGAGAAATAAAATCCTTTACAGACAAGCAAATGCTGAGAGATTTTGTCACCACCAGGCCTGCCCTAAAAGAGCTCCTGAAGGAAGCAATAAACATGGAAAGGAACAACCGGTATCAGCCACTGAAAAAACAAGCCAAATCGTAAAGACCGTCAAGGCTAGGAAGAAACTGCATCAACTAACAAGCAAAATAACCAGCTAACATCATAATGACAGGATCAAATTCACACATAACAATACTAACCTTAAATGTAAATGGGCTAAATGCTCCAATTAAAAGGCACAGACTGGAAAATAGGATAAAGAGTCAAGACCCATCAGTGTGCTGTATTCAGGAAACCCATCTCACAGGCAGAGACACATATAGGCTCAAAATAAAGGGATGGAGGAAGATCTACCAAGCAAATGGAAAACAAAAAAAGGCAGGGGTTACAATCCTAGTCTCGGATAAAACAAACTTTAAACCAACAAACATCAAAAGAGACAAAGAACACCATTACTTAATGGTAAAGGGATCAATTCAACTAGAAGAACTAACTATCCTAGATATATATGCACCCAATACAGAAGCACCCAGATTCATAAAGCAAGTCATTAGTGACCTACAAAGAGACTTAGACTCCCACACAATAATAATGGGAGACTTTAACACCCCACTGTCAACATTAGACAGATCAACGAGACAGAAAGTTAACAAGGATATCCAGGAATTGAACTCAGCTCTGCACCAAGCGGACCTAATAGACATCTACAGAACTCTCTGCCCCAAATCAACAGAATATATATTTTCAGCACCACACCACACCTATTCCAATATTGACCACATAGTTAGAAGTAAAGCACTCCTCAGCAAATGTAAAAGAACAGAAATTATAACAAACTGTTTCTCAGACCACAGTGCAATCAAACTAGAACTCAGGATTAAGAAACTCACTCAAAACCGCTCAACTACATGGAAACTGAACGACCTGCTCCTGAATGACTACTGGGTACATAACAAAATGAAGGCAGAAATAAAGACATTCTTTGAAACCAATGAGAACAAAGACACAACATACCAGAATCTCTGGGACACATTCAAAGCAGTGTGTAGAGGGAAATTTATAGCACTAAATGCCCACAAGAGAAAGCAGGAAAGGTTTAAAATTGACACCCTAACATCACAATTAAAAGAACTAGAGAAGGAAGAGCAAACACATTCAAAAGCTAGCAGAAGGCAAGAAATAACTAAGATCAGAGCAGAACTGAAGGAGATAGAGACACAAAAAACCCTTCAAACAATCAGTGAATCCAGGAGCTGGTTTTTGAAAAGATCAACAAAATTGATAGACTGCTAGCAAGACTAATAAAGAAGAAAAGAGAGAAGAATCAAATAGACGCAATAAAAAATGATAAAGGGGATATCACCACCGATCCCACAGAAATACAAACTACCATCAGAGAATACTACAAACACCTTTACGCAAATAAACTAGAAAATCTAGAAGAAATGGATAAATTCCTCGACACATAGACTCTCCCAAGACTAAACCAGGAAGAAGTTGAATCTCTGAATAGACCAATAACACGCTCTGAAATTGAGGCAATAATTAATACCTTACCAACCAAAAAAAGTCCAGGACCAGGTGGATTCACAGCCAAATTCTACCAGAGGTACAAGGAGGAGCTGGTACCATTCCTTCTGAAACTATTCAAATCAACAGAAAAATAGGGAATCCTCCCTAACTCATTTTAAGAGGCCAGCATCATCCTGATACCAAAGCCTGGCAGAGACAGAACAAAAAAAGAGAATTTTAGACCAATATCCTTGATGAACATTGATGCAAAAATCCTCAATAAAATACTGGCAAACCGAATCCAGCAACACATCAAAAAGCTTATCCACGATGATCAAGTGGGCTTCATCCCTGGGATGCAAGGCTGGTTCAACATATGAAAATCAATAAACCTAAACCAGCATATAAACAGAACCAAAGACAAAAACCACATGATTATCTCAATAGATGCAGAAAAGGCCTTTGACAAAATTCAACAACGCTTCATGCTAAAAACTCTCAATAAATTAGGTATTGATGGGACGTATCTCAAAATAATAAGAGCTATCTATGACAAACCCACAGCCAATATCATACTGAATGGGCAAAAACTGGAAGCATTCCCTTTGAAAACTGGCACAAGACAGGGATGCCCTCTCTCACCACTCCTATTCAACATAGTGTTGGAAGTTCTGGCAAGGGCAATCAGGCAGGAGAAGGAAATAAAGGGCATTCAATTAGGAAAAGAGGGAGTCAAATTCTCCCTGTTTGCAGATGACATGATTGTATATCTAGAAAACACCATCGTCTCAGCCCAAAATCTCCTTAAGCTGATAAGCAACTTCAGGAAAGTCTCAGGATACAAAATCAATGTGCAAAAATCACAAGCATTCTTATACATCAATAACAGACAAACAGAGAGCCAAATCATGAGTGAACTCCCATTCACAATGGCTTCAAAGAGAATAAAATACCTAGGAATCCAACTTACAAGGGATGTGAAGGACCTTTTCAAGGAGATCTACAAACCACTGCTCAATGAAATAAAAGAGGATACAAACAAATGGAAGACCATTCCATGCTCATGGGTAGGAAGAATCAATATTGTGAAAATGGCCATACTGCCCAAGGTAATTTATAGATTCAATGCCATCCCCATCAAGCTACCACTGAATTTCTTCACAGAATTCGGAAAAGCCACTTTAAAGTTCATATGGAATCAAAAAAGAGCCCGCATTGCCAAGTCAATCCTAAGCCAAAAGAACAAAGCCGGAGGCATCACGCTACCTGAATTCAAACTATACTACAAGGCTACAGTAACCAAAACAGCATGGTACTGGTACCAAAACAGAGATATAGACCAATGGAACAGAACAGAGCCCTCAGAAATAATGCCGCATATCTACAACTATCTGATCTTTGACAAACCTTACAAAAACAAGCAAAGGGGAAAGGATTCCCTATTTAATAAATGGTGCTGGGAAAACTGGCTAGCCATATGCAGAAAGCTGAAACTGGATCCCTTCCTTACACCTTATACAAAAATTAATTCAAGATGGATTAAAGACTTACATGTTAGACCTAAACCATAAAAACCACAGAAGAAAACCTAGGCATTACCATTCAGGACATAGGCATGGGCAAGGACTTCATGTCTATAACACCAAAAGCAATGGCAACAAAAGCTAAAATTGAGAAATGGGATCTAATTAAACTAAAGAGCTTCTGCACAGCAAAAGAAACCACCATCAGAGTGAACAGGCAACCTACAGAATGGGAGAAAATTTTTGCAACCTACTCATCTGACAAAGGGCTAATATCCAGAACCTACAATGAACTCAAACAAATTTACAAGAAAAAAACAAACAACCCCATCCAAAAGTGGGTGAAGGATTTTAACAGACACTTCTCAAAAGAAGACATTTATGCAGCCAAAAAACAGACGAAAAAATGCTCATCATCACTGGCCATCAGAGACATGCAAATCAAAACCACAATGAGATACCATCTCACACCAGTTAAAATGGCGATCATTAAAAAGTCAGGAAACAACAGGTGCTGGAGAGATGTGGAGAAATAGGAACACTTTTACACTGTTGGTGGGACTGTAAACTAGTTCAACCATTGTGGAAGTTGGTGTGGCAATTCCTCAGGGATCTAGAACTAGAAATACCATTTGACCCAGCCATCCCATTACTGGGTATATACGCAAAGGATTATAAATCATGCTGCTATAAAGACACATGCACACGTATGTTTATTGCGACACTATTCACAATAGCAAAGACTTGGAACCAACCCAAATGGCCAACAATGATAGAGTGGATTAAGAAAATGTGGCACATATACACCATGGAATACTATGCAGCCATAAAAAATGATGAGTTCATGTCCTTTGTAGGGACATGGATGAAGCTGGAAACCATCATTCTCAGCAAACTATCGCAAGGACAAAAAACCAAACACCGCATGTTCTCACTCACAGTTGGGAATTGAAGAAAGAGAACACATGGACATAGGAAGGGCAACATCACACACCGGGGACTGTTGGGGGGTGGGGGTAGGGGGGAGCGATATCATTAGGAGATATACCTAATGCTAAATGACGAGTTAATGGGTGCAGCACACCAACATGGCACATGTATACATATGTAACAAACCTGCACGTTGTGCACATGTACCCTAAAACTTATAGTATAATAATAATTTAAAAAAAAATAAAATGTAAGGAAAAAGCAAAAACAAATTTAGAACTGCTGATCTAGTTCATTCAATTTACAGAAAATATCTGCCATATAACCCAATTCGCAAAGCCAGTCCTTACTATAAAAGCTGTTTCCAAATGAAAGTTATTTCCTGCCATAAAGAGTGTGACCTTGTTTTTTATTTTCAATCCAAATAAATGTGCTAATATGTGTTTCAAGGAATATTATGAAAACTGCTGAGAAATGACTCAATGTATATTGTCGGACACATTGTTAAAAGCAGTCAAGATTACAATAATGTACATCAGATAAAATTGATTTATCTACTTTTATAAAATAGGTTATAAAAATAAGATTGTAAAGCAACATGCTATTTCTCATTAATTAACTTACAGCAATGCAATATAATGCAGCTAAAATAATTTATGTTACAAGAAATGATAAAAGATGTAACAGTTCTTCAGTAAATGTATGTGCATAGTCAACTCTGGGGTCCGGCTTTTGGAGTACTTAGTGTATTAAAAAAAGAAATAACACCATGTCTTTCTCATTTTCTTAAACATGACAAACTTTTCCTATGAATTTAATAAAAGAAAAAAATACATACTGTAAAAAACTATTTGGCTCGGAAGCCAACATGTAAATTTATTTATTAGGCGATAGTATTATTACATTAACAGGATACAGAAAATAGTAAAAATAAAATTTCAGAAGATAAAATAAGATGCTTGACTTTAAATGGAATTTTCTTGATATGATTTTATAAAATATGCTACATTATAGAAAAAGATGCCAAATATAAAATAAATTATGCAAAAGCTTTATCTACGAATTTGATGGTCCTAGAGAATATTCCAGTCACATCTGCAACAATCATTGTCACTGTCCAAAATCACTTTGGCATGAAAGTTACCTTCTTTCCAATTAATGATGTGTCCTGGGATACAGTGCTAAGAACAGCTGTAAGATCTGCTTTTTGGAATTTGGTTTTTCTTATGGATGCTCTCTTTTCTTTGCTCTCCCAAGGGTCTCTCTCAACAATAATGGATTTTTTGACAATACTCACGTAATGAAATGGCAAAGTCATTAAAACAAAAACTGTCATGCTACCACAACCCCACTCCAGTGCATCCGAATTCAGAATACATCAACGTGGACCATGATGTCTGCTTTTGCATGCAAGCTTCATGTTAAGAGAAATGTACATTTAAAAAAAAAAAAAAAAAAAGAAAAACTGGAAGTTCTATTAGTTTGAGATATCTTAGTTAATCATAAGAGATTCCCTAGGCCGGGCGCGGTGGCTCATGCCTGTAATCCCAGCACTTTGGGAGAGTGAGACTCCTTCTCAAAAAAAAAAAAAAATTTCCCCTGCGTTTGATATCTATGGGTTTTCACACCCCAGCAAATCACCATTAGTAAGATTTAGGAAATGTAAGGAAGACAGCATTCTCATGTGAAGGAGAAAGTTATATTGAAACAGGTACACTCTCAGGCACATCAATTTTAGCTAAGAACACCTATGAAGCCTGAGATTTTAGAAGCTGACATGTTTAAAATGATCTGTATTTCCATATTCCTTTGCAAGTCTTTACTTATGATAAAGTAAACAAACACAGGCTACCATATTGTGTTTTCAAAGATGGTCACATTATTTCCCATCTCACATGCTCTTTTGCATTCAACTTTGCCGTGCCTATATCAGGAGGTAGAGTCTATAATCTACTAACTCCACTTAATCTTAGCTAGTCCCATGACCTATTTTGACCAATAGAATATAGAAGAAATGACACTTGTTTAACTTCCAGGATTGGGTCTTAAGAGACATGCAGTTTCTGACTACGTTTCATGGAATGCTTTTGAAAAGCAGCCATTATGCTACAATGAAGTCCATCCAAGCTAGCCATGCAGAGAGAGGAGGAGGCCATATGAAGGAGCACCACCAAAGGCCCCCTGTGACTATAATAATGATGGTACAAGAATGAAGGCAAAAGCACAGCCTTTAGAACTTGGAAGATCCAGATTCAATTCCCAGATTTAGCATTTATTTACATATTTGTGAGCCTGTGGTAGTCACTTAATCTTTGAATTAGACTCTTCAGTCACTGTTAGCCACACAAGCTATCTGTTGTAAGAAAGAAAAAAAAAGAGGCAACTGATGTTAAGTGCCAACCCAAGACTTACTTAATTAACATTTAATGAAACAACAACAAGCTTGTTTGAGATACTCTTTGTTCTCTTATTTCCCTGTCCAACTCTGAGCCTCCAAAGCGACAGATAAGTTGTACAATTCCGTGGTGTGCCTCCCCTGCAAGATACACAGGAGAAGACTGGGAAAAGCTTCACTAGAGAACAAAGTCACCCCGGTAAATTCCTCATGAATCACTCACTCTGGGCTTCAATGAGAACTCAAAGGTGCGGTTCTGGATAAATCTTAAGGACCTCTCAGCAATAATGTCTAAGGTACATAAGAGAAAATACGAAGATTTCTTACATAAGAGGAAATATGAAGATTTCTTTCAGTCATGTTTTTATTATACTTTGCCCCAATGTTTCCACTTTCCTAGGGGGTGCAACAGTAAGAGCACACCTAAGAGACAGCACTGACTACTAAGACAGGCAAATACAGTGGAAGAACAGGCAGTCTGAAAAGAAGCAAGCGTCCCACGGTTGAATGCACACCTGCAGTCAGGACTACCGTGAAACTCACTCAGGAACTGGAACTCAGAGCTTAGGCTTCCAGACTGATAAAAATCAAGTATTTGTAAGGCATTTTCAACAGTGTATACACTTTGAAAAAATGCAACTAGAATCTAATGAAAGAGGACTTAATCTATATTTTCAGAAATTATGATTCTGATTCATCTCACCCTAAATTGAAATGGTAATAGATACTAATCTTACTCAAAGCCTGCTATGTACATGGCTTTTTTAACTATGCCAGTTTTTTCTTTTTTTTTTTTTTTTGAGATAGGGTCTCACTCTGTTGCCCAGGCTACAGTGCAGTGGTGCAATCACGGCTCACTGCAGCCTTAACCTTCCTGGATCAACAATCTTCTCACCTTAGCCTCCCAAGCAGGGACCAGAGGAGTGCACTATCATGCTCGATTAATTTTTTCTTTTTTCTTGTATGTAGAGACGGGGTCTCCCTGTGTTGCCCAGGCTGGTCTTGAACTTCTGGGCTCAGGTGATCCTCTTGTCTCATCCTCCCAAAGTGTTGGGATTAAAGGCATGAGTCACTGCCCCTAGCCTATACTAGTTTTAATACATACACAGGTATTAACAGTAATGAAATAAAGCAAAATGGTTTCTCCCAAAACAAGGAAACAAAGTTTTAATATATTCCAATAAAAGGAAATGTTACTATCAATTTTTTTTGCACAGAAACTGTAACACTATACTTTTCTCAAAAGAAGATGATCTTTCAGAATTACAAATATACATCTAAAAATTATTAAGATTTAACTAAAAGCAAGGTGAGTAAATTTTGATAACATCTTAAAACCATTTACTTAGAAACAATTTCACTTAAATATAATACTACCAATCAGAACATAAAATAAAGCAGTATAAGTCACCAGGAAATCTGAGGTAATTAACTTTTAAATTTTTATTTATTATTTATTTATTTATTTACTTTGAGACAGAGTTTCACTCTGCTGTCACCCAGGCTGAAGTGCAGTGGTGTGATCTTGGCTCACTGCAACCTCTGCCTCCCAGGTTCAAGCAAAAATCTGAGGTAATTTAATTGATCCCTCCATCACATCTGGTGGGACTATAGGAAATAAAATTATAGACCCTTAAGAAATGAACATGCCACTTGAAATAACCACCATATAAGTCATCTGCTAAAAGTTTTTCACATTTCTGCAGTTTAACTTTGAAAAGAAAAAGGTTAGGGTGAGAAACACTGGGAAAAGAAATTAATGTATCTCTAATAGCACCGTTCCTTTAGGAAAAGAGAAAAGTTAGAAAACTGATGTAATGTTTCCATGGAAATACTGATTAGAAAAAAATACCTGATCTCTCAGATTTTAATAGATTCCTTTTAACAACAGTATTAAAAATATGAATGTTGTATGGGATGAGAGGGAGGGTGCTGCCAGGGGCATCTGAAGAAAATATAAATGATCTCAAAGTTATCTTTTTTTGTTATGGGTATTAATGCTGATTACAAAGTCAAAAGCTGCCTTGAGTATTATTTGGTTTTATTTTGTGTTATAAACCTCATCATAATTTTCATATTCTTACTGAACAATAGATTTAAGTGATACAATATCACACTTCATTAAAACAAATATTTATAATATTTTCTGTAATGTATCAGCAAACAAACAAAATCAACAGTAAAACTGAAGGGTGATTTAATAAATCAGTCATTGGTTTAAATGTGAGAAAATATGAAAGGCTAAATGGAAAAATGGAGATTTATTTCTTCTGGATTGATAGTAGCTGACTACATTTAAATAGAGAATACAGTTTTTTTGATAATGGAGGGGCAAAATCTACCCACACGATAGTTAAAAATGATTGCTTTCAGTGCTACTTATACTACATTCAATATTTTCATGCGATCACTTGTGATGTAAACAGTGTACGGCAAAGTATGTATCTGTCACATACCTACATTAATATCTCCAAGTATACAATTTGGGCCTGACCCAGAATGTATTTGAACTCAGTACGTGAGTCAGAAAATTTTAACAGACCAACATTATATTTGGTTTTGACTAAAATTACAGGTACAAGTGTTTTCACTTCAACATTAAAAACAATATTCTGAATGAGTATGCAACATCAGTTTCCAATGTCCTCTTATAGAAAATGCTCATTAACAATAACATCACATCACTGCAGAAGCTGCAGTGACACTTAATAGCTAGGTGTTATTTCTAAGTAATATGGCACATTATTACATTATTTCAAGTCATTATAAGTGAAGTTGAAGCTCAAACTGAAGTCTCACCTTTGACTATTTAACACACTTCAATTATCTCCTGAACCTCATTAGATGCAGTGAGTGCCCTTCCTGTCCCTGTTAGATAACCCCACTGTACCAATTATAAGGAATTCTTCTGCTTATCACCACTGCTGTTTAGACTGATCATCTGCACCTTCAGTCCAGCCAAACTGGTTGTGCTATCTCAGATTTGCATATCTGCACTAAGCCAGGTTATAGCAAGGGCTTTCTGCTATAATTCTACAGAAGCATTTCACACTGAATTTAAATATCATTGCGTGCTTCCCAAACCAAAGCGCTGGTCAAATTCAATTAAAGACAATCTTGGGTTTGGCATATCCATAAAGCATAATATTTAAGTTGTAAAAGGTAGATTTCTTGATAAATAAGAGTAGGCTGCCAATCAAGGTCACGTGAATAGCCCAAAATGTCAATGCTGACGACTTTTTCACTTATGCACCTATGTATGTATCTTATCTGTTTATAAAACTGACATGGCTTAAATGTATTTTTCATATTTTAGTAACATATTGATGTTTGCTGCCACAGGGGCATATTCAGCTTTCTGTTGTCTGAAGCATGATATTGTTAGACTACAGTCATTCTAAACAATGCAAATTTCTGTCAGCTTATATATCTTCAAACTGGCATCAAGACAAATCTTAGATGCAAACTTATCACTTAGATATGGTTAGCTACTATTGTTTAATTTGTAACTGAGGTTCAAATGACAGATATCCTAAAATACCAGAGTATTATTACTCTAGTATATTGGACCAGAATATAACATATAAAAAATAAAGTTAGACATGTCTTCAGGCATAATGTTTTAAAATCCGAACTTGTTCATGAAGCAGAGAAAAAAAATCTAAAACAGAATTAAGAACAAATAAAGAAGCTATGGCACTATTCCATAATATTCTAAATAGTTTTCTCGCAGATTAAGTAAAAAATCTGTACAGGTAATAGAAGTTTTATTGATACTTTGTGAATTATCAACAATAGCTGTTTCACTTTCAATTTCTAAAGGTCAAACTACATCAGATTAAAGATATTCCAATTATTTCCCTGACTAAAGTGAAGTTACCACAAAATAAAACAGGCCGGAAGTCACCATCACATCCTCAATCACATGTCTGCCTTTGAAGAGAGGAAAAGAAAGGACAGGGTTTTCTGAGCAGTCCCCATTTGCTGTGGAAGGAGTAGAGTGGTGGTGGGGAGTGGACTGTGTTTTCCCTGCACCCTACCTGCACTCAGTTCCTCTTGGATACGGCCACAAAAGCAAATCAGGATCTCCTTCCAATTTGTCTCTAAAGCAAGACTCTCTTCAAGATATTTTTCAAAGTTTGGAGAAAAAACAGGTTTCTCATTCAGGATTCACAATAATTATTTCAAAGTTCACTATTACTAGCATCAAAGCGCCCATATTCTTTATTAAAAACCTACAGAAAAAGTAATAGGGGATCTCCCATCCAAGCACTAACCAGGTCTGACCTTGGTTAGCTTCTGAGATCAGAAGAGATTGGGCGCGTTCAGGATGGTATGGCCATAGCATAGAAAAAGTAATAGGAAATGTTAAAGTTAAAATGTCTCTTCAGAATACCTTAAAAATTTTCACAATTTACTCCTCTGCATACCTATAAATCACATTTCAAAAATGAATCATAAAAACAAACTACTTCTATAAAACACAGAGAAAAGTCACTAGAGTTCCAAGTAGCTGGGAAAGACAGATTGATAAGGGTGGTCCTTCGTACTTTCAGAAAGACAAAAAAGTAAATAAATGTGTTCTGTACTCTTGAACTAAACTTTACCTTATCAGATACAGAAAAAAAATTAACCAGGTTGAAGGTATCTTATGAAAAGTATCTTGCTATCATGAATTCTTGTGCTATGAGACAAGTTCTATTTAAATTCAGAGTAATTACAATGGATATCTTGGAATTGCAAGATTCCAGGCACTTTTCCCTAAGAATACTGGTGAAGAATAATGTATTCACTGACAAGTTTCCAGAGCTTAGAGGAGTGCTTATATTACTAGACCATTATTGATTGCTCACTGAACAAATGACAGAAACAAATCTTATCAATTAAAGTCTAGCAGCTAACATGACTAAGGTAGGGAGGATCCATTCAAGACTGCAGGTTTCCTCCCTATTTACGTGAAATCTATCCATTTCAAAAACATTTAATGAACCAATATTTAAATGGGGACCTGTAAAGTTTCAATCTCTAATTTTCAAAGAGATAAAAGGAGTAAGCTGGCCCTTGGAAAGCAGGTGCTGGCCAAATCCAAACTATTTGAGAAAGCTTATATATATTAACCAAATGCCCACTTAAAAATCTTTAAAAACAAGGATTTCCAATAAGCTATTTTTTCTCCAATGGTTAAAGTAGCAGCAATGTATATGATTAATTACATAGTTATAATCATATTTACTCACCCTCCTAATAGTATCTGTGGGTGGTTGGATTCATTTGTGATACCAAAAATATCAGGAATTAGATCACCATTGAAACTGAAAAAAAATTAAAACAATAAGCAGCTATTTCTTTAAATTCTTACTTCTAATTTAGCTTTAAAAGAAACAGTAACTTTTGGAAAGTGTGGTAGACATTACAATGCTCACCAGTATCTAGTGATAAGTAGTAAGTCAAATGTCAGTACAAGTGACATGTGTCACTTTTAGGCCAAAGTGTATAATTTCTGTTACCAGCCCCTCCAGCCCTCTCCAGGCTTGCCATGGCAATGAGAAGGCATTGTGATTCAGATGGACTAGCTACAAAGACAGTGGGGTCTCTGATGGCCTGACTCTAAGCAACAGCATAGAGCAGAGCCTGTTGTTGACCCACACTGGACATATAGTAAGAGCAAGAAATAAATTCATTTTGTGAGATTTTGGGTATGTCTGTAATCTTTGCATTATCTAGAGTATCCTTGAATGATAAGGATATGGCACTAATTCCTAGAAACTTACTTCAGAATCCTAAGCCAACTTGTTTACTTAGATGGGCTTAAGAGAAATAACCCAGAAAAATAATCCTAGTTGGTATAAAACTTCATACTGGCCATCGAATATTTTAACAACGATGAAAAAATACACAACTATGAAAGAAATCTAGTGGGGCACCGTTAAGAAGATTAATCCATGGATTTACAGTTCAGACTTCTAATGGCCACTGACCCACTGCTGTATGGGTATGATTTTAACAACTGTAAGAAAGGCAGTATTGGAAACAACAATGTGGCCAAACTTTGCTCTAGTCCCAGGAATGATCTCGACCTCTACCAAAATACGCTGTCAGAAATCTGCAAATCCAAATTTACATCAATTATTTAAATCAATTATCCTGGTACATGAGTCTACAGTGAGAATATAAATGATAACACAAAGCAGGAGTTATATTATAAAAAGAACAAAAATTTCTCCTTAATATAGGAATCTTTCTAAATTTCTAGAGGAAACTGTATCCTACATATCAAATATAACAGTTTTACTCAAAAACAGGTATCTTACTTCTTTCAGTAATGACAGCATAGATCCATAATGGACACATTTGAAGCTACTGAAACAAAAACGCAAATCTCTTCTACTTTCCAAAATAATAAATTTCATTTTTCTTTGTCCTATTTGATGGCAAATAAATACAATATAATCAAAGGTACAGGCCTCTGAGTGAATTTAGTGTTTTTATTACTAAGCAAAGTAGTTTCCTATGTGAAGATTTTATTTTATGTTTAAGTTTAAAATCGTTTCAAAGGAAGCAAGCACATACTTACTCCATAATTAGTGGCTCATCTTGAAAAGTCCTATTGAGTATGGTCATATTGTTAGGATCTGCAAAAAAGATATATATATATGAATTAGCAGGTATTCTATATTACTTTTGATATCTACACGTAGGAAAAAATATTCTTCTAGTCTTTTCTAGATTTATCTCTGATTTATTCCAACTATTATCATTAATGAAATACTATAGATCTAGTTCAAATGAACATCAAGCTTGCAAAGACAAAATATTGGGAGAGTACATTCTACAGTGAAGACTAGCATTACAATAACTTCCTTTTGAGATACGCATCTAAATATTCGCTAGCTGAGTCTTTGTCTTTACACAATTTAGTGCTAGAGAGGCTGACAATTAACAAGGTTTTGGTGTAAAGAAGGCCACATATGCAAAACTTCCTGGTTCTAAAATGTACATGCTTATATACAAGCTTTGTACACGGTACTCCCTCTGTAAATATTTATTGACTTAATGAATATAATGTATTGATATTACTGTTTACATTCCCAAATGGTGCAGAAAACATGACTGAAATTTGGCTCCATGAACAAAGTTGCCTATTTAGGTATAACTAATTGGCTTTTCAGATAAGGCTTGATGATTTATGACTAGGTATGGTAGACTGACTCTCAAACCATACTTCAACTTTTTTGTGCTTTCCTGTGCTGAGGAGACTAGAAACCAAAAATAGCATTTTCCAGATATCGTTGCATCTGAGATGCTGAATAAAAGTTAAGCCTTGCCAATCAGATACACTGTGAGTCTTAAAGGCATGAATGAGGTAAAGGCTGTTTCTCTGCTATTTCCAACTGTGTCTGCTCACTGAATTTGGGAGTATCAAGAGACCAGGTGCAGCATTCATTTTGCTAGTGAGAATCAATGCAGGCACAGCATCATTCTGGCAGCAGTTGTGTAACTAGCCACTTCTGATAGGGGAAAGAGGCAGTAGCTTTTTTGATGATATTGGGATTGCTCCTGAAAGCTCAACCTAGAGTTTATTCTTTAGCCATCTCAATGATTCTGTGAGCCATTAAAACCCTTTAATAAATCTCTGTCCTCTTTAAGCTAGTAAGAGTGAAGTTTGTCAGTAGAAGTGATCCCTGCCCAGTTCAGGGCTGAAAACGAAAAATCAGGAAATAAACTTTGAAAAAAGGTTTTACAATTATTGACACCCAAGAACAGTATTTTTGAACTGATTTCAGAACAATATTTTGTTACATTTACCTTCATATTCAATGATAAATATTAAAAATTTTTAAAATAAATTCACCTAATGTTTGATTTTGTCCCCAGAAGATAACAGCTCCTAATTCACTCTTGGCATAATTTTTGGGAAGATATGTGAGAAGGACATCCATTTGAGAATCTCCATCATAATCCCCAGGGACTACACTTGTTATCAATGCACTGTGATTCCTAAAAGAAACAAGCATTTACAAATATCAGACAAGTTGTAATGGAAAAGGACAATTCTGTATTTCTACCATACAAAAATATTTTCAATGAAAAACTTCAAACTTAACAGAACTGATTGCCTTCTCTTTCCTATCTTCTCATCCCTCATGTATTTAGACCTTTTTGGTCTAAAAAAGAGTTCAGAATGAATGCAGAATAGTCTCAAGAAACAAGACAAATCTGAAATATGTCGAGAGAAAACGTGTTTATTATGTTCAAGCAATGGCTAGTATAGCCCTTCTATATAGTTCCTTTGTCAAGGACACCAAGACATTCGGATGGTGTTTCTAACAAATGGAGGCTCATAATTGCTAAAGAAGTAAGCATTATCACTGGGATGTTTTCAATTAAAAGATATTATTTATAAAATATTTAGTTTGGATTTTAACATAAATTCAAAATTTATAGTAAAAATTAAAAAATCATTTTATTTCTGAAAGCTAGTAAATTAAGAATGGAATTTTTTTTTAACCAAACTTGGCAATCAATATAGCATCCAAACATATATATCTAACTTTATATGTATATTTTTATTTTTTCCTTTTCATAGGTATTGATATATTTTTATTAAAAAAAATTCTAAATTTATATGAATCTTGAAAACTTAACATCCTGCAGTCTTGTCTGAGAGACCCAAGCAAATATTAGGCCTTAAATTCATTTTATATTTAATTCTACTCAGATCAAATAGCAAGACAGCAAATTTCCAATTAGACTATAGATAATTACTTTCTTAATGCATCAGTGGTAGTTCTTTCTCCCTCTCACTCAGCAAGGTAAGAACCAAGTGGTGTATTTCTGGAAAGTCTCAGGAATTAAGGATTTAAATTACAGTAATGGGCAAGGTTTTGGCCTTAAGCTAGACACAAGAATTAACCAAAAGTCTACAAAAGGAACAATTCAACCCTTGCCCACAGCTCTACCCTATTTCTAGAACGTTAGTCTGTCAAGAACATACATGCAGGGCAAAAGATAGTAGACAAGTCCCACTAGGCAATGCATTTCCAATTGTTTCTTTTGCACCTTACTTGAAAATATGAGTAGATACCTGCCTTCTGAAGAAAACTTTGACTATTAAAGAGAGCTAAAACAAATAGCAATAAGGAACCTGAAGAAAACAGAGCTAATGCAACAAAAGAAAACTTCAAAATTACACTTGAGAAAAAAGTCTGTGTATAAAAAAAAAAAACCAACAACAGTATGCTAAAAGACAACATCAGTAAGAAAACAAAAGAAAAACCTCGGAAATTAAAAATGTGACACCTGGCTGGGCGCAGTGGTTCACGCCTGTAATCCCAGCACTTTGGGAGGTGGAGGTGGAGGTGGGCGGATCACTTGAGGTCAGGAATTTGAGACCAGCCTGGCCAACAGTAGGGTTGTAAAACCCTGTCACTATTAAAAATACAAAAAGAAGCCAGGCGTGGTGGTGTGCATCTCTAATCCCAGCTACTCGGGAGGTTGAGGCAGGAGAATCGCTTGAACCCAGGAGGTGGAGATTGCAGTGAGCCGAGATTGGACCATTGCACACTATCTAGCCTGGGCAACAGAGCAAGACTCCATCCCCTACCAAAAAAAAAAAAAAAAAAAGGACTTGGAATTTAAAAGAGAAAGTTGAGAAAACCTCCTGCAAAGGAAAATAAAACAAAACTAAACGATAAAAATAAGAAACAGATAAAATAAAGGAATAAAGGATGAACCCAGGCAGACTAATAATTAACTGATAGAAATTCCTAAAAGAGACAAACAAAAAAATTTTTCAAAGAAATATTTAATAATGTCAGAGTATTTCAAAAAGCCCCCAAGGATAGAGGCCTCTAGCTTGAAAGGGCCCACATAATGCCTAGCATAATAAGTAAAGAATAATCATTCCTGTAATTGCAGCACTTTGGGAGGCGAAGGTGGGAGGACAGCTTGAGCCCAGGATTATGTGCCTACAGTGAGCTATGATCATGTGACTGCACTCCTTTGTCACCTGGGTGACAGAGAAAGACCCTGTCTTTATCAAAAAAGAAAAACAAATCTATACCAAGGCACATCATCATGAAATCAGAACAAAATGGAAAAAGAAGAGACTCTCATACCTTCCAAAATTAAAAAAATTTACATTTAAAAGATTAGGAGAAAGAATAGGATTGAATTTTAAAACTGCAACCCATGAAGCTAGAACACAATAAGCTAACTAAACTTTTAAGAGTGGGTAGATGCCAGGCGCGGTGGCTCACGCCTGTAATCCTAGCACTTTGGGAGGCCAAGGCAGGTGGATTGCCTGAGCTCAGGAGTTTGACACCAGCCCGGGCAACACGGTGAAACCCTGTTTCTACTAAAATACTAAAAAATTCGCTGGGCGTGGCGTTGTGCACCTGTAGTCCCAGCTACTCAGGAGGCTGAGGCAGGAGAATTGCTAGAACCAGGGAGGTGGAGGTTCCAGTGAGCTGAGCTTGTGCCACTGCACTCCAGCCTGGGAGACAGAGCGAGACTCTGTCTCTTAAAAAAAAAAAAAAAAAAAAAAGAAGTGGGTAGAAAAACTTTTTGGACATGACAGGACTTATCAGGCATCCTTTCTCAGAAATTTCCGGAAGGACACACCCCCGTGAAGTAAATGAGGAAATTTCTTTTTTTAAATGGGGAAATTCCCCATATAGTAAGTCTACAAAAGGCCTGGAGAATGAATCCAGACTGGATAGGAATGTAGAGGATCCAATGGGAAAAACAAAAATGCATGATAGGTATATGGCAGACATGATGGAATATCTGCAAAGAAATTAAGGGTATGTACATAGAAAACTATGCAATCTATTTTTTAAAAAGCAATAATTTAGTCCAGTAGGGCAAGCTGCACAAAAAATGAAATACAGTCCCAGCACTTTGGGAGGCCGAGGCAGGTGGATCACCTGAGTTCGGGAGTTCGACACCAGCCTGGCCAACATGGTGAAATCCCATCTCTACTAAAAATACAAAAAATTAGCCAGGCATGGTGGCAGGCACCTGTAATCCCAGCTACTTGGGAGACTGAGGTGGGAGAATCGCTTGAACCTGGGAGGCAAAGGTTGCAGTGAGCTGAGATGATGCCAAGGCACTCCAGCCTGGGCAACAGAGTGAGACTCTGTCTCAAAAAAAAAAAAAAAGAAAAGAAATACTGTACATTACTTGGTTCTGAAGTACATAGACACTACATGGTTAAAAGGTAAACAATGATTACTAATTTAACAACAAATTATGATTTAATTACACTGGGACAATGTAGATAAATTATTTATGTTAGTTAAAAAACAAGAAATGAATATTTAAAAATGATAATTCAAGAAATTAGTGTAAAATTTTATTTTAAAATATGGTAATAAACACTAGAAGAATCAGCTACAGGTTTTAAAAGTGGTTGCATCTGAGAGAGAAACAGGGGTGTGGGGGAGAATAAGGGTGAAGAATAGTTATTTTTACTTTGAAAAATATTTTAAATTATAACACAAACAAGAGTTTCTAAATTTGGAAGTATATTGCATTAATAAAAAAATTAACTGGGATATTTGTTTTAACTTATCAGAACACATGCCGTTTACATCTTTTAAATTTCCTTAATTTCTAATCAGAAAAAAAAAAATCACCTCTATGCAGTTAGTTCACTTCTCATATACACTCATCAACTTCAGTTTCTCCCCCACTCCAAGCATGCTGACATTCACTACCCAAAAACACTTCTCAAGGGAAATAAGTTCCTGTTTATCCATTTATAACTTTCCCCTCAAAGTTCTAGTTCAAGGCCATTTTTTTTTTTTAACATAAGTTTGAGTTTACTCAAAATACTGTAGAGTCTGAGAACTAATCAGCCCACACGAGGACTTTTTAAATACAGTTTCCTAAGTAGTCTTTAATCTTCTACAAACCAATTCATTCTGCATATAGTTTACCAGTAAATCAATTTAAAATACCGTTTTCATCATCTCTCCTTTGCGCAAGGACCTGATGATTCCCCTCTTCTAATGGGACTGCATTCAAACTCTTTTTTATATCTGAAGGCTCCCAGTCTGCCCTTCTTATCTCATGTTCTTAGTCCTTAACTCTCCAAAGTGTACCTTCCACTTTTGTCAGGCAGATCTTTCTACCTCCTCTTCATAACATGCTGTTCTTACTTTTATCTCTTATAAATGCTCTGTCCCCAAAGTTGAATTTCCAAGTTGAACATCTTCACCTTTTTACTTATACTAAGGTCAAGCTCAAGTTCCATGACTCTGGAAGCTGCCCCTTTGGCCTGCACTGACCCATCTCTTCTTGCTTGAATTCAGACAGCCACAAATGCTTGCTTCAAATGTAGTTTGTAGTTTCAAATGAATGTAGTTTCAAAACTGTGTTGGGTCACTATCATGGAGGTAGAGGTGTGGGGGTGGTCACTGTTTCATGCAATGCCAACCACAGAAAAGAAAAATAACTATTACCTGAACATTTAAAAAATTCAGATAATTAAACTTGAATTCCTTCCAAGTCAACCTTAAAAACTCACCATCTATCAGTCAATTACACAAAAAAATTAGAACACTGACTTTTTCCCCACTGCAAAATAGGCCCCTCTTCCACAAAACACAATACATGGTTAATACAATGAGACTACTGTGAGTGACTGCTCCCTCAAGATGAGGCACAGAATGAGACACACTGAAGAAGGCATATGAGCTTGCAAGGAAATAAAGGGTGTTTATATAGAAACAAACCTGGATCCACTCAAATTTATTTCTTTAAAGTCATTTTTAAACTTTGGTATTTTCACTATTTTTCCAAAAAATCACTTGCTACTCATACCTCGCAAATAGTGGTTTTGCGTCTCAACACTATAGGTAAGGCTGACTTTAAAGACAATCCAATCAGCTACTGCATACCCATTATTACATTAATGACTAAAGTTTTATCAAAATAATCATATTTGTACTTACCTGAAAGATACCTTTACTTTGGGTTTAAAATAGGGTGCATTCTGGTCTGCCAAAAAGACGATTAAGTCACTTCCTAAAGAAAACAAATATATGATATTAGAAAAATGTTTGTTGGTAAGATATCTAATCAGTGGTTACAAGGTTTCTGGGCACTGTTCTCAACAAGAAAACTTTTATTCTACTCCAGTTCTTCTCAACAAGAAAACTTTTATTCTACTCCAGTTCATCTGCCCTCTCAAGCATAGTCCCACTAGTCCAATGGAGATGCCTAACATTATATCACAAGTTCAATGTTCAAAGTAGCAGAGGAATAGAAAGGATGAACAGGGGAAAAAGCTGTTCAAGAGCTTTTCAAGAGCTGATTAAGAGAAACTGAAGCCAGTGGATTCTGCAAGGAGTCAGATTGGTTGACTTAAAAGAACCATATAAAGAAGACGCCTTATAACTATACTACATGTCAAGACTTGTCTTCCCCGAATCTAGCAATGCTGTCCCTTGTAAGGCTGTTTGGTTCATTACACAGATGCATCACACCAAGGATGCAGGGACTCCCACTGTAGATATCTGACAAGGACATAATTAAGCATGTGAGCAGAAAATGCTGAATCCTCCAAGACCCTCCTCCTATGGGGCCATCCTCCAGAGGCTGACACATTCTTGGCGCTCAATTAGCACTCATTGAGACAGACTTTTGGAATTGTTTAACCAAACACAGGCCATCTTTAAAGTCAAGGCTACTCTCTGTATCCAGTTTGGACACAGCAGCAACAGGTTTGGCAGTACACTGCAAAATGAGTCAAAAAGACTGGGAAAATATTCAGGGTCTGTAAGAGGCTCCTGCATCCCGGCAAGGGCTCCAAGAAGTCTGGTTCAGGATCCCGTCAGGCAAGCTCTGAGTAGCTCTTTCTTCCTTCCTTCACAGCATTGATCTTTAAGCAGCACCTGCTTCTGTAGGTACTCTAGAACGCTAAGACCCCCTAATGCCCACTGTCAGCATCAAGATTTACAAAAAAGTTAGTTTAACGATGGTCAAAGCAAAGAATTTCCAAGAACAAGTTAGCAAAGAAAGTAGACATTTGGAACACTAAGGTGATGACCAAGGTGAGGAAGGAGTACACGAAAGAACAGGCAGCTCAAGAGAGAAATTTCTGTAGTTTGAGACTGCTTTCCCAAGGGGGCACTGGGTTTATCAGTGGTCCCTGCAAAATGCTTGTGTGACCTGTTTAGTGTTTAGGCCCTTGGAAGGGTACATTCGCTTCATAGAAAGCTGTGGCCTTGACAAAGAGAGGGGTGGGCGAATTAGGTAGGTGGGGAGGCAAGGAGAAACCCCCTATGAGAAGAGATTGTCAAGTTGCACCTTTTCCTGTTCATCAACGGGGAAGGAAGACTGAAGCAAAATAGGAATGAGTGGGCCTTGGGAGCGAACGTTGAGGCAAGCTACAAAGATTCCTAGGAATCAGGAAGCACTTTGGAAGACAAGTGATTCCATGGGGAGGAGGAGGTAAGGTGACTGAGTGAAGGCCGCAGACTTCTTAGGAACAAAACTGGGGTGCTGTCAGGGCTTTTAGGGGTAGGTCAAACTGTAGGGTAGCTGGGTCAGAACCTCGGGTTGGAAAGGGTGGTGCAAAAGAACAAGCTGTTAAGAATGCTAAAGGGAAGGCCACAGGGCTGGGAGAGAAGGGCCAGGAAATGCAGAAGGACCGGCCATTGGGCAATGGGTTTGGGGAACACCGGGAGGGGCACACGGACAGCGAACAGAGGGAGGGCCCGGCAAGCACTGACTTTCCCGCAGCACGAAGAGGTCCGTCTGCTTGTCGGAGTTGAGGTCCCCGAAAGCCGCAAGGGTGCCCCAGGCCTCGGCCCCAAAGAGCTCGGCCGTGACGTTGTGCAGCGCCCGCGCTGGGACCGGCCCGACTCCCAGTAGTGTAAGCCCCGCGAGGAGCGGCGACAAGAGCGCCCAGGAGCTCGGCAGCCGGCCCGCCGCCGCCATGGCAGCCCCTCGGCCCCCGCCCGCCGGCCCAACGCCGCGCTTGACGGCAGCCGCAAAGCACCGCGTTACCGGCCGAGAGAGTGGCGCGCAGCCCCGGGACGCGTAAGAGCCGCTGCCGACTCCTTTTTCTCTCTCCCACTAGGGCTGCCCTTCCGACGCTAAAAAGGCAGTGGAGCCAGGGTGAAAGCCGCCCTCACGCTCACTTCCGGCAGGCGCGCCTCCCGACAGTGTCGTGCGGGGGGCGTAGCCCGGCATTGCTGACAGGAGGCCCCGCGGGCGGTGGCCAAGGCGGCGACCGGAGCGCGATGGCGGGGGCGGCGGGGCTCACGGCAGAAGTGAGCTGGAAGGTCTTGGAGCGAAGAGCTCGGACCAAGCGCTCAGGTTTGGCTGGCTGGGGCGCCGCCCCCCACCCGAGTACCTTGGGTGGTGCTTCCCCTCAAGCGCCTTGGCGGGAGGCAGGTGGGGGCCCTGGGAATGAACCTGTGCCCCGAGTTCCCCCTTAGAAAGCAGGTGGCGGCCCTGGCCTTGTTTCTGATGTCTTCCTCCACCTCTAAAAATTAGGTAGCAGAGCCAGCTCCACTCTGTGTGTGCCCCCGACTCTATTCCGCTTGTGATCCCCACTCGGAAAGTAGGCAGCGGTCCGGACTTCCCTTAGAGTCTTCTTAACTTAAAAATCAGGCGGCGGCACATTCCTGGGAAAGGGAATGTGTCCTCCCTGTGAATGTTCTCTGCAAAAGTCAGGTAGCTTAATCAGACCAAGTCAGATGTAACTACGATCTGGCTGCAGAAAGCCGGCGTCTGGGCTCCTTGCCTTATGTCTTATATCCCTTTTACATTCCCCACAGATTCTAAGCAGTAGACCTGTCATCTGTCTAGCAGAAACTGAAGGAGACTGGGCCTCAGATCTTGAAGAGTATAGTTAGGGCTCAGAAAGAAAAGGGCTCGTAAGTGGATCCAGGTTGTGTGGTTTCCAAACCCAAAAGCATAGAGGTCAGAAGGTGCCTTGCAGGCAGTTTTAACAGTTCCAGGTGTCCCGAACTGACTTGTTCAAATTGCAACGTCATGACTTGTGGCGTTATTAAAACTTCCCGTATTCCTGGTTGGCTGGATATAATCTTGAACAAAAGGCATGCACTTAAACAGGAAAGGTGAAAGGCGGAATGCAGGTTTTCAGCTAAGGAGCTTCCCTTTTAAAGAATTGACGAACTATGTCATTATTGGGAGGCGGGTGTGAAAGGTGTTAGCTAGGAAAATTAACTTTGCACTTGCATTGATATTAAGAAATTATTTTCGGACGGGCGCGGTGGCTCACGCCTGTAATCCTAGCACTTTGGGAGGCTGAGGCGGGCGGATCACCTGAGGTCAGGAGTTCGAGACCAGCCTGGCCAACCTGGTAAAACCCCATCTCTACTAAAAATACAAAAATTACCTGGGCGTGGTGGCGGGCACCTGTAACCCCAGCTACTCGGGAGTCTGAGGCAGGAGAATTGCTTGAACCTGGGAGGCAGAGGCTGCAGTGAGTGGAGGTCGCACCACTGCACTCCAGCCAGAGCGACAGAGCGAGACTCCGTCTCAAAAAAAAAAAGAAATTATTTTCTCACCTAATATGTCCTCCTTACGTTTTGGGCTTTTCCCATTTGTGAAGTTCTTAGTTGTCTGTTGTGCACACTGACTTTTTTTTTTTTTTTTTTTTTTTTTGGAGAAAGTAAATCTAATTTCTGAAAATCTAATTTCAGAAATCATACACCCAACACTCTGTTTTTTATACCTTACAAAAAGTTCAGCTTTATATACTTAGGGTTATAGCAAAATTACCATCTATGAAGTATGAGATAATTTTTTCAAAAAGTAGTCCTTAGTACTACTAAGAATCAATAAAGTGACTTGGAATAGTCACATGTATTTGTTTCACACTTTTTCTTAAATTGTTTTTGTGTGATATAGAAATACTGAGTTGGCTACTAATGATGTGGCTATCTGGATATAAAAAGTGTTATTGGATTGGTTATGTCTGAACAAAGAGAGTAACTGGAGTTTTCTTACAGGGACCTGAGTACTGCCCCCAACATATATTTTTGCAACATTTCTCTTTAACTTTCATAAGCTCATAGAGTTTATTTTCTTCGTCAGTCTTTGTTTCCTCTGAAATGCATGTCATAACAGTAAGCTTTGAAAATCTTACTTCTCTTTTCTTAGCTGAGAAAAAAAATTCTAGTGTTAACTGTTGTTGAGTGCAGTTATTTAAATCCACTTTTATGTGCAAAGTGCATGGTATCAATGTTGAATGTTCCTGTATGTTTACATCATAGTAGTAAAAAGAGATACCACTTGAAGTCATTCCTCCAAATTAATAGTTAAATTTGAGGTTTCAGATTCTTATAAGTATATGAAGTACAGAGGATAAAGCTAATAACTCGAGTTAATAACTTCCTGTGTCATTAAAAGCAATCAACTTGATTCTGTTTGTTACTTTTAGAAGAATATATAAATGGAGCTTTGTTAGAAACTTGACTAACCTGACTCCAGTAGAGTCCTCCCTACAGAGTTCTGAGCATTGTTACATAGTAGCATAATTACTTCGCTGCACACTAGAGGATACTACTTTTATGTAATGTTTAATCAGTGGATATTATATAGTTTCTGCCTCATCCATATGAGCAAGTGTAATTTATCAAAGCAAAGAAAATCACATTTTCAAGTCATAAAAGAGAAAATAAAATTATAACGATCCTCAGTTGCTGCCTTTGTTGCATACTGCATCATGTTAATAACTGCTCACACTGCTTTCAATTAATGTAACACTGATTGCTTCTAACCTTTACTAAACAGTTTTAAAATTGCCATAGCTTAGCCTGAGACGCTTATGATTAGAGCCAACAATTTGAAATGGCCTGCTCACCTGATGCAGTCGTCTCTCCGTCTTCCGCTTTCTTAAGGTCTGGTAAGTGTTGTAGACCCCAAAAGGGTCACTTGGTAATTTTAAATACCTTTGTTTCTGAAGGTTGATTTCTCTATAAGATATCATTATGTGTTTATTTCTTCTTTGGTGGGCCCAGGCCTGAGTACCCGGCTGGTGTTTTGTTTAACTTTGCATTGTGTTTTGAATGTGGCCTATTGTGTTCTTCTCATGTGGGATGTGAAAAGGACTGAGAGTGGAGTGCCTGCCCTGGTATTTGCAAGCTGTTTGAGCAGAGGCAGTTCCTTAGTGTCTGGGAGCTCCCATTGTCAAATGTGCACATAGCATATTTCTTAAATGATTTTTGTCTTCTTGCCACAATGGAAGTAACTTCTACAAATTAGGAATTTTTGGTCAACATCCCACTTATCTATTCTTCATCAGCTTACTGTGAAGCAGGTTATTAATATATACATTTTCACAGACAGGAAGCGACTTGCCCCAGGGAATATTTTAAGGCCATGTGCTTTGGCCTTTATCCTGTGGCATCCTGGTGTAAAGGCTGGAACAGATTTTGGCACAATGGCTCTTTGACCGTTGTGTTGATGCACCCCTTTGAGAGCTGGATGAAAGCTATGGAATTGCTCTTCAGACGTGTGCACAGGATTTTGAAAACAATTTCTGGGTGATTTATGGACCCAGACATGATTACCTATGCATTCCCATTAGCAACCAGGCCTTTGGATGTATTCGGTGTCACTTTACGGAACAAGACACACATTTAGTTAGGTGGCCACATAGCTGAAATGAAAACTGAGGCATTTATAGCCCTTTTCTGTAGTTGTGGCCTAACTTGGGCCATTTAAAACCTATTATGTACTGGAAAACTCGGAGAAGCCTGCTGGTAAGAGGCTACCTTTTCTGTAATGCCTCTTAAGCAGAATATTTCAAGCCTCAGGACTCATGAACAGGCAAATGTGAGATGAGCACCCCCAAACACAGTGAAAACTCCTTGGCTTCACCATAGCCTTTCAGAAGTGTTTCTCCCTCTTCATTTTCATTTATATTTCAAGTCCTGTTCTGGCAAGATAGAGGAGGAAAATCTTAAAGAAAATAAATAAGAAATAGCTTAAGGAAGAATCAAACAGGAGAAAACAAAAACTCTTTAAGGAACTAAAATGATTTCTATCTCTAGGTGTCATCTGCTAAATGACAAAATATTATATAATAACAATGCCAATTGATTTCTGATTTTATCTTTGAACTAAAAGAACAGGAGGACATATATCTCTAGACTCTGTTTTCTTTCCTTATAAGCACCGAGCTCTGTTTTCCATCTTGGCTTTTTTACTAAGAAGGAAAGTGGTTTTAAGCATTAGCAGAGTCATTCAGTAGTAATGGGGAAATAGAATGTTTAAAGATAGCTTTTATGCGTCAACAGTCCTGAAAATTTCTAAACCCAAGAACTGTGCTTTAACATTACATAGAGTGTTTGAAGGCATATACAAGATGCTTTTCCTGTACTGTATCATCAAATTGAAATAGAATGCACCAAGAAACAGACTAGAAAAATATCAAACTTTAGTGTTATAATCCATTTTGAAGAATGATTCTTTATACATTACTTTCAATGTTGACACTTTTTTGGGAGTTCATCTAACCAAAACTTAGTAAAACTATAAAGACACACTTAAAATTTGTATTTGTTAAAATAATAAGTACCATACCTGCTGGTGTTAGGCTTAACTTTGCATTGTGTTTTGAATGTGGCCTGTCGTGTTTGCATTTAAGTACTCTGAGTGGTTTGCATTTATAATTTCTTACTTATTTAGAAATACTCCATTTATATTGGAAATGATTTGCTTTCCCCTATTGTAGTTCTTTGGACATTATCTTTATAGGCATATGTTTTATTGTGCGATTTCATTTGACAATTATTTTAAAGCACATCGTTGCTTCACAGCTGAGCTTTTCATTGGTACTTTGGCCAGAAACTATCCAGTATTGCCAAAAGTGAAAGCCAGTAGTATCTTGATTTTGAAAAATTTATTTTCAATGTACCTGCATTGTTTTATGTATTTTAACCCTTCATATTCCTTCTAGATATGTTTCTGCTTTTTGTTTTTTCTTTGTTTCTCCTCTTTATGGAATTTAGTGTGAATCCTGTATTTCTGTGTGTGCATACTTGAGTTGTGCTGTCACTACTAATGTACTAGTATTTGCTGTGGTTGAAGTTTGTTTTGACTGCTTAAACTGAAAGAGGGATCTAGATATTCAGGTTTTTCTTTAAAGACCCTTGGAGTCAAATGTACAAAACCAAGAATTTATAAAGAAATTAAACAGCCAAAATAAATTAAATAATTATTAGAGAACGAATGTAGTATTCAATACCTTAGATTCCTTCCGTTTCTCATGTGGCCACTACAGTTATATTAAGTTAGCATAGTTGGTCAGCTGTAGCAATCACCTTGGCAATACAGTTCAATTACTTGGAATAATGGTTATAGCATATTGTGATGAGGTAGGAAACGGCTTGGCATTTTTGCTTTTATTCTTAAATGACAAAGATAATTTAAGAGATTATTCCTTTTTATAATGGCTCATGAGCTTATCTACCTTGGCTCCCTAAGTTTATCAGCCAGCTGATAAGTGAGCTTCAACATAGGACTTGAGTCTTTTCATTTACTTGTTTCTCTTTATGTTCTTTGATTAACTTTCTTTTGTTAATTTAATTTGATGGGCAAATCAGTACCTGTTAAAATTTTATTGTATATTCTGGGCAAAACAAAACTTTCAATTGTGTATGCCTGATATTGTTTTTTTAAGGAATTTATATAGCAGCCTTGTTTTCAGTTAACTAATCTAACCATCAACTAATCAAAAAGATTCTTGTGATTGGAAGAGAACATAGGCCTGAGTCTCCTGAACTCTTGGGGGTTGTGGCCTCCTTTAAGAGCCTAATGAAAGGGTGTACATTTGGTGTTCACCTACACCTGGGTCTGATTCAGGCTCTGTTGTTTACTACCTATTTGATCCTGAGGAAGCTATATCTTTTTGAGATTCTGCTTCTTGCTTTGTAAAAATGATGTTAATAAAACCTACCTGGAGAGATTATTGTGACGATCAAACAAGATGTTATATGCAAAACACCTGATATTTAGTAACTGCTCAATAAATTTTAGTTATCTTTCCTAAAAATATGTGTCTTTTACAATATTGCTGATGTGTATTAAAGACTAATGACTTATATACAACAAATATGATTTCTTATCTCTCTCATTTTGGTATCTACCCTCAAAATAGCCATTTTAAGAAAATCTGTCATGCTTAAATACAACTAGCTTGAATCAGATTACTCAGAATTTAATATTAATAGAGCTGTGCTATTTAATATGGTCCATTTCATTTTGTAAATTTAGCTTTTATTTTACTCTATGTCCATCTTATTTTTGTCAGTAATCACTGTAACTCTAAAGAAATTGTTTCTGATAGTTTCCATGGAAACTCCTATTAGATTGCAGGTAGAGCAGTTGTTATTTTATGTATACTTAAAAGATATTTTTGTCTCAGATATGCACTGGGCTCCCTTCATGTAGCATGGAATTCTCAGAAGCACTCCTTAATTGTATCCTACTTGGACCTCTGACCTCTTACTAGGACCTGCCCTGTAATCTTACAAGATTTAGGAAATAGAGGCCATATCGTATGACTTAACCCCCTTGGCATGAATCTCATTGACCCTCAGGCTGTGTCATTATGCTCAGCAAAAATGATGCTTCACATTTCATAAATGAAGTGGTTTCATGAAGAGCACAACAGCTTGTCTCACTGCTTTAGATTATCACCAGTACTCACATTGTGCATTCTAAAAGCTATTTTCCTTGTGCTATTTTATCTTCAGTCTTTTGTGAAATGAGAGAAAGAGTAAGAGGAACTCCCTAGAATTCATGATTCTGATCCAGATATCTATGCACATTTCCAAATGGTTATATGATGGGCATTTCAAATGTAACCTGAACAAAACAGAACTCTTATTTTCTACTCTTATTCTTATCCCAATCATGTTCCTCCTTAAATATACTTCATTTCATTAAACTAAACCATTATTCTTCCAGCTACTCAAGCTAAAAAGGTTATTCCTCTCTTTCCTTCAACCTTTTTATTCAGTTAATCTGTAAAATCTTTCCACTCCACCGCTAAAACACATATCAAATCTGTTTTTCTCCAGCTGTACTCCTACCTCCCTAGTCCAAGCCACTTTTATCTCTGGTCTACACTACAGAAATAGGCTGATTTCCTGTCTCCTCATTCTTATCTCGCTACAGTCTGTTCTCTGCCCAGCAGTGAGATGGGTCTTTAAGAAAT
The DNA here is from genome assembly GCF_028885625.2 of Pongo pygmaeus. Lineage (NCBI taxonomy): Eukaryota > Metazoa > Chordata > Mammalia > Primates > Hominidae > Pongo > Pongo pygmaeus. The sequence continues at coordinate 44,492,112 of NC_072391.2, forward strand.
GTAAGTCAGCTCATGTCACTTTCCCACTTAAAGCCCTCCCATTCTATCTGTCATTACTTAGCATAAAATCTACATTCCCAGGCTCACGCCTATAATCCCAGCACTGTGGGAGGCTGAGGTGGGTGGGTTACCCGAGGTTAGAAGTTCGAGATCAGCCTGGCCAACATGGTGAAACCCTGTCTCTACTAATAATACAAAAAATTAGCCAGGTATGGTGGCATGCACCTGTAATCTCAGCTACTCGGGAAGCTGAGGCAGAAGAATCACTTGAACCCAGGAGGTAGAGGTTGCAGTGAGCTGAGATCATGCCATTGCACTCCAGCCTGGGCAACAAGATCGAAACTGTGTCTCAAAAAATAAAATAAATAAATAAATAAAAATAAATTATACATTTCCTTCCTTTGAATGACAAAGTCCCAGGTGACATGGCTTTTGCCTGCCCCTCTGACCTCTTCACAGAATTCTCCTCTTCTTCTCCACTGCTATCTTTGGGTCCATGAGATGCAATCTAATTTGCACTTTAGGCTCTGTAGTATAGCTTTTTAGGCTCTCTGTAATAGCTATTTTATCTGCCTGGAAAGCTCTCTATACTGCTGTTTGGGCAGCTTGTTCCTTCTGGTTGAGTTTTAGGTTCTCATCTTAAATGTAGCCTCCTTAGAAAGGCTTTTTCTGCCCACCCAATCTAAGTAGCTCCCAGACACATCACTCTTAATTTTAATTCTCTGTAGTGTCCTTATTATTAGGTAATTTTTTCCCCCTTCTTAGTTTTCCTGTTCATCTTCATCCACTAGAATACTTGTTTTCTTCATAGCTGTATCCCTAGAGTCCAGAAGAGTGCCTGGAACATAAAAAAAGTTCAGTAAATCATATAGTATCTATCACACTGGAGACTGTCCTGCTTCTTTTGAGAGACAGTGTCATAATGTGGTTATTATATAGATGTTAGACTCATACAACTAGGTTCAAATACTAGTACTGATACTTACAAACTGTGTGAACTCAATAGCAAAGACATGGAATCAACCTAGGTGCCCAATAACAGTGGGTTGGATAAAGAAAATGTGGAATTTTTCTTTATTCCACATTTTCTTTATTCCACAGGGAATAATTCACAGCTGTGGAAAGAATTAAATCATGTCCTTTGCAGCAACATGAATACAGCTGGAGGCCATTATCCTAAGTGAATTAACACAAGAACAGAAAACCAAATACTACTGCATGTTCTCGTAAGTGGGAGCTAAACATTGGGTACTCATGGACATAAACATGGCAACAGTAGAAACTGGGGACTGCTAGAGGGGAGAGTGAGGGAGAGGGACAGGGAAGGGGTTGAAAAACTAACTGTTGGGTTCTTTATTCACTGCCTGAATGATGGGATCGTTCACACCCCAAACCTCAGCATCACATAATATACCCAGGTAACAAACTTGCACATGTACCCCTAAATCTAAAACAAAATTTGAAATTATTAGAAATAAATAAACAAAATGTTTTTCCCCCTAAAACCAAACAAATTGTGTCTAATGTTTTGCACTTAATTTTCCATACTATGGAATGGAGATAATAGTTTTTTTGTGAAGATGAAGTAATGTCTAGGAAGTACCTAGTGGTGGTAGTAGTAGTACTAATGATAATAATGATTTTTCATGCTATGATGACAGCAGTGACAACTTTTTAAGCAGCTAATCTTTATTGAGTACTTAATGTGTTACAAGTAGTGCTTTACATTTAAATCTCACAGAAATCCTCTTGCATAGACCAGTTCGGTTGGGGAGACCCTAACCCAGCGGCGCTAGAGGAATTAAAGACACACACACAGAAATACAGAGGTGTGAAGTGGGAAATCAGGGGTCTCACAGCCTTCAGAGCTGAGAGCCTCTAACAGAGATTTACCCACGTATTTATTCACAGCAAGCCAGTCATTAGCATTGTTTCTATAGATATTAAATTAACTAAAAGTATCCCTTATGGGAAACAAGGGATGGGCCGAATTAAAGGAATGGGTTGGGCTAGTTAACTGCAGCAGGAACATGTCCTTAAGGCACAGATCGCTCATGGTATTGTTTGTGGCTTAAGAATGCCCTTAAGCGGTTTTCTGCCCTGGGCGGGCCAGGTGTTCCTAGCCCTCATTCCTTAAACCCACAACCTTCCAGCGTGGGCGTTATGGCCATCATGAACATATCATAGTGCTGCAGAGATTTTGTTTATGGCCAGTTTTGGGGCTAGTTTATGGCCATATTTTGGGGGCCTGTTCCCAACATCCTCTTTTGTAGGTATTATTACTATCCCCTTTTGAAAAACTCAAAGCACAGGGAAGTAAAGTAACTTACTTAAAGTCACCCAAACTCTGGCAGACCCTATTCTCCTAGCCACTGCTGCCTTCCTTCTCTTCTTCAACTATAGTGCCTAGTACTCCATAAATAAACAACAGTGGTTACTATTGATGTCTTCTTGATGTTTACTCTTCTTCTTTCATTCATTTCTAATTAACTGATGTTTATTGGACCTCTCTGATGCAGGAAGTTTGTAATAAATAATACTGGTTGAGAGAGCTAATAGCCTGATGGAATTTATGCAGAGCTCAAGGTGACCAGTGCTTTTGTATACATTCACTCTGTCTCTCTCCTGGACTCCTCCAGTTGTTTCCTACTGAACTTTGCTACTAGAGCCATAACCTCTCCTTGTACTATCACCCTAGTCAATGCACACTATTGTTGCCTGGGTGATTTTTCTAAAATGAACTAACCCTTAAGTGGTTGCTTAACACCACTCATCAGCTCTCTATCTCCTGCAGGGTTGAAGTAGGGACTTCAAGGAAAGCCTCTCTGGAAGTGATATTTAACTCCTAGAAATAGGAGTCAGTGGAGAAGTTGGGGTAAGGAGGGCTCTAGGCTGAGGATCCTGGGGCTAGATAGAGCTGGGTATTTAAAGCGTACTGAAAAGGCCATTATGGGTAAAGCATTGTGAATGACAGGAATGGGTGAGAGGAAGGGCTGAGATGGGCAGGGCCTTGGGAGCCTTGAAGATATTTGAATTTTATTATAAATGGAAGGAATGTGAAAATTTGAAGCAGTGGAGTTGTAAGGCTGGATTAGTATTTTATGATGATTCTCTGTCTGTTATGTAAAAATAGACTGAAAGGTGACAAAAAGGCAGGGAGCAACCTCATGGCAGAAGCTGTGTGTCATATAGCTCTATGTTTAACACCTGGCACCATGCTGGGTGCATAGGGCCACTCAATCTATGTTTGATAGTGAATGGCTGTGAAGGCACAGATATTGAGTATATCATCATTCTGGATTCAGAAGATGTGGCCACCTTGATTATGCATTAGAATCTACATATCTCTGACTCAATAAACTCACTTTTGGAAGAATATTCCTGTGGCCCATTTCCTGTTAAACGGAGAATAAACTAACTTTAGAAAGTGAGTTTATTGAGTCAGAGGTATAAATGGTAGGTAGGTTCTAATGCATAATTAATTAAGGTGCATATATACAAATATAAAATGTATATGTGTGACGAGGTCAGGAGATCGAGACCATCCTGGCTAACATGGTGAAACCTCCTCTCTACTAAAAATACAAAAAAATTAGCCGGGCGTGGTGGCGGGCACCTATAGTCCCAGCTACTCGCGAGGCTGAGGCAGGAGAATGGCGTGAACCCAGGAGGCGGAGCTTGCATTGAGCTGAGATTGCACCACTGCACTCCAGCCTGGGTGACAGAGAGAGACTCCGTCTCAAAAAATAAAAAGTATATGTGTGAAATACATGTGTGTATGTATATAGTAAAATCTTAGATACAGTTAGTTTTATATCATTATGCTATTCTGTTTTCACATTTTAAAATGGCATATTGACCCTTCTATTCTGAGGAATAGTCTGCAAAGCTACACAGGGTCCTTGATTCTTTGCTTGATTCAGGCAGAAGGATGCATTTAGACATTTAATTTACCTCTGAAAAGATAATGGACTTTTAGAAAATATATGCAATTAGGACATGTCTTATGGTTTTGGGACACATCTATTTTCAAATCCCTGATTAGAAAACAACTGCCCATTGCGGTGGCTCATGCCTGTAATCCTAGCACTTCAAAAGGCCAAGGCAGGTGGACTGCTTGAGCCCAGTTTGAGACTAGCATGTGCAACATGACGAAACTATCTCTACAAAAAATACAAAAATTAGGCCGGGTGCGGTGGCTCACGCCTGTAATCCCAGCACTTTGGGAAGCCGAGACGGGCGGATCAGGAGATCAGGACGAGATCAGGAGATCAAGACCATCCTAGCTAACACTGTGAAACCTCGTCTCTACTAAAAATACAAAAAAGTTAGCCAGGCGTGGTGGTGGGCGCCTGTAATCCCAACTACTCGGGAGGCCGAGGCAGGAGAATGGCGTGAACCCGGGAGGCAGAGCTTGCAGTGAGCCAAGATCATGCCACTGCACTCCAGCCTGGGCGACAGGGCGAGACTCCGTCTCAAAAAAAAAAAAAACAAAAATTAGCCAGGTGTTGTGGTGCCTGGAATGGCTGGTTGGAGGTTGTGGCAGGAGGGGTAGCTTGAGCCCGAAAGGTTGAGGCTGCAATGAGGTCGCACCACTGCACTCCAGCCTGGGTGACAGAGTGAGACCCTGTCTCAAAAATAAATAAAAAGAAAACAAGTAAAAGAAAATTGTAACTGCATATATTATGTATTTAGTTTTGAAAATGCTTTCTGATGGTTCATTGTAGCTTCTAGGATGTGTGTTTTTTTGTTTGTTTGTTTTTGTTTTTGCGACAGGGTCTTGCTCTTTCACCCAGGCTGGAGTGGAGTACAGTGGCACTATCACAGTTCACTGCAGCCTCGGTCTCCTGTGCTCAAGCATTCCCTTCTGCTGGGCCTATAGGTGTGCACTACCACACCTGGCTAATTTTTTTTTTTTTTTTTTTTTTTTTTTGGTAGAGACAAGTCCTCACTATTTTGCCCAGGCTGGTCTGGAACTCCCAGGCTCAAGCACTCCTCCCAACTCTGCCTCCCAAAGTGCTGGGATTATAGGCATGAGCCACTGCACCTGGCCTCTATGATGTATTTTGAATACATTCATACTTGCTCTCATTTTCTTTTTCACATTAGGCCTTGGTTGCCTTGATTAGAAATGGTTTTTAAAAGATGAAACAATTGTTGCTGTTTTTTATTTTATTATTTGTTACCTTTTTCTTATAGACTTTATTAGTTTATTTTACCAACAATCACATGATTATTAGTCCGTTAAAAAAGAATTATTCTTTATATTTAACTTACTGGGTTTATAGCTTTCTTCTCTTTCAGTTCATATTTCACAAATTTTCTTGAGGATGTTGGTTTGTGTAGATGAACAGATGTGGTACCTAAACATTAAGTGATTTCCAACAGCCTTAATGAGAATTTTTTTTAAGTTATTTTTAATTGACGAATAGTAATTGTATATATTTACAGGGTACCATATAATGTTTTGGTATATGCTTACAGTGTTGGATAATTAAATCAGGCTAATTAACAAATCTGGCCCCTCACATACTTACTATTTTTTTCGTAATGAAAACATTTAAAGTTTACTCTTTTAGCAATTTTGAAATATATAACGCTTTATGATTATAGCCACCATTCTATGCAGTAGGTCACTGAAGCTTTTGCCTTCTATCTAACTGAAACTTTGTACCCTTTGGTCAACATTTGAGAATCTTGTGTAATAATTGAAGTTTGTCATTTTTATAGGTTCTGATATGTTATATGTCATATGTGCTCTTTTTCCAAAATATATATCATTGATTTCTCATTTGTCATATAAAATCTTTAAAAGTTTATTGTTTTACTCCCTTTGTTATCAATAGCCTCACAGTATTTACATGGCCCTCCTTTTTGGCAATTTAAGATTCAAGTCTTGTAGCTCAGGACTGAAATAGGCACTAGCCATAGAGATGAACACTTATGCTGTTATTTGGATTATAGATCAAGTCTTATTGTTAAAGCTGTGGATGGAGACTAGGAAGGACAGACACAGAGTCTGGGATTGGGCTATTGAGCTGTGGATAGTTCCTCTTCATACATATTTTAGCTTCCTGGTATGTTTTGAAAATATACTCATCAGGTGCTTAACTTGTATTCTTTATTATATTTCTGTCTTCCTCCAGTAGTTGAACCAGTGAATAATTTTCTGTATACTAAAAAAAAATCTGGTACATTTACTTTGTATATTAACTTTGGTTGCATTAACTTTCTCGGCTCACTTGTAAATATCTGATGATTGATTAGTTATAAATCAACAATAAGTCAAAAAGAATTAGCTTGTTGTGACTTCATTCAGTGGACTAATTTCTTGTTTTTTTTTTTTTTGAGATGGAGTTTTGCTCTTGTTGCCTAGGCTAGGGTACAATGACGCAATCTCACCTCACTGCAACCTCCACCTCCCAGGTTCAAGCGATTCTCCTGCCTCAGCCTCCCAAGTAGCTGGAATTACAGGCATGCACCACCACGCCCGGCCAATTTTGTATTTTTAGTACGGGCAGGGTTTCACCATTTTGGCCAGGCTGGTCTTGAACTCCTGACTTCAGGTGATCCTCCTGCCTTGGCCTCCCAGAGTGCTGGGATTACAGGTGTGAGCCACTGCGCCTGGACTATTTCTTTCATGGGGTTTTCTGCTTACAGGACAGCTTATTGTTAACTTTTTATAATTCACATCCAAACTTTTAATGACTTCTGATTTAGGATGATTTCAGTCTCATCTTTTTTTCCCTGCCTGCTAAATAAGTTTTGTCATTAATTTCCATCTTTGTAACTAAATGGGAGTCATGCAAGTCTAACTCTTCAAAAATTAAGGACAAGAGACTAAACCTTTAAATTTACTGTGATCTTTGATTTTAAATGTTTTGATATAAGTGTTTGCTGATATATTTTGAAGATGGAAGTTGGGACATCTCAAGTTATAGCATGCTTTTTCTTTCTTTTTCTATCTCGGGAACTTGATCACAGATCTCGATGTCTTAATAGAGGCAGCCTTATTACTTCCTCTGTCCTTAAGCAAAAACAATACATTTAATAAGTTTTGAGTAACGGAACATTCTATGGCTAAATGATTCCAAAGTGGGCATCACTCTTAGGCTTTGGCCAACTTCTTGCTATAGATTTGATTAGGGAACTTCATCTGGAAATTTGTAGTGAGAAACCCGGATGGAACTCTAGAGAAAATACACTGTGCATCATAAGGCTTTGCTAAATGTAGGAAATAGAACCATGCCCCATTTGGTGACATTTCTTTTAGCAAATTCTCATGCTTCCAAACAACGTTTAAAAATACGTCTTATTTTTAAAATAATTATTTAAAAAATAATCTTAATTAAGCAGCTTTATTTGGTATTGTGGTAAGCATTGATAGAGAGTGTTAATCATTTCTGTTGATGTTATTCCTGCTTTGACAGTTTTCCTGTTCAAATTGAGCCCCTTTTAACTGCAGCTTATATAAACATGTTTATTTTATTTTTAGAGTCAGGATCTTCCTTGATCTCCCAGGCTGGAATGCAGTCGTGCAGTCATAGCTCATTGCAGCCTTGAACTTCTGGGCTCAAGTGATCTTCTTGCCTCAGCCTCCTGAGTAACTGGGACTACAGGCATGTGCCACCATGCCCAGCTAATTTTTTTTTCCTTTTTTGAGAGACAGGACCTTGCTGTGTTGCCCAAGCCGGTCTCAAGCTCGTGTCCTCAAGCAATCCTTTCTTCTCAGCCTCTCAAAGTGCTGGGATTATATGAGTGAGCCTTGATTTTTAAAATGTAAGGCCTTAACTTTCATTTGTGTTAAGCAGATTTTATGTAGTCCACTGGTAAAGTAGTTTTCATGATAAATATCTTTAATATAGAGGTTTTTAAAATAAAAGCATGTTTTCTTAACTTACGTATTTCTGAGGGAAACTATTTTAGTTTTGTGGAATCTTTTTATATGAATTTCTCTCTGTACCCATTCAGAGATCCTCTTGTTTGGTTATATTTTTTTCATGGAAATACACAGTAAAGCTCAATTAGTTTGTTATACCCACTTTATCCCAATTCTTAATAGGCTTGTAGCTTTGGTAATAATCATTTGTTCAATGACCTCAAGGATAAAAATATCTATCAGGATGTAAGGTTTTAGTTATTATAATTTGAAGAAATAAAAACACTATTTGAGTGTTAGAATTTATCAATGCACTCTTTCTTCTGCTGTATCTCATTCTCATTATATTGATACTTATACCTAAGACCTATACCAAATTTAAGTCCTTCTTAGTTTTTTAAATTCTACTATTTAAATATTTATTGAATATTTCCTCCCTTGTGCATTACTGGTGTCACTGTCTTAATTCAAGGCCCTAGAATGATTGTTTTGACCCAAACTAGACTTTTATGCCTAGGGCTTACTCCCTGTCTAGCAGTCCTTTGCTCTGCCAACAGATATATCTTCTAGAGTTTGGATCATATGATGCCCCAGTGGCTCTTCGGTATCTGAAGAATAAAATGCAAACCTGGAATCTGCTGTTCAGCATCCTCCCTATTAGACTTCTGGATACCTGTCCAGCCTCCTGTCTTCCTCACATTCCCTGCTGCAATGTTATTAATGTACCTGGCAGTTCCCGAGTGGGTCACTCTCTTTTCTGGCTTCTGCACCTTTATCATGAAGTTCCCTCTGTATTAAATAGCCTTTCTCTGTAAGCTTGGTGCACTCCATAATCTTTTATTCTGCTCTAGTGATCTCTTGTTTTTACATATTTTCTGACAACTCCCTTCTCTGCATTTCAGGTTTCAATTAATTGCTGTACTGGTTCCCATGACATTTTATACAGGCTTCTTTTGGCTCTGATGTCACTGCATTGCTATTAGATAATTATGTATCTTTCTTCTTTACTAGGCTATGAAATCCTTCAGGTCACAGACAAGATTTGTTGCAGCTTTGTATAGCCCCTGATACAAGGCTTGGTGCTGGGGACTCAATGTTGAATAAGAATACAAGTTGAATGAATTAATTAATCATGTTAGAGGAATTAGTACAATTTTGGTTCAGAATGAACTTTCCAGCACTATGTGTTGTCTAATAATTTAACCTTTTTACTTGGTGAATAAAATTCAGTTTATTTATTTTCCTGCACGTTTTGAATAAGAACATATTTTCGTAGTAAAAAAAAGTCTTCTACTGGTCAAGTCCAAAAAGTTTCAAAATTCAGACTCATAAAATAAATGTAATAAATAAAACAAAATACTGACCTAGGTTTATAATAGCTTTATGACGTGGTGAGGGCACTTTTGATTTTTCTGTTAAACTGTGGACAGCATCTCCAAGGCCAAACTACATGGGTCTGACTGCTTTTACCCCTTGTATACAAACTTTGAGCTGGCTCTGTGTACTGATTTTTTCTTTCCCTGAAGAGAAAATGGAAGAAATCACATAGATTATTCATCTACATTGTAATCCAAATGTAAGTCACCAGTAGCATGTTTATTCCTTCATGCATAGGGTGAGTCAGTGCTATTTAATAGGACTTGTGTGTCATAGTGTAAACTTTACCTAAGATACTGAGGAATTTGAACTTAATCATTTAAATTTCAGGAATATGGTAAAGAAAGAGAAAATTATATACTTTTAAATAAAATAGAGAAAAGCTTCCTAAATCTTGCCATCTAGAGTAAGTTTCAGAATAAGAAGTGATATAACATCTATTTCTGGAAAAGTCTTGAACATAATGCTAAATAATGCACTAGAGAAAAAAATCTATGTTTTTACCTTAGACCTCTTTAAAGCAGAGTCTAGCAATTATCATGTATTTAATTTACAAGATGAGAGTTATTTTTATTCTTGTGAACTGCAGTTGTCTTCAACTAATATGGTATTGAAATGGAAATAGAAAGAAGTGAAATCTAGGTAAAGGACAGATGTGTCAAGTAACATGACAGCTGAAATGGTTCATTTACATGGCTGACATGGACAGAGTGCAGCGATCAATACCAGAATTGCTTAGAAACCCCTTCATATTTTGGGGAAAATTGTCATTAAAGCAGTATTTCTGATTTAAATGTTACCTTGGAAGCAGGTTATATATTGCTGTGAAAATTTTTTTTTTTTGCTTTACCTGAAAAAAAGAAACAAAGCATATTTCAGTGTTTAAATCCTAGGTCTTCCACTTGCTACCAGTGTGACCTTGGTTAAGTTACTAAACCCCATTTAAAAAAAAATATTTAGAACGATAATAATAGTACCATTATTATTAGGAGAGTTATTGTGAGGATTAAATGAAATCGTATGTAAATAGCTCTCAACACAGTACTTTGCTTGTGGTAAATGTTCTGATATTGTTAGTTCTTATTAGGATGCTGATAATCATACTATAATGATATTATTCTTAACCTTTTTGAGCTCTTTGGTTAAAATTAAATTTATGTGTTTGTATTCATTCTGGCATGTTGCATATTGACCAGCACCCACTAAGCATGGTGTTCTGGGTACACTGGTGAATTACAGTAGCATAAAGAAATGACCTTGTCCAGAACAAACAGACCAAAATAATGAATGTATTTTAAAAATATCAGATCCCTGAATAGAGTCTGGAGATCTTGTTTTTGGTGTTGGTTTTATGCTTAACAAGCTCTGCATCCTTGAGCAAGTTGTGAATTTCTTCCATGAAATAAGAGACTTAGACTAGATACTTGTTAATATTTTTTTCTGCTTCAAAATATTATGGCACTCAATCATTGACTGTCAGAGGAGTTAGGGGAAAGTACTTATACGGTTTTAGGGCTGAGGCTGGATGATTTCAAGGTAGATCTTACAAGATGGAGAACTGGTTGTGATTGTGAGAGTTGAGCTGATGAGATAATAGCTTTGGATTTGTCAGTACGGTGATGCAAAGATCTTAAAGCAAGCTTTGATGAACAAGATGTTAGTTTTGATATTTAAGCTGTTTTAGTTGGTTCACGATCTTACTTTCTAGGGATTGTAGAGCTAGATTTTCCTAAGACAAAGCTGCTGTCTAATTTTGATCTCTGGCATCTTCAACATCTCACACCCTCTCTTCTTCCCTCCCCTCTTCTCTCTCATTTTTTTTTTTTTTTTCAAGATAGTAGTACTATCATTGTAGAGCCTTGGATCTAATTAAATGCAGATCCAATTCAGCAGGTTTGGGATAGGGCCTGAGGAACTGCTATTCTAACAAGCTCCCAGGTGAGGCCCTTGCTGCCTGTGGATGGCCTGCACTTTGAAGAGCAGAAGTCTATCTACAGCATCATATTTGTTGAGCAGCAGTCCTTTGTGCCATCCTCATCTCTTCTTTGTCTTCTAATTCAGATTGCAGATCTTGGGCTCTGAATTAAGCATCCTCATATTCCAAACTCGAACTTAGTCTTTGAATAAATATGTCATTATCTGCATCCCTGATTCCCACTGGGCATAACCCCACAGTTCCTGGGTGTGATCCATGGCTGTTTTTGCAGCTTCCTTTCACTGGTATGGCACTCTGCTTCTGTCAGTTTGCTGGTGTACTCCAGGTTCTGACTTCTGGCCTGGATTTACCTGGCCCAGATCCTTTTACTCATCTGAACCCACTTCAGGGTTCCATGTTGAGGCCATTGCTGTACATTCCTATAAACGTTAAAATTTCCAACTGTTGCTCTTGGAAATGAGTATATATATATATATATATACATCTCCTGTCTCATCTGTTTATCATACATGACTACAGTAATTGGTGATCCCTTCTGTATCCTGAGGATCATGTAGTTCTCCTTTCAGTAGGGAGCTCTGCTTCAGGATGTAATGACTGCCTCCATTTTCAGAGAGTTGCCTAACCAATTGGATGGAAATGAGAGGTATAACTGGTTAGCACTAGAAGTTAAGCTGATTTCCACCCGAGTCCAGTTTATTTTTCCACATGTGTATCTTTGAGAAACTGATGTGCTAATTGCTTAAAGGTCTTTGTGGAGGCTCTTGCTGGTGCTGGTGGGATTGGGTTCCTTCCAGCCTCTTTCATATTTCATGCAGCTTGGCATTTAAAAGAGAACAATAGTGTTAAACACTGGCTTTAGAAGTTCTTTTTTTCCTAGGTATCCTTGGAAGATTCAACAATATTATGGAATGACCATAAAAATAGTGGTAGGTGCTTCAAGAAATATAATTTTCTTTGACAAGTAGAGGAAACAGCAAGCAGTCTTCAAACTAACTACAAAAAACTGACAAGTTCAAGGCTGATTTCCATTGTAGTTTCATGTTACAGAAGTAGTTTAGTTTCATTTGCTGTAGTATAAGCTGAGTACCTTAAATATCCATTGTCATAACTCCAGTTTTCATTTCAATTTTTTGCTACAATAAAATTCTTATAACTAAATTATAATGCAAATTAAAGTACTACAAAATTTTAATAGATGTAATGTTCACCCATAGTCACATTCTTTCAGTTTCGTATTACATAAAAAACTAATAGTCCATAAAAATACGGTAAAGTTAAGCTACACTTAGAATAGACATGAAAAAAATTTTAAGCCAAACTAGATGGTCTGAATAGCATATTGAATGATGAATTAGAACTTAAAGAATGCCTATTATAGCTTTCCAGTTCTGTAATTTTAAATGTATTTATTAGTAAGTAGATTAATTTACATTTTGATGTCTTCATTATAGTGTGGGTGTGACAACTTCATACTCATTCTATACTTCTTTATGAGATATTTGATTCCTCTCCCAAGGGTCTTGAGTTTGCTTTGTCTCCCACAGAGACAGCTTGGTTTTCTGGGGTGTTTGACAACTAGCTTTAGTTAGGCATGACGGTTGTTAGTGACTTTTGGTGAAATTAAGGTTAGCTCTGAATAATCATGCTTCAGAAATGATCATTCATTTTGGTTATAAAATTTTTCTTGAAGACTTATTAGCATCACTCCTGTGTAGCACAGGGTCATATTTTATTGGCGCTTTTATCCCTCATCTGACACAATTAATGCTCTTCCCTCTGTCATGGTTAGAAAAAGTGGTAATCTTGGTTTTCTGCAGCTCCTGCTCATAATCACTAAACTACCTGTTGCAGCCCAAGGCTGCTTTAACTTCACATTATTTCACTTAGTTGTCTTTTTCTGTTTCTTAAAAATTACTGATTAATTTGCTGATTTAAAAATCATTATGTGGGTCATCCATTCTTGCATTGATCAAGAGGATTCTGACATTAACCTGACAAAGCCAATTAATCCAGAAATCGTTGGTTTCCCACTTTGTGCCCCAGTCCTGTCCTAAGTGCTGAAGTAGATGACAAAATTTAAGGCAAAGAAGAGAAGACAATTCGTATTTAATATGCACTGTGTGTTGCTTTATTTAAAATATTTCACTTAAGCCTCACAACATCCCTGTGAGGTTATATAATTTTCTCCACTTTTCAGATGAGAAGACGTAGCTCAGAGAGAGCCCAGGTCTTGAAAGTTACAAAGTGATACAGCTGTGATTGCAGCCCAGTTCTTCCTGTTTTCAAAATGCTTGTTGTTTCCTTGACCTTTTAGCTATGAAGACCTTCCATGACCTTTTAGCTATGAAGACATTCTCCCCTCCAGCAGTTTGTTGATACTCTGAGGGCTGGGGTAGGGGAAGGCAGTTTCTCTCTTTTACTTGATTTAACATTGGGTTTAACCTTATTCACTAAAGAATGAAAATGCATTTGTTTCCTAAAAAGGAGTTCCAAAAACTTTATAGAAAAATTAGAATTGTCAGAATACAGCTCTGACCTCACAGAAATCATACAAAATCATAGTATATTATGGGGAAGGTAGTATAAATAAGAAGGGCAAATGAAATATCTAATTGAGTGATTGCCATTCATAAGGTCAACACATGAAACATCAACCAGGTTTAATATCCTGAAATAGATTTTATAGGCCATGCTCCTTCTCTAAAGGTCACTGGAAGAACTTAATACCTTTTTATTAAAAATAAAATGGGAATGGTGGAATGGCCTTTTCACATCTTATTTGGATAAGTTGAATAGGCAAATTTTGCCTCCTTTTTATGAAGTTATATTATTTCATATTTGCCATTTCATATTTTACATGAGAAATATGTTTCTTACCCACCTTGCTATCCATCATGGAGAAACGTAGACTCGAAATCTTGAGGGTTCAAATGAAGTATAATAATAAATAGGAGTTGTTAAATAAAAGTGTGTATGTATGTATGTATGCATATACAAATAATTTTGGAGCAATCTCCTGTTTAAAGCAGAAAGTGAAAGCAAGGATTAAAGACTCAATGCTTCTCAGTGAAGCATTTTTTTTTGTGAGGTTTCATGGTATAAGGAAAAGTGCACATGTACAGTTTGTCTTCACAGAGCCCTGTTTTCAAATTCAGACTGCCATTTAATAACTTCTCTGTGCCTCCATGTGGTATGACAAAGCTGTGATACCAGTCTCACAGCTTTGTCAGGATGATGGGATGGAATAATGTATATAAACTATCTTGTGCAATGCATAAGTAGTTAGGCATTCAAATTTCCTTTTTCCATTTAAAAAATTGCACAAGTAGTAAATGCATATAATATTTTCATATAGTATTTTTACAATCAGAACTATAAAGAATAAAAATCACACTCCTTTCCGTAGGGGTAATCATTTTTAACAATGTGGTGTGTATCCTTCTAGGCATTTTAAAGTACTTAGTTATCTATATATGCATGTACATTTCAAACGTTATACATATATAGTTATTGTTGCTTAGCTTTGCAACACCTAGGATCATGCTAAACATCTTTTCTTCTGTAACATTACTTTTCCACACTGTATTTAGTCTTTCATAATACATATAGAACTACCTTATTCCTTAAACTGTCTTAAGATACTTCATTGAATGAAGGTGTCATAATTTATTTATTTATTCCTCTATTGAGAGCACATTTATTCCATAATATTTTAAATTTCCACGTATGGTGGAACTGTGCAGAAAATAAATCATGATTTAAGTTTTGTTTCTTTTGTTCTCAAAGAGATATCAGTCATCTTGAAGATGCTCACAGTGCTGAATCTATGTGTAGTATATTCAAATCTTTTTAACTATAGAAGTTAAGTTGCATCCATTCTAAAGTGAAGAAGACAAATTTTCCAATTTCTCTAATCATGGAAATCTTGCTCAGGAGGTGGAACTACATTATTAAATCAGAGAATGTGGATGGGACAGTAGCAGGAGATAGGGTAGCCTGTGAGAATAAATTTGTAAACTGGTCATCAAAAGTTTCCTGAACACTGCTTCTGGGTCAGGACTTCATACATAGCAGAGCAACTTCACTGCTTTCTTTGGTTGGTTCATATTTATATATCTAGAGATAAGGTCTCACTCTGATGCCAGGCTGGAGTCCAGGTGCGTGATCTTTGCTCACTGCAACCTCTGCCTCCTGGGCTCAAGCGATCCTCCCACCTTAGCCTCCTGAGTAGCTAGGACTACAGGAGTGTACCAGCACACCTGGCTGATTTTTAAGTTTTTTTGTACAGATGGGGTTTCGCCATGTTGCCAAGGCTGATCTGGAACTCCTGGGCTCAAATGATCCTCCTGCCTTGGCCTCCCAGAGTGCTGGGATTATAGGCGTGAGCCACTGTGCCTGGTCCCTCACCACTTTCTGTTGAAAGTCAGTGGTTGACACAAGCTTAAAAAAAAAAAAAAAATAGTAAAAAGAAAAAAAAAGTTTCCTGAAACATATTTTGTCAGCTTCTCTCCTTTTTCTTCCTTCCTACTAAACATTTACTGTCACCTACCATGTACTAGATATTGTTCCTGTAATTGATCGTCTTCCAATGTAGTACGGAAAATAACACATTAATCAAATGGTGAAAATAAAATGTATTGTGATGACTTTTGATAAACAAGCAGTGATTAAGGTTGCAGAAGATTGAACAATTAACTGCTGTGGGAATTAAAGAAGGCCTCCCCGATAATGTGGATCACTCAGTTCAGTTCATAAATATTTACCGAGAACCTCCTATGTGCCAGCGTTAGAGATCCAAAGTTGAGAATGTATTGGGTGACTTGTCCTTTCACTAGTTTGTATCAGTGAAGGAATAAATCGGAATTTTAAGAAGAAGAAATTATTGCCTGAAGATGATGTAATTTAAATTTCAAAACTGCTTGAAAATATATTGTATCTTGTATAGATGAGTCATAGGACAAACATATAGACTATTGTTCTATGGGAATGCTTGCTGTCTCAGCAGCTCAAATATTAATGTCTTAATAATTTACTTAATAAGCCACAGATGTAGTTTGCTGATAGACTGTATGTTCATATACAAGCCTCTTTCCTCTGCTTTCCCATGCCTACCCCGTCTGCAACCTTCCTGCCCTCCTCACCCTCCTGTGTGCATGTATGAGTACCCGGAATATACAAACCTCATGGAACTATGGGACTCTTTGACCCTCTATGATAAAAGATCTTCGGATTATGCTTAGTTCTTGATTATCTTTTTGGGGAACATCTTAGCCTAGGGATTTGGATTATTCACTGCTTCTTTGTACATATTTCTTAGTTTGTTAACTTCTGCAACACAGTCTTCAAAAATTGTATACCTCAGGCTTTCAGGGATTTATTCCTGATTCTGAAAAATTACTACTCTTTACATGTCCCATAACTGGAAGATTATCTAGTCACAATTAGCTAAGGCAGGAGAAGAATCTGAAGTTGGAAATTAGAACTGGTAAACCTCAAGTTGCTCAGTTCCCAAAATTAGAGAATCATTAATGAAACACAGATGGTAAACACTGACTGATTCCTTCCCTGGGGTAAGATTCTATTTTCACAGATTTGGTGTACTTTTCTGCTAGAGCCCAAAACCCAAAGAAATCTGAAAGTATGTTGTTTGTATAATATTTTTAACTTCCAGTATCAGTATGCAGTAGGGAGTGCTACATAAAATGTTTTTTAAATCAATATATTGCTTCAGGCAATGAGGATTTTTGCAGACATTAATGCAACTATCCATAAAGCTCTATTATCTAAGCTATTTGTAAACATCATATGCCTGTGATAGGTTTGAAATCGTGCCTTAAAATATTAGGTCTGTGAGAAAACATACATAGGCCAAATGTTATATTATTAGGTACTAGAGTTTATACATATATATATATTTTTCTTTCCACCTTTTATTTTAGGTTGAGGGAGTACATGTGCAGATTTGTTACATGGGTAAATTGTGTGTTGCAGGGGTTTAGTGTATAGATTATTTCATCACCCAGGTAATGAGCATAGTACCCAATAGGTGGTTTTTCAGTCTTCACCCTCCTCCTACCCTTCCACCCTCAAAGAGGTCTCCGTGTCTATTGTTCCCTTCTTTGTGTCCACAGGTATTCAGTGTTTAACTTTCACTTATAAACAAGCATATGTGGTATTTAGTTATCTGTCTTTGCATTAATTTGCTTAGAATAACAGCCTCCAGCTCCATCCATGTTGCTACAAAGGACGTGATTCCATTTTTTTATGGCTGCATGGTATTTCATGGTATATAGGTACCATCTTTTGAATGAATCCAATGTAGATAGGCTCCTGGGTTGAGTCCATGACCCTGCTATTGTGAATAGTGCTGCAGTGAACATACACATGCATGTGTCTTTATGGTAGAATGATTTATGTTCCTTTGAGTATATACTCAGTGATGGGATTGCTGGATCGAATGATAGTTCTGTTTTAAGTTCTTTGAGACATCTCCAAACTGTTTTCGACAGTGACTGAAATAAGTTATATTCCCACCAGCAGTGTATAAATGTTCCCTTTATACACTGCTGGCAGGTTTGCCAGCATCTGTTATTTTTTTGACTTTTTAATAATAGCCCTTCTCACTGGTGTGAGATGATATCTCATTGTGGTTCTGAATTGCATTTCTCTAATAATTTGTCAGGTTCAGCATTTATTTGTATGCTTGTTGGCTGCATGTATCTCTTCTTTGGAGAAGTGTCTGTTCATGTCCTTTGCCCATTTTTTAATAGGGTTGTTTAGTTTTTGCTTATTAATTTGTTTAAATTGCTTACAGATTCTAGATATTAGACCTTTGTTGGATGCACAGTTTGCAAATTTTTTTTCCCATTCTCTAGATTGTCTGTTTGCTCTATTGTTAGTTTCTTTTGCTGTGAAGAAGTTCTTTAGTTTAATTAGGTCCCAATTGTCAATTTTTGTTTTTGTTTTTGTTGCAATTGCATTTGGATTCTTTGTTATAAATCTTTGCCATGGCGTATGTCCAGATTGGTATTTCCTAGCTTTTCTTCTAGGGTTTTTATGGCTTTAGATTTTACATTTAAGTCTTTAATCCACTATGAGCTGATTTTTATACATGGTAAAAGAAAGGGATCCAGTTTCAATCTTCTGCATATGACTAGCCAATTATCCCAGTACCATTTATTGAATAGGGAGTCATTTCCCCAATGCTTGTTTTCTTCAGTGTTGTCAAAGATCAGGTGGTTGTAGGTGTGCAGCTTTATTTCTGGTTTCTCTAGCCTGTTCCATTGGTCTATGTGTCTGTTTTTATACCAGTACCATGCTGTTTTGGTTACCATAGCTGCCTTGTGGTGTGTTTGAAATCAGGTAGTGTGAAGCTTTGTTCTTTTCTTAGGATTGCTTTGGCTATTGCCTCTCTTTTGGTTCCACATGAATTAAAAAAATTTTTTTTCTAATTATATGTAAAATGTCAATGGTAGTTTGATAGGGGTATCATTGAATTTGTAAATTGCTTTGAGTAGTATGGCTGTGTTTTTATTTGTATTTGTATTTTTTTTAGACGGAGTCTCGCTCTGCTGCCCAGACTGGAGTGCAGTGGTGCAGTCTTCGCTCACTGTGACCTCCACCTCCCGGGTTCAAGCTAGTCTCCTGCCTTAGCCTCCCGAGTATCTGGGACTACAGGTGCATGCCACCACGGCTGGCTAATTTTTTGTATTTTTAGTAGAGATGGGGTTTCACCATGTTAGCCAGGATGGTGTCAATCTCCTGACCTCGTGAGGAGAACTCCAATGAGTTTAGAATTTAATGACAAATGTATGATATGTTTTGAAATATAATTTCTCTTCCTCCAGTACTCATTTTTGCTAAAAAACAAAACGAGACAAATCATGATAGGATGGAGTTGTTTGCAACATAGACTTTAGTCTTATACTTGTCCTGACTATTTGCATAAAGTACAGCAAGAATAACTATTTCTACATAGGCTTTTTAGATTGGTTTTGATGGAACTCTGTTCCACAAGGAATCTCAGATAAGACCTTTTAAAGCTGAGCCCAGCCATGGGTTTGTATCCTCAAATACCCTGTGAGTTGGGTAACCCTCTCCTCTTAAGGTCCCAAGATAAACTTGGAGTTTGTAGGCCTGTTAGAAAGTGACATTCTTTACCGACCACAGGTCAGGAGCACTGTACAAGAACTGCGGAGGCAATGGTATGAGGCCAGTTTTTACCATGGGGCTTTTATTAGCTATGCAAGTTGAGCTCGACTCTTTAAAGGGAAGCATACCCTTCCAGTGAAATCTTCGTAAAACAACCAGTTTCTCCAGTTGTGTCCTGCTGCAAAAGAAAAATGGATTCTTATTGCACTGATGCAAACAACTGTATTGCCATAAGTTAAGAATACTCACAGATAGTTTCCAAGTTTGCAAGGAATCAGGCAGAGAGAAACAAACATGCTCCAAATTTTGTTCACAGGAATATACCTTACTCAATTATTAAAGGCTGTAAATAGTTTAAAATAAGTTTACTTCACACAGAAAAACAAAACAAGGATCAGCAATATTTCAAGCAAAAGTCAAAAATAATTGCTTCAGCTTTCTGAGTTCAGTCCATTTAGTTCTTGATTTCTTGATATTCGTGAACATTTCAGCTCTTCATGAGTCCTGTACATTTTTTCTTTATTCCAATGTTACAATCTACAAAGTTATCAGAAACCTGTATTTGAGAGCACCTGTCAAAGTTCTATCACTTACTATAAACCATCTTTGAAAAGAATTAAAAGAAGACAACAATTATCTGTGAATAGCAAAATGTCCAGGGTAGTTAGAGTTAGAACCATAATTGACAAAGAAGTTTGGTGATCTCTGTGGTTTATAATAGCTTAACCTTATGTTTGCTAACATATACTTAGACATTAGAATTTTAGAAATTCCATACAGTTTTGGAACAAATATTAGTATTATTCACCAAAATATAACCTAAAGAAGATTGAACATCATTTTGGCAATCCCATGTAACTAAACATGTCAAATGATCCTGTTTACCTCTTTTCTGGAGGTTCCAGGGGCCCTCTAAAGCCTCCCAAAAGCCAGGTGTCAGGAAAGGCAATTTTGAGGCTCAAGTTTGATTTTGGGAAGCCTGTTAAATATGTTAGAGGATTAAAACACTTGATTTTATGAAATTGATTTCCAGATTACCATAAATTATTTGACTCAGAAATTTTAATGAAGCAAAACCTTTTATAACCCTTTCCAAATTTTGCCAAAGGGCAGATCAGTGCCCCAAGAGTACCCTGTTGTGCTTTCATTCCAATGCTCAACCCTCAGAGAAACCACATAATAACCCCTGGAACCTAGTCAACATGTTCACACAGAAAGCCTCTTCTGCAAGAATCATTTCGATGATCCTTCTGCCACTTGTTTGAACCTTCAGCTTTACCTTATCTAATTCAAAACAATTCTTTAGCCCTAGCCAATACTTTACATTTTCCTATCTTCTAATGATCTTTCATTAAAAACACATTTTACTGTTCTTATACACCTGGCATGTAAATCTATTTCCAGTGGTTTCAATTATGTGTTTTAATGGTACCTCCTAGCAATTTGAACTTTAATGTAAATCCTGGCAAGTTGTTTTAATTGTGTGCCAGATACAGCTAGCATAATTGACTCCTTCCAGCATAATTAAGGGTGTGGTTAATTCTATATGTCTGTAAGGAACTATATGTCCCTTACAGAGATATAGAACTATGTCTATATGTCAATTGCCTTACCAGTTGTGGAGCAAGCAAGTCAAATAGTTCTTAAAACCCAAAAGGCAGTTTGTAACCTTAAAACATTTAGTGAGCCTAGTATCTAACCTGCATAATTTAGTCCTCCTATTTACACTTTGGTGACATCTGCATTTTACTAATAATCTTTAAGGCTGTTGTTATTTCTCAAACATTAAAGTCACGTGAACTAAAAGGTACCATAGCTTTTATCTTCCCTTTAAAAAATATTTCATCCAAGCACTTTTCTTGCTTTAGGCCAATTACTTAGAGGTCTTTTTATAGACATCACACTCAACACATATATAGCTACACAGGCAGGCAGACAGAAGAAGATTCAGTAGTTGCAAGACCTTTCATTTGCCAGTCTTTATGTTTCTCTCATAATGTGAAGTAATTTCTGATACTCCCAAAAGTCAAAAATGCCAGATAACACAATGCAAAACGAACAGAACCCTAAATTCTGAGAGGGATTTATCCACTTCTAGTTCCTGGGGTTTCATGAGGAAAACAGAGGTTTTTTGCAAAATGGGATATCTGGCGCCCCATGTTTTTCCCAAGGAGTCCCAGGCTGTTGGAGCTTGAATATCTGCTTTTAATTAAACTGACTTTTAGCCATAGCACTCTTTAATAAGGTCCTTTTAAAATTTCTTAATACCTGACTTTAGCCAGGCCAAACGGCTGATATTTCTGGCTTTCAAACTTTACTAAAGGCTCAGAGAAAGGAAAATCCAAGGCAGTTTGTGGAGGGGCAGGGAATCAAAAAATGGCAAAGGTCATGCAGATATCAAACTAGAAAGAACTAATTTCCTAAGGCAGGATTGAACTCCTGGCTGCCATTGTAAAATGGTGAGGCTAGAACAAAACATTGCCACGTGGTTGCAGGCCTTGCTCCCAAAGATGTAAAACAGGATGGAGGCCTGCTGCAAAGTTTGCTATGGAAAGATGCACAAAGTACACTAGATTGGCTACAGATTAAGACCAGCCTCACAAATCCTTTTTCGCAATTAAAGCTCTACTGAGAATATAAACAGTGATCCTTATCATTCCTAGCCTAGTTAAAATGTCTTCTAAAAGGAAAAAAAAGCTAATTTAAAAGTCAACTCCTGATCTGGTGGAGAAAAACCAGTTTAAAATGCCTAAAGAGGAACCTCTTATTTTTATGCAAATGGATTCCTCCACCAGTGAGAAAGACTTCATTACTGTTCAAGGGAGTGGGACCTTCTGGCTGGGGGAGCGGAAGGCTCTATGGATGCATGGCAGGGAGAGCTGCCTGCTGTTGGGCACCCTTGGTTCACGCACCCCAGCCTTGGCAGGGAGGGGAGGGTGGCGGGAGCCGCTGCTCGCCCTTCTGTCACAAAAAAGAAAGGAAAATGCCATGGAGACTGAGGCTGACCTTCTCAACACCTGGGAGTGATGGGGGTCGGGGCATGGTTTCCCTTGCCCTCAGAAGTCTGAGGATGAAAAGGCTTAAAAATGAGATAAAAATAGATTTGGTTTGCATCTCACTCACCCTTAAGCCCCACGTTGGGTGCTAAACTGTTGTAGGACTTTCTCCTTAGTTCGCCTAAAAATGGGGTCCTTGTCACACAACCATGAGAGATTAGGCTTGCAGGCACTTTAAAGGGCAAGAAAAATTTATCGGGCAAAAAGGAAAACAAAGGGAAACAGAGAGTCTCAGCAAAGCGAAAGTCCTGCTAGCTGGCTTCCGCCTCATAGATTGAATCCTAGGTACCACCCTGGAACAGGGGAGATCAGGCTCCTCCCTCTGGCAAACAGTGCGCACTTCCCGAGGCCCCACCCCGTTGCACACTCCTCCCAGTGTGCAGGCCAGTTGGAAGTTCTCTGGGGACCTCTTTATACTTGCTGTCTCATTCCTGAAATGAGGCCAGTACACCAGGAGCAGGAGGGGGGGAAGGGAAGAGCAGTTAGAATAAAGAATAAACAGAAAGAGGAAGAGGAACAATTTCAGCAGCATTTTTCATTTTAAAAGTCACTTTATAAAATTTTACATTTTCCTTTTGCAAAGAAATAACTTTGTCAGAACCTCTTTTAGAAACTTCTAAGTATCATTGAAAATAGCTCTCCTAGTTGTTTTATTTTAGAGCTAGCTTTTTAAAACTGAGAGTACAGATAAACTAGTTGAGGTATTTTAAAAGTACACTATTTCGACCATTGTAATTTGGGGTCATCTTTAGTTATGTGTGACTAGTTTTCTAAATGTTAGCATGAAGAGGCACCATAAGCATTAAATATAAATCCAGCTGGTGTTTCTAAAAGTGGGTCACCCTGTAAGGACAAAGTCTAGGTTTTAGAGATAGTTGTCCACAATTTTCGTTTTCCTTCCTGAATGACCAGAAACCTAGTGGGACTCATGAGCGCCTTTTATTATTTTGGTCATTCAAGAACATTTTAGATTTGTCAATTGAACCAAGCTTCAGAATTTAACCAGTTTTTAAAATTACATGTTTTTCACTTAAGCCTCAAAGATTCACTTCCTCTTTTCAAGGACCAAAGTTTAAACTACAGAAAAGGTTGAAAAACTCCAACTAGTAGTTCAAAATAAAACCTTAACTTCAGAGAAAAATGAAAGTCACAAATCCGAGGTCAACAGATCTCTAGAGAATAACAAATGAAACTCTTACCTTTTATAGAGCTTCACTTCCAACCTCAACTAGTTAAGAATATGTACAAATTGAATAAAGTCTTAATCCTCAATCAAGCCAGGAGGATTCAGATCCCAACAGGGGCCTTAGCAGAGATTCCTGCTGACTTTGGCAAGGTTGGGTGAAGGAGGACTTATCGCATTGGTACCAAGGTGCCGATTGCTGGTAAAGTGGTGGGGCTCTCTGGAGGTCCACTTCCAATCTTGTTTAGGGTGCCAAAATGTTAACCTTATATAACTAGATTCCGAAAATGTGATTCATTATAGAGTTTATTCAAGCCTAAATCTATGTGGAAGCATAGATAGAAGCTGCCCTGAATATATCTTCTGATTAGCATCAGTTACAGGTGGATTTTAAAGGAAAGAGGCAGCTTCTAAGTTGTGTTTCCAATAACTTATATTAATATAACAAAAGCTATTGATTAGCTGTATATTGTTCTTTGTATCACAAATTCCAGGAACTGGAAGATAATGGGTAACGCAGCTAGTCAGGAACAAAAATGCCTGTAAACATGGTCCTTGGGTGTGGGTGCATAGGAAGGAAAGTGTGATTGAAGTCCCATACTCTTGTCTTCCTGAGCCTGATAAGTTTTGCATACCTCACCTAGCTCAGTCTGCTCTGAGCTATTTTTCTCCTATCACTGATAAGTTTTATTTTACTTTGTGATGTTTGCGTGTAGACATAATTCGAATGGGAAAAGCATGGAAAAGAAAAATTAACATTTTACAATTTCATTTCAATTGGAACATTTAGTAGAATTTTCTGTTATTTTGTAGCTCTTTAATTTGCTTTGGGAGTTCATGCTCTATTAATTGCTCTCTCCATTTTTACTGGCATTGATGCTTTCTAGATGTCCTATTTTTGTTTAAAATGTTAACATTGATTACTTTTCCTTTGACTTAGATTTGTGGTATTGTTTACCATAAATTGTGTAGAACATCCTTGTTTAATTTTATTATTATTATTATTATTATTATTATTATTATTATTATACTTTAGGTTTTATGGTACATGTGCGCAATGTGCAGGTAAGTTACATATGTATACATGTGCCATGCTGGTGCGCTGCACCCACTAACTCATCATCTAGCATTAGGTATATCTCCCAATGCTATCCCTCCCCCCTCCCCCCACCCCACAACAGTCCCCGAAGTGTGATGTTCCCCTTCCTGTGTCCATGTGTTCTCATTGTTCAGTTCCCACCTATGAGTGAGAATATGTGGTGTTTGGTTTTTTGTTCTTGCGATAGTTTACTGAGAATGATGATTTCCAATTTCATCCATGTCCCTACAAAGGACATGAACTCATCATTTTTTATGGCTGCATAGTATTCCATGGTGTACATGTGCCACATTTTCTTAATTCAGTCTATCATTGTTGGACATTTGGGTTGGTTCCAAGTCTTTGCTATTGTGAATAATGCCGCAATAAACATACGTGTGCATGTGTCTTTATAGCAGCATGATTTATAGTCCTTTGGGTATATACCCAGTAATGGGATGGCTGGGTCGAATGGAATTTCTGGTTCTAGATCCCTGAGGAATCGCCACATTGACTTTCACAAGGGTTGAACTAGTTTGCAGTCCCACCAACAGTGTAAAAGTGTTCCTATTTCTCCACATCCTCTCCAGCACCTGTTCTTTCCTGACTTTTTAATGATTGCCATTCTAACTGGTGTGAGATGGTATCTCATTGTGGTTTTGATTTGCATTTCTCTGATGGCCAGTGATGGTGAGCATTTTTTCACGTGTTTTTTGGCTGCATAAATGTCTTCTTTTGAGAAGTGTCTGTTCATGTCCTTCACCCACTTTTTGATGGGGTTGTTTGTTTTTTTCATGTAAATTTCTTTGAGTTCATTGTAGATTCTGGATATTAGCCCTTTGTCAGATGAGTAGGTTGCGAAAATTTTCTCCCATTCTGTAGGTTGCCTGTTCATGCTGATGGTTGTTTCCTTTGCTGTGCAGAAGCTCTTTAGTTTAATTAGATCCCATTTGTCAATTTTGGCTTTTGTTGCCATTGCTTTTGGTGTTTTAGACATGAAGTCCTTGCCCATGCCTATGTCCTGAATGGTAATGCCTAGGTTTTCTTCTAGGGTTTTTATGGTTTTAGGTCTAACATTTAAGTCTTTAATCCATCTTGAATTGATTTTTGTATAAGGTGTAAGGAAGGGATCCAGTTTCAGCTTTCTACATATGGCTAGCCGGTTTTCCCAGCACCATTTATTAAATAGGGAATCCTTTCCCCATTGCTTGTTTTTGTCAGGTTTGTCAAAGATCAGATAGTTGTAGATATGTGGCATTATTTCTGAGGGCTCTATTCTGTTCCATTGATCTATATCTCTGTTTTGGTACCAGTACCATGCTGTTTTGGTTACTGTAGCCTTGTAGTATAGTTTGAAGTCACGTAGTGTGATGCCTCCAGCTTTGTTCTTTTGGCTTAGGATCGACTTGGCGATGCGGGCTCTTTTTTGATTCCATATGAACTTTAAAGTAGTTTTTTCCAATTCTGTGAAGAAAGTCATTGGTAGCTTGATGGGGATGGCATTCAATCTGTAAATTACCTTGGGAAGGATGGCCATTTTCACAATATTGATTCTTCCTACCCATGAGCATGGAATGTTCTTCCATTTGTTTGTATCCTCTTTTATTTCCTTGAGCAGTGGTTTGTAGTTCTCCTTGAAGAGGTCCTTCACATCCCTTGTAAGTTGGATTCCTAGGTATTTTATTCTCTTTGAAGCCACTGTGAATGGGAGTTCACTCATGATTTGACTCTCTGTTTGTCTGTTATTGATGTATAAGAATGCTTGTGATTTTTGTACATTGATTTTGTATCCTGAAACTTTGCTGAAGTTGCTTATCAGCTTAAGGAGATTTTGGGCTGAGACAATGGGGTTTTCTAGATATACTATCATGTCATCTGCAAACAGGGACAATTTGACTTCCTCTTTTCCTAATTGAATACCCTTGATTTCCTTCTCCTGCCTAATTGCCCTGGCCAGAACTTCCAACAGTATGTTGAATAGGAGTGGTGAGAGAGGGCATCCCTGTCTTGTGCCAGTTTTCAAAGGGAATGCTTCCAGTTTTTGCCCATTCAGTATGATATTGGCTGTGGGTTTGTCATAGATAGCTGTTATTATTTTGAGATACGTCCCATCAATACCTAATTTATTGAGAATTTTTAGCATGAAGGGTTGTTGAATTTTGTCAAAGGCCTTTTCTGCATCTATTGAGATAATCATGTGGTTTTTGTCTTTGGTTCTGTTTATATGCTGGATTACATTTATTGATTTGCGTATATTGAACCAGCCTTGCATCCCAGGGATGAAGCCCACTTGATCATGTTGGATAAGCTTTTTGATGTGCTGCTGGATTCTGTTTGCCAGTATTTTATTGAGGATTTTTGCATCAATGTTCATCAAGGATATTGGTCTAAAATTCTCTTTTTTTGTTGTGTCTCTGCCAGACTTTGGTATCAGGATGATGCTGGCCTCATAAAATGAGTTAGGGAGGATTCCCTCTTTTTCTATTGATTGGAATAGTTTCAGAAGGAATGGTACCAGCTCCTCCTTGTACCTCTGGTAGAATTCGGCTGTGAACCCATCTGGTCCTGGGCTTTTTTTGGTTGATAAGGTATTGATTATTGCCACATTTTCAGCTCCTGTTATTGGTCTATTCAGAGATTCAACTTCTTCCTGGTTTAGTCTTGGGAGGGTGTATGTGTTGAGGAATTTATCCATTTCTTCTAGATTTTCTACTTTATTTGCGTAGAGGTGTTTGTAATATTCTCTGATGGTAGTTTGTATTTCTGTGGGATCGGTGGTGATATCCCCTTTATCATTTTTTATTGCATCTACTTGATTCTTCTCTCTTTTTTTCTTTATTAATCTTGCTAGCGGTCTATCAATTTTGTTGATCCTTTCAAAAAACCAGCTCCTGGATTCATTTATTTTTTGAAGGGTTTTTTGTGTCTCTATTTCCTTCAGTTCTGCTCTGATTTTAGTTATTTCTTGCCTTCTGCTAGCTTTTGAATGTGTTTGCTCTTGCTTTCCTAGTTCTTTTAATTGTGATGTTAGGGTGTCAATTTTGGATCTCTCCTGCTTTCTCTTGTGGGCATTTAGTGCTATGAATTTCCCTCTACACACTGCTTTGAATGCATCCCAGAGATTCTGGTATGTTGTGTCTTTGTTCTCGTTGGTTTCAAAGAACATCTTTATTTCTGCCTTCATTTTGTTATGTACCCAGTAGTCATTCAGGAGCAGGTTGTTCAGTTTCCATGTAGTTGAGTGGTTTTGAGTGAGATTCTTAATCCTGAGTTCTAGCTTGATTGCACTGTGATCTGAGAGACAGTTTGTTATAATTTCTGTTCTTTTACATTTACTGAGGAGAGCTTTACTTCCAAGTATGTGGTCAATTTTGGAATAGGTGTGGTGTGGTGCTGAAAAAAATGTATATTCTGTTGATTTGGGGTGGAGAGTTCTGTAGATGTCTATTAGGTCTGCTTGGTGCAGAGCTGAGTTCAATTCCTGGGTATCCTTGTTGACTTTCTGTCTCGTTGATCTGTCTAATATTGACAGTGGGGTGTTAAAGTCTCCCATTATTAATGTGTGGGAGTCTAAGTCTCTTTGTAGGTCACTCAGGACTTGCTTTATGAATCTGGGTGCTCCTGTATTGGGTGCATATATATTTAGGATAGTTAGCTCTTCTTGTTGAATTGATCCCTTTTCCATTATGTAATGGCCTTCTTTGTCTCTTTTGATCTTTGTTGGTTTAAAGTCTGTTTTATCAGAGACTAGGATTGCAACCCCTGCCTTTTTTTGTTTTCCATTTGCTTGGTAGATCTTCCTCCATCCTTTTATTTTGAGCCTATGTGTGTCTCTGCACGTGAGATGGGTTTCCTGAATACAGCACACTGATGGGTCTTGAGTCTTTATCCAATTTGCCAGTCTGTGTCTTTTAATTGGAGCATTTAGTCCATTTACATTTAAAGTTAATATTGTTATGTGTGAATTTGATCCTGTCATTATGATGTTAGCTGGTTATTTTGCTCGTTAGTTGATGCAGTCTCTTCCTAGTCTCGATGGTCTTTACATTTTGGTATGATTTTGCAGTAGCTGGTACCGGTTGTGCCTTTCCATGTTTAGCGCTTCCTTCAGGAGCTCTTTTAGGGCAGGCCTCCTGGTGACAAAATCTCTCAGCATTTGCTTGTCTGTAAAGTATTTTATTTCTCCTTCACTTATGAAGCTTAGTTTGGCTGGATATGAAATTCTGGGTTGAAAATTCTTTTCTTTAAGAATGTTGAATATTGGCCCCCACTCTGTTTTGGCTTGTAGAGTTTCTGCCGAGAGATCCACTGTTAGTCTGATGGGCTTCCCTTTGAGGGTAACCCGACCTTTCTCTCTGGCTGCCCTTAACATTTTTTCCTTCATTTCAACTTTGGTGAATCTCACAATTATGTGTCTTGGAGTTGCTCTTCTCGAGGAGTATCTTTGTGGCGTTCTCTGTATTTCCTGAATCTGAATGTTGGCCTGCCTTGCTAGATTGGGGAAGTTCTCCTGGATAATATCCTGAAGAGTGTTTTCCAACTTGTTTCCATTCTCCCCATCACTTTCAGGTACACCAATCAGACGTAGATTTGGTCTTTTCACATAGTCCCACATTTCTTGGAGGCTTTGCTCGTTTCTTTTTAATCTTTTTTCTCTAAACTTCCCTTCTCGCTTCATTTCATTCATTTCGTCTTCCAGGGCTGATACCCTTTCTTCCATTTGATCGCATCGGCTCCTGAGGCTTCTGCATTCTTCACGTAGTTCTCGAGCTTTGGTTTTCAGCTCCATCAGCTCCTTTAAGCACTTCTCTGTATTGGTTATTCTAGTTATACATTCTTCTAAATTTTTTTCAAAGTTTTCAACTTCTTTGCCTTTGGTTTGAATATCCTCCCGTAGCTCAGAGTAATTTGATCGTCTGAAGCCTTCTTCTCTCAGCTCGTCAAAGTCATTCTCTGTCCAGCTTTGTTCCGTTGCTGGTGAGGAACTGCGTTCCTTTGGAGGAGGAGAGGTACTCTGCTTTTTAGAGTTTCCAGTTTTTCTGCTCTGTTTTTTCCCCATCTTTGTGGTTTTATCTACTTTTGGTCTTTGATGATGGTGATGTACAGATGGGTTTTTGGTGTGGATGTCCTTTCTGTTAGTTTTCCTTCTAACAGACAGGCCCCTCAGCTGCAGGTCCGTTGGAGTACCTGGCAGGCCGTGTGAGGTGTCAGTCTGCCCCTGCTGGGGGGTGCCTCCCAGTTAGGCTGCTCGGGTGTCAGGGGTCAGGGACCCACTTGAGGAGGCAATCTGCCCGTTCTCAGATCTCCAGCTGCGTGCTGGGAGAACCACTGCTCTCCTCAAAGCTGTCAGACAAGGGACATTTATGTCTGCAGAGGTTACTGCTGTCTTTTTGTTTGTCTGTGCCCTGCCCCCAGAGGTGGAGCCTACAGAGGCAGGCAGGCCTCCTTGAGCTGTGGTGGGCTCCACCCAGTTCAAGCTTCCCGGTTGCTTTGTTTACCTAAGCGAGCCTGGGCAATGGCGGGCGCCCCGCCCCCAGCCTCGCTGCTGACTTGCTGTTTGATCTCAGACTGCTGTGCTAGCAATCAGCGAGACTCCGTGGGCGTAGGACCCTCTGAGCCAGGTGCGGGCTATACTCTCCTGGGGCACCGTTTCCTAAGCCCGTCGGAAAAGCACAGTATTCGGGTGGGAGTGGCCCAATTTTCCAGGTGCTGTCTGTCACCCCTGAAAAGGGAACTCCCTGACCCCTTGCACTTCTGAGTGAGGCAATGCCCCGCCCCTGCTTCGGCTGGCGCACAGTGCACTCACCCACTGACCTGCGCCCACTGTCTGGCACTCCCTAGTGAGATGAACAGGGTATCTCAGATGGAAATGCAGAAATCACCCGTCTTCTGTGTCGCTCACGCTGGGAGCTGTTGACCGGAGCTGTTCCTATTCAGCCATCTTGGCTCCTCCCCCTTGTTTAATTTTATGTAGTTACTTTAGGAACAATACAATGGTGATCACTAAAATAATAACATTTATCTAACCAAGCTGTTCTTGACTTATCATGGGCGTTCTTTGAATGTATAATTTAGATGATTTTACTTTTACCCTTTTTTGCTATGGTTTGAACATCTATTTTTCCTCTTACTAAATAGGTACTTATTTTCTTGAGAGGTCTGATTTTCCTTTTGTTTATTTATTGTTGCCTCTAATAACACTCTTTTTTTTTTAAAGAAAAATTAGATGACAGAATCACTATAGTCCCTTAGTTCTTAAATATCCTAGCACTTTTAAAAATAAATATTTTTAAATCTAAAATCTTGGTATAAATATCATTAAAACAATCTCTCAAAATCAATTCACCTACCATTGTAATGCAGGTTGATTTCAGTTTGCATATTCTATATCCATATGCTCATGTATCATTTAATTTTAATGGAATTATATACTCAACTCCTGGTGATTTATTTTTTGTATGTAAAGCAAAATACTACCTCTACTAATAGAGATCTAAATAAAAACAGAAATGTTACTCACCCACAATTCTTCCACCTCAGTGAAGGTTTCCCCTTTAATTTTTATATATACATATGCACAATTTATAAATTATGATTATTTGTACCTAATTTATTTTCTTTCATAGTGAATGAGCTTCACTGGGAGTGTATAGACTCCTAGAGCTTATTACCTCATGCTCTAGCAGTGGCATATTATTCCTTTCTGATTGCCAAGCTACCCATATACTTATACCTGCCTGGAGCTAGCTGAATACAGGAAGGCAAGGGCATGACTGGAGGGGTGGCTGGGTCCTTTCCTTTGAAGCAGGAAAGGAGTACTGATGCTCTGTCTGTTGATAGGTCTCTCCTTTCCTCACTATGGACCCATTCCTGTTGGTGCCATTGTGAATACTCTTGTAAGAAAATCTTCTTTTCGCTCAGAGCAAGTCTTATCTACAAATTACCTATCTTTTCAGCAGAAGATAATGAGACTGTTGCCTGAATGTATAGGCCCTTTCTTTACGTTCTTCTTAATGTTACTATCTACCTAAACATAAAGGCTTCCCAAAACCTTGGCTTTAAACTAGGATGTTGGACATAGCAATTTTATGAGCATAAAGGCTTTAATTTTCTTTAAAAACAGAATCTTAATCCATGCCAATGTGATTTCTGCCACTAGGTAAATTATAGGTTCATTTTTGTGCTATGTTCTTAGACTGTATGGTATATATTACCTGAATCCAGAGATGGATTAATTGTGACCTTGAGTTGTTTTTAATTTCTGAGTGCTTTTAACAAGAATGAGAGACAGTACTTAGTCTGTCTTTTCAACAAAAGATAATGAGACTGTTGCCTGAATGTATATGCTCTTTCTTTACGTTCTTCTTAATGTTACTATCTGCCTAAACATAAAGGCTTCCCAAAACCTTGGCTTTAAACTAGCGTGTTGGACATAGCAATTTTATGAGTATAAAGGCTTTAATTTTCTTTAAAAACAGAATCTTAATCTATGCCAATGTGATTTCCCCAACTAGGTAAATTATAGGTTCATTTTTGTGCTATGTTCTTAGGCTATATGGTATACATTACCTGAATCCAGAGGTAGATTAATTGTGACCTTGAGATGTTTATAATTTCTGAGTGCTTTTAACAAGAATGAGAGACAGTACATAGTCTGATGGCTGAAGGTTCAGATGTCTGTCTTTCAGTTAGCAGTTGAGAAAGTGCACTAGTCAAGTGAACAATTTTCTATATCCATTTTGTGGCAAATTATCATGATTATTGTGTATTTTGTAGTTTTGAGCAGCTGACTCTGCTAACACCTTTGAGTAGTTTTCAAGGCTGAGAAGTAGAAATGATCTGCTTATAGTCCAGATAATAAGGCAAGAATATCATCTCCCTGGGAGAAAGTAGAGGATTAGGAATTTCAGCATGAAACCTAGCTGAATATTCGTGGAGTGGATGGCTTTGGAGTATGTGAACATTATCTTCTTTCCTTGAGGGTTTGGGGTATGATTATTTGAGAAAAAATTGTGTAATGAAACATTAGCATAAGGAATGAAGTTTGGATTTATGGTCACATAATTAGACATATTTCTTAATAACTAGAATCTATTGACAAATGACTACCACATGAGTATTAGTGACACTTAGTTGTTTGGACCATGTACACATCAGTTAGTTGGATTGAGTGCTGGAGGTAAGGGTGGGAATATCCCATGACATTTCAAGTTCTTCTGTATTTATTTTCAAAGGTACTTTATCCCCCCTCTTGTTCCCCCAGCAAGAAGGTTTACAAGTAGTAAAGTATGGTACTTCACATAAAATAATGGAAGTTAGATTAAGCACTGCTTCTTCATTTGTTTAGAGTTTTTCTTTGTTTATCTTTGTGAAAATGACTGAATTTGATGGGTTTTTATTTTTTCTTTTAGGCTCAGTTTATGAACCTCTTAAAAGCATTAATCTTCCAAGACCTGATGATGAAACTCTCTGGGATAAGTTGGACCATTATTACAGAATTGGTGAGCAAAACCTGAGGAAAACGTGTCCTTAGGTATCTGCGATTAGTATTCCCCTTGCCCTAGTTAAATCATGTACATTATGTGGATGATGTTGTTCTGTCATTGGGATGTTGGGGTACTTTCAGTGCTTAAGTAGCTGTGTATTCCAATTGTATGTCAATACCAGGACTATACAAGGAATCTGGCAGATCATATCTGGCCCTTGAAGAATTTCAAAACTGTCACCAATATCTTGTGTGTTTTTTTAATCTTCCTAAACATTACCAGATTTGAGACCTTGAGGATGTTTCTTGATTAATACACAAATATTTCACGTAAGTATTAATTTGCTCATTTACCTAAACATGGTTCCCAGATAGTCCTAAACTTTTTATATCCATTTCTAATTCATTGAGGTACAAGAGATAATCACAAGTTAGTATTATTACTATCAGGGCCCTGGTGTTTTGTTTGTTTTATTTTGTTTTTCCAGGACCAGCCTTGCAAATTTTGTTTTTCAGTGTGAGTAAGCAACTTTCAGATATGTGTATAAGGGCCTCCTCTTTGTTTGTCAGACCATATATTAGAATGCATATTAATCTTTTTGTCAGTTTACAATTTATGCCATTTGCTTGTACTAGGATGGCAGAAAACATAAAATTTGATTTCTTTCCCCCTAAGATGATGGATTTTTTTGTCTATTTCAACTTCATATAAAACTTCAATCTTACTTCTTTTGGTCAAGATTCTTGCTTGCATTAAGTTGCCCGTTTTATTATCTTTTTGGCAATAACTAGCTAAAGAGAACTAACTATATTTTTTTGTGTCAATTGTGTGTTTTGGACTCTTGGACTAATTTTTTACACTGGGAAAAATAATAAATACCCTGGTTTTCTGAAAGAAATGATTATGATAAGATCAATTTAGAGGCCAGGCACGGTGGCTCACGCCTGTAATCCCAGCACTTTGGGAGGCTGAGGCGGGTGGATCACAAGGTCAGGAGTTTGAGACCAGCCTGACCAACATGGAGAAACCCCGTCTCTACTAAAAATACAAAAATCAGCCATGTGTGGTGGTGCACTCCTGTAATCCCAGCTCCAGAACAGAATGTTTTCGACCTTTGAAAAACTATCCTAAAAAGTAGATAACATGGCTGGGTGTGATCTCTCATGCCTGTAATCCTAGCCCTTTGGGAGACCAGGTTGGTAGGATTGCTTGAACCCAAGAGTTTGAGACCAGCCTGGGCAACATAACAAGCCCTCCATCTCTACAAAAAGTTTAAAAATTAGCCTGGCATGGTGGCGATTGCCTGTAGACCCAGCTACTTAGGAGTCTAAGTTGGGAGGATCACTGAAGCCCAGGGGTTAGAGGCTGCAGTGAGCTTATGATCATGCAACTGCATTCCAGCCTGGGTTATAGAGCGAGACCCTGTCTCAAAACAAAAGGGTAGTTGCCAATCTAGATAAGGTTAATGTAATGCATTTTAGGAAAAGCATTACCCATTCATTTGTAGTTAGATAGCAATAAAATAGCTTTTAATAAATGTAATTTTAGTGTGTGTGTTTTCCTATTTTAGAGCTCGTTTATAAAAGATAATAAAACATTAATTTCAGACTTATTTAAGTAAAATGTTCATAAAAAATTATTTACTTGCTGCTGTGTTCATGTTATATATGGATGGAATTCAGTTTTAAAATGTGAAACATTTTCCTAACCTGTACAATAAAGTAAAATGAATACTGTACACTCCTGTGAAGACCAGGCACAATTTAATCATCAGTGAAACACAGGATTCCAGCCTGTTCTGTGATCTTCCCCTCGCCCTTCCTACATTGTTGGTCATTTACTGTAGCAGTTGAGGTGGCTTTGTGATTTACTAAATGTATGCTACTCTTTCTTGTGCCTTTGCTTTAAGTTTACCTGTTGAACTGATTTTTTAAAAATATTATACTTAGTCTTTTGCTTGATCTCTTTTTCCCTCTGTACCTGATGTTATCCTAATAAGATTTCTAACACACATTGACATTACTGGAGATGTGCTAAAGGCTTTTTAAGTCCTAATTAGCTGAGTCCTTTCCTAAAACTGGAAAGATTTCTTTATGTAGGGTGGATTCCCACTAAGGCTGGAGTGACATGAAGTTGTTTCCACATCTTCAGAAGTGTTGTACTATAGCAAGTTTAGAAACAAAATCGTCAGAAGTGGGATGAGGAAACCAAAGAAGATTAAAGCATTTAGCCCAAGGAAAGTCACTGGCTGTACAGTTCATTCTTTGTCTTGTCCTCAATTGCAGTCAAGTCAACATTGCTGCTGTATCAAAGTCCAACTACCGGTCTCTTTCCCACTAAAACATGTGGTAGTGACCAGAAGGCCAAGATCCAGGACAGCCTATACTGCGCTGCTGGGGCCTGGGCTTTGGCTCTTGCATACAGGTGAGCTGGTGTGTGTTCTCCTAGTAACTTTGAGAGTGGATAATAGGGTTTTGTAGGACCAAGACTAATTGAGCCGCTATCTTTTGACTCTGCTGCTGACTCACTGTGCAACTTATGACTGCTGACATCCCTTTTTAGGCCTCTAAACCTTTTCATTTTCTTTTTCTTTTTCTTGTTTTATTTTGAGATGAGGTTACCCAGGCTGCAGTGCAGTGGCATGACCTTGGCTCACTGCAACCTCTGCCCCCTGGGTTCAAGCAATTCTCCTGCCTCAGCCTCCCTACTAGCTGGGATTACAGGCATGCACTACCACGCCTGGCTAATTTTTGTATTTTTGATAGAGATGGGGTTTCTGTTGGCCAGGCTGGTCTCGAAATCCTGACCTCAAGTGATCTGCCAGCCTCGGCCTCCCAAAGTGCTGGGATTACAGGTGTGAACCACCATGCCCGGCCTAAACCGTTTCATTTTTCTAAGAGCTTGTATCAGACCAGTTCTAAGATTTTATGACTTTGTGACCAAAACTTCTTGTCTCTAGGTTTGTAAATCATCATTTTTAGTCATTGGTAGAATGAACTACCTACCCACTCTCATTGTGTTGATTGGTTTCAATCATGGAGAGAACTGATGATGACTAAATTTTGCAGATAATAAAATTAGAGCCCCAAGTGCTTAACAAATTTGTTCAAAATGATGCAACTCATTAATGATAGAGCCAGGGTCAGAATTCTTTTCCCCTACCCAGTTTCTGGTTTTATCACTGCACTTCAGCGAAGTATCTCTTATTAAGTCTGGTCGTAAGTGAAATAATTGTATGAAGTAAAAAAAAAAAAAGAAAGAAATAGTTTGACAATACAAAATTTCTCCTTTATTTATTTCATTATATGTAGAAAGCACTGAATGTGGATGCTAACACATAGTTGTAATACATTTTAACCATAATTAAGATCAGTAAGATTAACTTTCTGAATATTAATTTTCTGAAAGTGATCCATAGTTATGTTTCTGATTTAAAAATTGTATCTTCCACATGAACACAATTTATCTGTTTGAAATTACTGATGTGTTGGGTTTTAAAAAGAAAATCAAACACTGAGACAATATGCAGTAGTCTTCTTTAGCACACTTGAATGCTGACATCACTAAAAGCATTTCCTTACATATTCTAGGTAAGGACAATATGGCTTTATTAAATGTAAAACTGGTACTGATCTTAGG
Organism: Pongo pygmaeus; assembly: GCF_028885625.2. Taxonomy (NCBI): domain Eukaryota; kingdom Metazoa; phylum Chordata; class Mammalia; order Primates; family Hominidae; genus Pongo; species Pongo pygmaeus. Next base: position 44,528,900 of record NC_072391.2, read on the forward strand.
AGTACAGGGAGCATCAGTAGCACCTTCACCAAATGGTGAAGCCAATAATGAGACAGACTGATGTTAACTGCCGTTCCTGATTTGACACAATGGGAAATACACCTTGTGCTAACATCTTACCAAGTTATCTAACATGAGTCTACATATGAACAAAAAATCGGACAAAGCTGGATTGTGGCTGTTGATAAGACAACTTGCCTGGACTCTTTAAAAATGTCAGTATTACAGATGACTAGGAAATAGGTATGAGGATGGCTAGATTAAAAGAGACTAAAGAAATATAACAGCCAAATGCAATACATGATCCTTAATTGGATCATGCATTTAAAAATACTGTAAAGTATGTTTTTGGGACACTTCAATATTTGAGCCAAGACTATGTATTAGATCATATAGTATCAGTATTAAATTTTTTAGGTATAATAATGGTATTATGGTTATGTAGGCAAATCTCCTTGTTTTCTAGAGATACTTCTGAAGTGTGTAGGAGTGAAGGGTCATGATGTTCGTAGCTTACTTTCAAACAATGAAGAAAATATTATAGAGAATGCAAGCTAATGTTAAAATGGTGAATCTAAGTGATGACCAAAAGGCTTATTCATTATAGCATCCTTTTAACTTTTTTGTAGATTTGAAATTTTTCTAAATAAAATGTTTATAGGAAAATTGCTTTAACAAATACAAGAGTACAGGCAGCATATGGACAAAAGTCAGATATTAACCTTTTCCCAGAATGCTTCTAACATCAGATAGAGACTTTAAAGTCCTTATTTTGCAGGCACACTATCTATGTAGAATATGCCTCTATTAAAACACTTGTGTCTGACCTCAAGGGGAAAAGTACTGTATAGAGCAAATTCATGCCAATTTTTGTGCAATGCCAGCATGAAAAAGAAGGTATGATATGCTAATGATGAATAACTTACTTTTTACTGACATTCACCATACTATGTCAAAATAATAATCATTCTTCCCAATAGTGAATGGTATATGCAATCTATGATTTAACTGGGAGGTAATTATAATATACTTTTTAAAGAGAGAAGTGATACTTTTTAATCATGTGAGAATGATTACCAGATATTTTTAGTTAAGATTAAGTGAAACAATGAATAAATCACTTTTATTTTTTCGTAGTGGGTGACTCTTATCCACCTTTGGAAAGTTACTGATCTATAATAAAAGGCAACTTGTGGACAGAAGGAACATCTTAACCTAGTTTAATAGTTAGATTTTAGCTGTTCTTTATTTTTAAAAGCAAGAGATGTAAAATATGCTCAATTGATTTTAAATTAAAACCAAAGAATATAAAGCTTTATGCCAAAATACATCATGTGTCATCCTGGATGTGTGTTTAGTTGAAGGCATCCATGACTATGACTAAATGCCTGCTCTGACGGTATTGAACACACTGCAGAGCAAAGAAAGGCAGTGCCTACCTTAACTTGTGGCTGCTACTTAAATCCAAGTGGCCATTGCATAACCTACAGGGATGGGTAATAAAAATTGGCTTTATTTCATAACAGTGAATTTAAAACAATCTGTTGGTGGATTTTTTTCCAATAGAAATATTCTTTAAAGTTTCAGCCAAATCACTGTAGAAATATTGTATACTATTTTTAAAAGAAGTTGGCTTACTTCCTTGAAAGAAGGAAAAATCTGCCTAAGTTTCATCGTAGGATTTTTTTTTCATTGCAGCATTTCTACTTTTGCTGGGAAAATGGAGTTTCACTGTGACAGAATTGGTAGACGTCACCAGAACACAGGATTAGCCAGATAGTTAAATACTTAATTATCAAAAGCTCTGCTTCCTTTTCAAATGCATTTCCAATTTGTTTCATGAGTTATCTCTCTCACCCAGGCGCATTGATGATGACAAGGGAAGGACCCATGAGCTGGAGCACTCAGCTATAAAATGCATGAGAGGAATTCTCTACTGCTATATGCGTCAGGCCGATAAGGTAAAACACTGTGGTGTGGACGGGAATTCTCCCATCATTCTGAAGGATTAATTTAACTAGTATTGCAATGGCTTCTTCTGAAGAAGAATGTACTTTTCAAAGGGAAAGCCACATCCTAGGGCGGCCTAGATAGGTTAACAGCCTTTGCCATTCTAGCCCAGGGTTTGAAATCCTGAGATTGAAGGAACACCTTAAACAAGAGGTGATTGAGAATTGTTATTTAGACTTGGATTTGTGTTTTGCATCTGATGTTGCTTGATAAAGACCCAGTTTCTCAGGAACCTCACAATATCGATAATTCTAACCAATATTTTATTAAAGAATATCCTTGTCAGAATTACTTTTGGACATGTGAATTGCTCTGGCTTAAGTGAACTTTAGTTTAAAAATGTAACACTTCATTCATTTACATACAAAGAGGCTAGGAATTATAGGCTTAGAAAACAGCTTTACAGGCCAGGCACGGTGGCTCATGCCTGTAATCCCAGCACTTTGGGAGGCCGAACTGGGCAGATCACGAGGTCAAGAGATCAAGGCCATCCTGGCCAACATGGTGAAACCCCGTCTCTATTAAAAATACAAAAATTAGCCAGGCGTGGTGGTGTGCACCTGTAGTCTCAGCTACTCGGGAGGCTGAGGCAGGAGAATCGCTTGAACCTGGGAGGCGGAGGTTGCAGTGAGCTGAGATCGTGCCAATGCACTCCAGCCTGGTGACAGAGCAAGTCTCTGTCTCAAAAAACAAAAAGAAAAAAAAGAAAACAGCTTTACAGGGTTATGTGGAAATTAAAGAAAATAATATACATAACAACATTTAAAAAACTATAAAGCTCTATACAAATATAATGGCTATTCCCTTACTTACCTACATCTCTGTGATCCCAGGTCCTAATATAGTAAGTGCCCATACGTGTACATCAATGCATATGGGTCCCTAAGACCACCCACAGGTTTGATGCTTCATTAGGAGGACTCACATGACTCAGTAGATAGTCATAGTTGTGGCTATGGTTTATTACATGAGAGGAGACAAAGTATAATCAGCAAAGGGTCAAGGTGCATGGAACACAGTCTGGAGGAAGCCAGATGCCAGCACCTAGGAGTCCTCCCCAGTGGGGTCACACAGATGCACTTCATTCCCCCAGCAACTGATTGTGACTAATTGTAACATGTGTAAAATGTCTATCAGGGAAGTTCAATAGAAGCTTGAGGTTTTTATTGCTCAAGGTTTTTATTAGTGGTTGGTCACGTGGGTATCCTCTGTCTAGCACTCACAAAGTTCCAGACATCCAGAAGGAAACCAGGTGTGTAGTATCAACCACATTGTTAATGTAAACACTTTAGGTTTACATTTAGGTTTAGCCACTCTTGTGAGGGAACAGTGGAAAACCCTTTCATGATCTGAGTGTCCACATATCAGCCAAGGGGCAACCTTAGAAACAGTTCTTTCTGTGGTTAGCAGTCTCAGGCCTACTATATTAACTCTTTTCGGGACAATCTGCATAAATGAATGTACTGGTTTCTAGTCTGTTTCCAGCTGTGTGATGTTGGACAAATTATTTAATTTCCATGTGCCTCCGTTTTTTTCATCTGTTAAATATGGATACCAGTAATACTGCCCTTATTAGGTTTTGTAAGGATTAAGAAATAACACATGTGTGTGAGTCAGTGTTTTGCAAGAAAGCCGCCTTGGCGCAGTGAAGGTGAAGGCCGGCGCACTCACTGGCTGAGGTGGGATCCCGAGGCCTCTCCAGTCCCCTGAGGGCGCACCACTGGCCCATCTCACCCAGGGCGGTGCCCCAGAGGTGGAGCACCAGGGCACGTGTTAGGACCTGAAAGATGGTGAACTGTGCCTGGTCAGGGCAAAGCCGGAGGAAACTAGTGGAAGTTCCTAGCAGTCCTGACGTGTAAATCAATCGGTCATCCAACCTGGGTATAGGGGCGAAAGACTGATGGAACCATCTGGTGGCTAGTTCCCTCCAAGGTGTCCCTCAGGATGGCTGGCACTCTTCCAGAACCCACCCCACATGGTTTCATCTGTAAAGTGAATGATTGGAGGGTTTAGGACCCAAAGGATCTCCACCTACTCTCACACTTCAGTTGGGTAAGAAGGCCGGCTTGCTGGCGTGTGGAGCCGGGTGTGGAATGTGAGTGCCTAGTGGGCCGCTTCTGGTAAGCAGATCTGGCTCTGCGGGATGAACCAAATGCCGGATTAAGGTGCCCAATGCCCACACACTCATCAGACCCCAGAAAAGGTGTTGGTTGATACAGGAGGAAGGCGGCCACGGAAGTCAGAATGGGTGGGGGTGGGGAAGGGCAGAGAATGTATAGAGAACATGGAGTCTGCCCCCATACCACCCTGAATGCCCTATCTCGTCTGATCCCAGAAGCTAAGTAGGGTCAGTCCTGGTCAGTACTTGGATGAGAAAGAGCACATAGCACAAGGGCTGGTACCAGGTGAACATACAGTAAATATTTGTGTCGTTATCATTAGTAGTATTCTCTTTCCCTTCTAGACCCTGTGTTTCAGATGCATTTCCAACTTCTGTATTTTAGCAGAGATGCACGCAAGTAACTTTGCAGGCAGTTTTGATCACTTAATATTTTGTATATTTTTTATCATACAAACATATTGTTTTAATTTGCACTTGAAAATAATAGGCCAGGCACGGTGGCTCATGCCTAAAATCGCAGCACTTTGAGAGGCTGAGACGGGTGGATCGCTTGAGGCCAGGAATTCGAGAGCAGCCTGGCCAACATGGTGAAACTCCGTCTCTACCAAAAATACAAAAATTAGCCAGATTTGGTGGTGCGCACCCATAGTCCCAGCTGCTCAGTAGGCTGAGGCACAAGAATCACTTGAACCTGGGAGGGAGAGGTTGCAGTGAGCTGAGATCACTCCATTGCTTCCCAGCATGGGCAACAGAGGGGAAACTCTGTCTCAAAAAAAAAAAAAAAAAAGAAAGAGAAAATAATAAGCTGGGCATGGTGGCTCACGCCTGTAATCCCAACACTTTGGGAGGCTGAGGCAGGCAGGTAATGAGGTCAGGAGTTCGAGACCAGCCTGGGCAACAGAGTGAGACTCCACCTCAAAAAAAAAAAAAAAAAAGAAAAAGAAAAGAAAGAAAAAAATAATAAAAAGAGTGATAACAAATCATCTTCTTCAGGCCTGTAATTCAAGTCAAAATAAAAAAAATCATTAATCTTCTGCTACCAGAATATGGCAACAAGAAAATGTTATAGAGAAAAAGTATATTTATTCATAAGCTGATAATAGAGACATATGAAAAACCTTTAATTTGTCTGCTGAGATTTGACTGTACAAATCAATATTGCAAAGGTTTTTCAGATGCTTGAAATAAAGTAGTATGTCACAGATTGACATACTGGAATTAAACTAGTATGTCATATGTTATGTTGAAATAATTGTGATTAAAGTTAATTTTTTCCTAAGTGTGAGATGTTATTGTTTATTTCATTTGTATCAATCCATAATGTCTTTATGAATTCAACTTTTCTCTCTAGGGCACATTGTGAAAATCAAACTCATGACTTTCATGGGTTTGCCAAACAAGCCGACAAAGTAGAATTATCAGAAGGACGTCTAATAATGTATTAGTTTAAGGCAGGGGTTTCCAATCTTTTGGCTTCCCTGGGCCATATGGGAAGGAGAAGAATTGTCTTGAGCCACACATAAAATACACTAACACCAACCGTAGCTGATGAGCTAAAAAAAGAAAAAAAAATTGCAAAACAAATCTCATAATGTTTTAAGAAAGTTTACGAGTTTGTGCTTGACTGCCTTCAAAGCTGTCATGCTCTGCGGGTTGACAAGCTTGGATTAAGGTTTTTTCCTTGTGGCACAGTTAGCCAGTTGGTTTTTTTATTGTTCTTTGGCTGGTTTTTTGAGACAGGGTCTCTCTGGGTCACCCAGACTGGAATGCAGTGGTGTAATCACAGCTCACTGCAGCCTTGACCTCCCAGTCTCAATCAACCCTCCCACCTCAGCCTCCCAAGTAGCTGGGGCTACAGGCGTGCACCAACACACCCAGCTAATTTTTGTATTTTTTGTAGAGACAGGGTTTCTCCATGTTTCCCCAAGCTGGTCTTGAACTCCTGGGCTCAAGCAGTCCTTCCACCTAAGCCTCCCAAAGTGCAAGGGTTACAGGCGTGAGCCACCATGCCCGGCCAACTTAAGCTATTTTAAATTCCTTAAATTATAAAGGATTATCATTTTTTTTCCTATGTAGCTATGATGTAGACCATTAGCACCTGGCCATTAGCCAATTGTTAGTGGCCTTTTCTACTGAGATTTGACTTTACAAAGGCGTTTTGACTTTATAATGGCATTTCTTACTCAACCTTATTAACCAGTCATCACAATTGTAATATGTTTTCTTTTGATACAGTTTGAGTGTGACCTAAGGTTGTTTTTGTTTTTTAATTTTAAAAATAGAGACAGGGTCTCACTATATTGCCGAAGCTGGTCTCGAACTCCTGGGCTCAAGGAATCCTTCCACCTCGGCCTCCCAAAGTGCTAGGATTACAGGCATGAGCCACCATGTCTGGCCCAGTTAAGCTATCTTACATTCTTTAAATTACAAGGGATTGTCATTTCTTTCCTATGTAGCTATGATATATACCATTAATGTAAATATGAATTGTAAGGAGTATATTATTCTAGTGCATATGAGTGTGAGGGACTGACTCAGGGAGATTGAAGCATGCACCCAGCTCAAAGCCTCTCACCATACCTTCACATCTTATTGCTGCTTGCCATTCTTTTCCTCCAGTCTTGGCTGTTTCCTTTACAATACTGTTGCAAGAGGAAATATAAACGTATCTTAAAATGTGAAATATTTCTGTGTTGGTCTTCCCTTGAAACTAAAGCAAAGCTCATTTGTAGTGTTCATTCACTGTTTGACCTCTAGCCTCATGTTGTCTTTTGAAGTAAAATCATGACCTAGAAAGTCTCCTTTCTCCACTTCTATTGATTTCTCATCATAAAACATGCTTCCTGATGTATTTTCTAAAAATACTAGCTAAAAGAGATATTTTAAGTTGATTATGAATTTGAGTGAATACAAAGACTTATTCTTGATTTATTTAAAGAATTTAGAGCAGTCTGTTTTCTGGGTTTTATTGTCTGGACACTTATCTTAATGCCTGCTTATTAGTGTCAGCTATGTTTTATCTCTCAGTGTGCAGATACCTATTCTCTTATTTACTGTCTTTTATAATTCTGCTTACAGAGAGGCATTCAGAGTTTTTCAGAGTTGATTCAATCTGCAATTAGTTTGGAGGGCAGACATTTGCTTTATAATAGGCTATAAATGTTGCTGTATCTATCTACTGAAAAATTTTTTTAAATGCTAGTTTCTAATTAATGAGAAATCATTAACTTTTATAAAATTTATTTTTCCAGGATTCCCGTATGAGAAGATTTTTTTCTCTAAATGCATGTTTTAAGGCTATAAGTTAGAAATGGATGACAAAACACTCAATTACCTCTTCCCAAATGATAAACTGTTTATTCACAATAATAAAAGTTTTCAGGAAAAATCTAAGCAAAATACAAGTGGAAGAGGCATTATTCTAGATTTATTTTAGTCTAGAAACTTTTGCTTTAATTATTATCTTTATTTTTACTTGCCAGATACCAGAATCATATAAAATACTAATTAGCATCCTCTTGTTTTTGACTGCTTTCAAGAGAACTTTTTGTTTGTAATTGACATACAGCATGCCCCATTAATCTTCAAAGCTTATACTTTGGACCTTATTTTTTTCTGAAATTTTAAATTACTTGTCTTTTAATGGCTTTAAAACTCAAAATTTACTTATGTAATCTCCCATTTGAGCAACTTTAATCATTTAGTAGTTGCTTTTCCCCTGACATAGTGATTGAATATAAATTGTCCTGCTGGGTTCTTGCATGTCTTGAAGACAAATGACAAGCACCACCTTGTCAACTGCAGGAGGCACTTTATTAAACTGATAAAACCTTATCCTTTTAGATCTGTATCAAGTGGTTAAAATGTGTTTTGCTTCTATTTTACCTATTTTTTATATAGGAGCTCAGAATAATATTCAGGACTTCAAGATAATAGTGCAAAAAGAGTGACCACATTGATTTCTATTTGTGTAGGTTCAGATTACTGCCCGCAGTTTCAGATATTGAGAAGGGATAGTCATCTTCTCTGAATTAACACCAGATGGCTTTCTCACTTTATCAATAGAGAACTTACATTCCTAACTGTACCCATTCTCTAGGTCCTGATTACATACTGATAGGTTCAGACTTTTATTTTGCTGATTAGGTTCTTTAATCATAAGGAGGGCTGTATTTGTTTGTGTAGGGCACTTGGAGACGTGAAAGATGTAACCTCCCTCTAGAACGATATTGCCCAATAGAACTTTTTATGAGCATACAAATGTTCCATGTTACTCTTGAGCAATACAGTACCCACTAGTGACATGTGGCTATTGATTTCATGAAATGTGGCCATTGTGACTGAAGAGCTTAATTTTTTATTTAATTTAATATAATTAATTGTAATTTAATTTAATTAGTCACATGTAGCTAGTGGCTACCATGTTGGACAGCATAGTTTCTAGAAGCTTATAAGATACTGGGACTCTACAGCAATACTGTTTCTCCACTCACAACACTTCTGACACCAAATGTATGGATTTTCCATACCAAGCAGTTCTCGAATTTGAGACACCAACTGGGTATATACAGTTTGTTGTAATTCTTCCAGTAACGACCTGGAGTTAAAACAGATCTTATAGGTTCAGACTCAGTCCCATAAGACTACCCCCAGCTTCAGACACCAATAGTAAGTAGTAGATCCCCAGGCTACCCACAATTCTCTCTGACTTGGCTACAATAATTCCTTGGTGTCAATACTTTGTTATAATAGCTCACAGAACTTGGGAGACACTTTACTTACTATTACCAGTTTGTTTTAAAGGATATAAACAAACACCAGATGAAGTGGTAGAAGGTGCAGAAGGTCCTGAGCACAGGATCATCTGTCCCCGTGGTATCTGGGGTGGATTATCCTCTTGGCATGCAGATGTGTTCACTGACCCAGAAGCCCTCCAGACATCATCATCTAGGGTTTTTATAGCAACCATGTTATGTAGGCATGATTGATTAAATCACTGGCTATTGGTGATTGACTCAATCGCCAGCTTTTCCTTTCCACATGTCCCCTGAAGTAAGGAGTGGGAGTGAGGAGCTGAAAGTTCCAACCCTCTGATCACTTGGTTGGTTCCTCTGTCAATCAGTCCCCCGTCTTGAAGCTATCTAGGGACCTATCAAGAGTCACATTATTAGCAAAAACTCAGGTATGGTTGAAAGGGACTTATATGAACAAAAGACATTCTTTTTGCCCCTGTTGCTCAGGAAATTTGAAGGGTTCTTGGAGCCATGTGCCCAGAACTAGGAAGGTAGACCAAATGTGTATTATATAATTTCACAGGGAGATACACACAACTAGTAAAAGTATAAAACAGGAAAAATAATTGAGTGACAACTACATTGATGTGGGAGTCCAGAGGAAGGAATTTTGGTGAGGGTTCAAAAAGTATAAAAAGACTTTTTTAAGATAGTATTTTAAGGAGAAGAAGAATTTTTAAAGATGGAGAAGAAAAGATGGTTCTATATAGTTTCGTAGTGAATTGAAACAAGGCAAGATTGCAACCACTTAGGTATTATCGTCACTTATTTCTCTCTAAAAGAGAAGTAAATTATTGCATTTACCTAGAGCTATATATCTTTCATTTCATTTTTTTTGTTCTTACTTATCTCAGACTTCCAGGAATTAGCACAGTACTTGTCACGTAATTGGCATCAGTAAATGTTTGCCATGTTGAATTGAACAGGCCCTAAAGAAATGGGTGGATTTTTTGGTCCCCAGAGTTTTTCTGTTGGATTATTTAGGTATTTACTTATTCTAAAATGGTAAAATTTTATGTCTAGCTAATAAATAATGGTGTGGCCTATATTCTCTTAGAGTTGGTGCCTTAGTAATGAGAGTACAATATATATGGAAGGGGAAATGAAAGCATGTTAACAGTAGCATACATTAAAATTTGCGACCCTTAGAGAAAGAAATTGTATTTGAAGTTTGAACACTTACTGAACTAGAATTGGCCTGTGGTCCTTTTTCATTATGAGTGTCATGTAGGCATTTCCAAATAACAGTGCAGTGGAATACAATCACTGAAATCCTGTCTCACAATGTAAAGCAGAATTTTACTCTAAAACAAAATAAGATGCAAAACATTGCAAAAGCCATTGCTACTACATTAACCTGCTCCATACTATACCTGAGTTGCTGTGCATGTGAAATATCAATTGAGAATCACGTTAACTCTATCAAGTTAGTAGTTATGAACTTTTTGTATTTTTTCTTGAGAAAAGGTAACATTTCTGCTTTGTTCGGTCCTCTGCCTTAGCTTTGTTCATTAAAAAGTTTCATGAAAAATAGCTTTTAATCTATAGTCTTGGATAAGTTTATGAATTACTAATGTTGTTTAATTTTATATTTCATTCTAGGTCCAGCAGTTTAAGCAGGATCCACGCCCAACAACATGTCTTCACTCTGTTTTCAATGTGCATACAGGAGATGAGTTGCTCTCCTATGAGGAATATGGTCATCTTCAGGTAAAAAGAGATTATAAATTTTATTCTCCTTATATTCTATAGCATAGAACAGTGATCCCCAACCTTTTTGGCACCAGGGACTAGTTTTGTGGAAAACAAATTTTCCACGGATGGGGTAGGGGCTGGATGGTTTTGGGATGAAACTGTTCCATCTCAGATCATCAGGCATTAGATTCTCATAAGGAGAGCACAACCTGGATCCCTCGCATGTGCGGCTCACAATAGGGTTTGCACTCCTCTGAGAATCTAATGCCACTGCTGATTTGAGAGGAGGCAGAGCTCAGGCGTAATGCTTGCTCACTGCTGCTCACCTCCTGCTGTGAGGCCCCATTCCAAACAGGACGTGGACCCATAGCAGTCTGTGGCCCAGGGGTGGGGGAGCCCTGTCATAGAAGATTTGAGGCTGTTTAAAAATAATTTCCAAATTAGATTCTATAAATTGTTTAAAATAGAAGTAGAGAATCAACCCTGAAACAGAGAAGAAAGTGAAATGGCAGCCACCAGGGCTGAGTTAATTGCGGCAATTGAACATGAAATCTGAGTGAATTCTTGGTCTTCAAGCAAAAAGGGTAAATGGATAGATTATAAAATTATTTATGTGCAAAAGAAGGAAGCCTACAGTTCTTTCAGTGACAAAAGTTTTTACATGTTATCAAATTTAGAAGAATTTCAACATTTAGGAACTAGGGGAAAAAAGACAGTTCACAGTGGTGTAATAGCAAATCAGTTTTGTTACACAGCAGTTCATTTCTTAATGTATCATCCTTCAGTAAAGCTAAAAACATGCCACTGAAATGTAATTCCAAAAGGTATTTCTGAAGTCCATAAATTTTGTCTTATACAATATATTAAATTTTATACCTATGCTTAGAACACACTGGAGGTTTTATATATATTTTTTCATTTTATTCCCCTCTCACATCGGTGTATTGTTTTTTAGCTGGACAGTCTGTTGTTTCTGGGATACAAATATATTCTATTTATGTTTAATCGATTTTCTGCTCATCATTTGGTTCTCTGTCTTTGGGACAGAATACTTACTATTCATATATTCCTTACTAAATTAAGAGTATCTCCTTTTTATAGTCCCTCTCACTTTAGAGATCTGAAATGTCTTACTTTAGTATGTCTTCTCTAAACACAGAAAGTGTGGTGCTCTCATTTATATGCAAGAAAAACTCTTGTACTTATTTGTAAACAGCTCCTTGGAGAGTTAGTGTTATATGAATATGTAGTTTCTCGACCTTAACCTTTAATCAGATTTTATGTGCCTTTTCGTTTGATAAATGTGTTTGCTATCAGAAGTAGGGTTTTCAGAAGGTAATAGCTTATTTATCTTTGTATCCCAGATTCAGCTCAGTGCCTGGCACACAGTTGGCCTTAAATAAATTTTGGTCGACCTGTTATGTGGCAGTCCCTTTACAACTTGCCATGTACTGACATTTTCTTACAGAAGCATCCCACAAGTCAGAGCAGAGAGCTCTTATAGGTGTTCCCTGTAATAGGCTGCCCATAGGAATGAAATTTCTTTGAAGTCATTTTTGACAGGCTAGTGTCAATGTAAGAGAACATCTAGGGGAGCCTGGCAGTGGGATGAAACCCTTCTCACCATGCAACCATGTTTTAAGAAGAGTCACTAAAATGTTAGTGTAAGTCTAAAAAACCTAAAACCAGAATACTGCATCTTCCTGTGTGGCCCACTTGGACCTTGAAAAGACCCTGATATCCAGTGGACTCTTGAGTGCCAGGAAGTCAGGAGACACCCAGAATCAGCCTGGTTCCTGAGAGGGCCACCAGCAGTGCCAGGCCCTGGGCTCCTCTGCCCAAAGCCTCCAGGGCACCAATAATTTTCTGCCCCAGTTTTCCATCTATTACTTAGTTGGGCTGGAGGAGAGTCATCGGAGACATAGCCACTGGGGCTGTCAGAGGGAAATAATCTATGTTAGAATTCTATGGGAACAAAATTACGTCTTGCTTTCTCTTTGTTTTTAACTCAGGCTTACAGTTTCCTGGCTGAAAGTTTTTCACTGCCTTTTAAAAAATTTATTTAATAACAGTTTTATTGAGATATAATTCACATAACATGTAATTCACCTATTTAAAGTATATAATTTGATGGTTTTTAGTATATTCAGAATTTCTCAACCATTTTATCACTATAAATTTTAGAACATTGTCATCACCCCAGAAAGAAACATTATACCCATTAGGCTGCAAAAAGAAACTTTGTATTCCCTATATTCTCCAAAGCCCCCCAGCTCTAGGCAGCAACCAGTCTTTCTGTCCCTGTGGATTTGCCTACTCTTGGCATTTCATATACAATAAATGATCTTTTTGTGACTGGCGTTTTAAATTTAGCATTGTGTTTTCAAGGTGTATTGGTCAGGATTCTCCAAAGGGACAGAACTAATAGGATGAGGAGAGGAGAGAGGGACAGAGAGAGAGAGGAAGGGAGGGAAGGAGAGGTTAGAGGAATTGACCCATACAATTATGGAGGCTGAGAAGTACCATGAGAGGCCATCTGCAAGCTGCAAAAGCAAGGATGCCACTAATGTGGCTTAGTCCACATCTGAAAGCCTCAGAACCATACAAGCCAGTGGCGTAACTCTCTGTTGGAGGATGAAGGCCCAAAAGCCCAGTGAGCCACTGATGGAAGCCCTGGAGCCTAAAGCTGGATAACCTGGAGTTCTGATGTCCAAAGGCAGGAGAAGAAGAGTGTATGAGAGCAAGAATTCACCCTTCCTCTGCCTTTTTGTTCCATCTGGGTGGCCCCCAGTCAATTGGGTGGCACCTGCCGACCTTGAGAACAGCTCTTCCCCACTCAGCCAGCCAACTCACATCCCAGCTTCCTCCGGAAACATCCTCACAGATGTACCCAGAAATAATGCTTTGCCAGCTTTCTAGGTATCCCTTTATCCAGTCAAATTGACACCTAAAATGAACCACACAAGGGTTGTGCCTGTTGTGGCACGTACGTTTCCTGCTTCTTTACCTGAGACAATTCACACATCCCATTCAGGATTCTGTGAATATCCTTTTTTGTTAAAGTGATATTAGTATTTTTTTGTTTAGATCATAAAATATCTATTTTTAATACACTAAAATAATACCTCCTTTGTTCATAAAACTAATTTGTTCATAAACATGTTTTAAATTATGTTGTACCATTAACATTAATATGTTCCTGCAGTTGTTTACAGAAATTCTGTATTCGTTGAATATAAGACTGTTTTCAAGATGCACTGCCTATTGTTTATGGGGTACTGGCATCATCATAGTGTCTTGATTACCAAATATCTTTTTTCATTTCCATGTATTTGAGATGGATTGGCATTTCATACTGCCTGTGGGGCAAAACTATTCCAAAGTAGAGTAGAAGTACTTTAGACCCAAAGCTTGAAAATAAATCTTAAAAAACAAATGATATATTCCTATTTTTTTCAAAGTTCTTTTTGCCATGTAAAGAAAACAAGTGATGTAGAAACAGTTGTTAACAGTTTTATTTGAAGCCGTTTCCCTAATCCAGTGTTATCCATTACAATGAATTTGAGAATTTAGAATTTTACATGCAAAGCTGGGATTTTTATTATGAACTAAATTCACAATACCTTTATTTCACAGTAGGAAAGGAAATAGTTTTATGACACTATTAGAGCAAATGACTTGTAATTTTAGCCTTAATTAATTAATTTTATAACTTGTTTTGGTTGTTTCCTTTAACCTTTTAATGTTTCTGTTTGTTGCAGATAAATGCAGTGTCACTCTATCTCCTTTACCTTGTGGAAATGATTTCCTCAGGACTCCAGATTATCTACAACACTGATGAGGTATGATTTCCCCAAATTTTCTACTACTAAATTTCACCTCTGAAAATATCTATTTTTTTTTTTTTTGGTTTTCACAACTTATTTTTAGTTTATGAAAAATGTATTCCTGTTACATTTATATAATCAGATAGTAGATGTTGGTTGTTGAATGAAAAAGTCTTTGTATCTTCAATGCATTGCACTTTTAAAATGAACACAATGTGTAACAGGTTGTAAAACTTTACTCCCGTGAAGACTCTATTTCAGGTAATCTAAAAAAAAACATGTAACTTTTAAAAAATTTTAGTAACAATGAAAGCAAAAATAACATTTGCAGATTTTCTCAATTATTGTCTTTTTTTTTTTTTTTTGAGACGGAGTCTTGCTCTGTCACGGGGCTGGAGTGCAGTGGTATGATCTCAGCCCACTGCAACCTCCGCCTCCCAGGTTCAAGTGATTCCCCTGCCTCAGCCTCCAAAGTATCTGGGATTACAGGCACGCACCACACCACCTGGCTAATTTTTTGTATTTTAGTAGAGACGCGGTTTCACCACGTTGGCCAAGGCAGTTTCGATCTCCTGACCTTGTGATCTGCCCACCTCGGTCTCCCAAAGTGCTGGGATTACAGGCGTGAGCCACCATGCCCGGCCTCTTTTTTTTGTTTTACATCGTTGCATTTCGTAACTCACCCTTTGAAAAGTAAAGAGAAACTTTTATCCTGTTATATTATTTTTATTTGTAGGATCTCAGTAGGGTTCTTCATGTTTTTCAAAAGACAAATACCATGTACTTATTCTTATTAGGAAAATTGTAAGGAATTCATATCCCAAAGATGAGAAGCATTTCTTTCACAGGCATTATTGCTTGAACAAACACACAGGCACATGCGCTGATGTACTTTGAAATGTGCCACAGTGGGAGCAAAAAAGCTTTTATTATTTGGTACATGCAGTGAGAACTCTGTGAAAGGGTAGATGTACTATTTATGTTTGTTGCTATTCCTCTCCTGTGATCCATGCAAGGGAGAACAATTACATCAGACACTTAACACCAAAATTGTCACTGGACCGTACTGAGGGTACTACAAAATAGGTGCATGTAGCCCTGCCCTCTAGTAGTTTATATTCTTATACACACTTATGGTGTGTGAGTTTATAGTCTCATACAATAAATAAATTCTATTTAGAAGTGAAGATAAATAATGAAGAAGAAATTATGGTCGTAAGAAATTAATAATACCCAGTATGGTTACTTCTATTTGATTTGTCAAAGAATTCTATGGTTTCATTTCATCCAAATAGTTGTTAGTGTTTATAATATTGTGAAGTGGGATTATTCAAGCATTTGGGGTCAGGGAGGAGCTGGGAAACTCCTGTTTTAGTCCAATTTTAAGGAGCATGCTAAAATATAAAACAAAGAAGGGAGAGGAGCTGGGAAACTCCTGTTTTAGACCAATCTTAAAGAGCATGCCAAAATATAAAACAAATAAAAGAGGCATGACTCTGACTGAGGAGAGGAGGCCTTCCAGAACCAGCCCACTTAGCTTCTCATTTTTTTCCACCCATAACATCTCCAAAGCACTGGGAGAAATATCCTAGATCCCTGTGGAACATCTTATGATAACCGTTTACAATTAGTGGCAACTAATATTGCTTACAAGTGGCTTTGTTTTGTTCAGTAATTTTTTTTTTTTTTTTTTTTTTTGAGACAGTGTATCACTCTGTCTGCCCAGGCTGGAGTGCAGTAACGCCGTTTCAGCTCATTGCAGCCTCAACTTCCTGGGCTCAGGTGATTCTCCCACCTCAGACTCCTCAGTAGCTGGGACTGCAGATGCACACCACTATGCCCGGCTAATTTCTTTTGTATTTTTTGTAGAGATGGGTTTACCGTGTTGCCCAGGCTGTTCTCGAACTCCTGGGCTCAAGCAATTAGCCCACCTCAGTCTCCTAAAGTACTGGGATTACATCTGACAGCCACCGCACCTGGCCTTGTTCAGTAATTTATTTTTAATTGTAAAAATTTTACTTTTTGCTTTCTCAATATATGTCATAATTCATTTTGTATTTTTATTTGTCAACTGCCATTTTTCATGAATATTATATTTACTTTAGCCATTCCATTTGGTTTTATATGGCTTATATAAGCTTTAAAATTTTTGGATATTTCCTTACCTTCTTAAACTGCTTTTTTAAAAAAAATTTCTTATTTGTGGTTTTTCTTGGCCTTATGGTTTTTATTTACTATATGTGAAGTTTTTATGTAACTAATTATCAATAGCCTTCAATATGTACACTTAAAAATCCTAGAGTAATAAAACATGTCATTTCTGCTCACCATCTTTTTCCTTGAGATTCTATATAATGTGTTGGATCATATGGAGAGGCAGTAAATGGACCTGCATAGAATCAGTTAATGAAATTCTTTTTATCTAAAGATCTCAGAGGATTCAATTCTTTGAAAAGTGGTATGACTTGGAAACCTTTTCTTTTTTAACTGTATCTTAGGTTCTGGTTTGGCTAGTTCATAACCCTACCACATCTTCAGTTCCTAGTTACACTCACATGTTAAGACAATCTAAGGACCCAGGATGTCAGTGGGATTACCGTTTATTTCCTTCTCTATTTACTATAAAATTTAAAATTTGCCATAACGCTTCTTTTTCTTAGGAGTGAAGAATTCAGAGTTTGGAGATATACATATGTGCACACACACATATACACACACACATATACATACATACATAATGGAATATAGGTACTGCATTGTCTGGACTTTGGGGTTTTTGATAAGCCTTTCTTTTGCAGCTCATTATATCTTTACTGGTTCTATTGTTTTTATAAAATTTGTATCTATACTGTAGTTCCTTTGGGAGAGGGCCATGGTCTTAAGGGTCATGTGCACCTTTACAAAGGGGCAGTGAACCTACTAAGTGGCCATGTTTGTGGTGATGAACTTTACTGCAGAATGTATTTCCTAAGGGCAGGCACAGTAATGTATGCTAATTTTCTAACATCTTTCATTGCCTACACAGGCGTACCATGTTTCCTTGGTATCAGTATTTCCTAGTGTCTATAATAGTCTTGCTGTGTACATTGGTCATACTCATTTTTTATTAAAAATAAAAACTTTGAAAAAGACAAAGTTCTGTAGTTCTGCCCTTGTACTGCCGTTTGCTTTCTTTATCTAGAGAGAAACTCATCATATATGTTAAACTTAGACCTAAATATAAATTTACCTAAATCAGTCCTTCTGATAGAGACTTATTTACATCTGTTGGAGGGGGGCAAAGTAATGAACTGCTACGTGGCGTTCCGTGTCTCATTTCATGACATTCTCCATTAATAAATATTCTAAAAGTAGATTCATAGAAATAAGAAAGAAATCATTTAGAAGTGGGTCCAGAGAAACTTACTTCATTTAAAGTCAAAGTACCCCCTCAAATTTGTATAACAGTGAAATTTTGTTTTGTGTTTGAGATTCTTTTTTATGTCTCTTATCGAAGTTGTTAAAAGCACATTTAGGTTGCAAGCCTTATAATAAAAATTGTGCACAAAACTGTAGGTGCTTGTTCAACATAAGACCTGTGAAAGTCCCCTTTATGAACTCATGTGTCATTTACTTTTTTTTGCAAAGATGTTTTCTACCATATGACCTAGCAGCTCTTTTCAAGTATGTCATGTTTCAGATTGGATGACACATGGAATTTCTCTCTTATTGTATTAGTCATCTTTTGCTGTGTAACAAACTACCTCAGAACTTAGTTTAAAAGATTAAACATTTATTATTTCACAGCCCATGGGTCAGGAAATATGGGAGCAGCTAAGTTGGGTGGTGCTGGCTTGGAGTCTCTTATGACGCTGCACTTAAGATGTCAGCTGGCTCTGCACTCATCTGAAGAGTTTACTGAGACTGGAAGACCCACTTCTGAGATGGCTCAGTCATATGGCTGTTGGCAGGAAGCCTCAGTTTCTCCCCAGCTGTTATTAGCAAGAGACCTTTCCAACTGAGCTGCTTTGAGTGTCCTCATGACATAGCAGGTGGTTTCCTCCAGAGCAAGTGATCCAAGAAAACAAGATAAAAAATACAGTACTTTTTATGACCTAGCCTCAGAAGTCACATTTATACAGTATCCTATTTATTACACAAGTCATCCCTATTCAGTGTAGGCCGGATTTACACAAGGGCTTAGATACTAGGAGTTATGTATGATCGGGAGCCAGTAGTTTTTAGTTGAACTTCGTTAGAGAGATTTTTTAAGGTGAGATTTTTTTTTCCTTGTGTACTAAGACTTTTATTTTAAAGATAGGTATTTTATTCTATTATTTTCTATTACTGTTTACTAAGTTGTTGTGTACATGTTTTCTCTTTAAAATATTAAATTTTTTTTCTGGCTTTTATTTATTGTATGGAAACTTTGTGTCCTAGATTCTACCTTTTGCTATGAGATGGTTATCAGGCTGAACTTGAGGGGTTTCTATCTCAAAAGTTGGAATAAATCTTTTCTATAAGTAATCTTAGAGGCATTATAAGGTATTCTTAGCTCCTGCTTGTCATCAGTTTACACAGAGAAATAAGTAAGTTGCTCAAAACTATTTATGGATGGTTTTTCCTCTAAAAATAGAAAGATAACACTGTACTTGTTTCTAAAATTATATGTAGCAATAGTAATAATGACTAACATTATATAGAACTTATGTGCTGTCACTGTTCAAAGTGCTTTGCATATATAAAAACTTATTTAATCCTTACAGCAACTCTATCAGGTAGGTACAGTTACTATCTTCATTTTACAAATGACCAAAATAATGCAGAGAGCCACTAAGTGGCTTATCAAGGTCGCACATGTAGTACGTGGCAGGGCTTGGATTTAAACCAAGTAGTCCGACTCAAGAGTTCATTTTCTATGCTGACAGTGAGTGTTAGATCTCTGTTTAACCTGTACAGATATGAGTGACATATATGTCATGTGGCAACATCATATTCAAGCTTCAAAGGCAGCCAAAGAGGCCTAAGGCTTACAGGTTTATTCATGTTTAGTTGTTTCTATTTGTTCATGCATCCTTGCATGGATTATACAACTATCTGATAAACATTTATTGAGTTTCTGTAATGGGCCAAACAGTGAGAATATAAAAATGAAAAAAGAGATTAGTCTGTAACATCATGCCGTCCATATTATTGTGGGGAAAACAGAGAATGGGTTGTGTTTTCATTTTCTTGATATCATTTGAAGCTCAAAGCTTTTTATTTATTTTGATTAAGTCCCATTTATCTAATTTTTTGTTGTTGTTGCTTGTGCTTTAGGTGTCGTAGGTCTTTTAAAATTTCTTCTAATGTGGTTTTGTAGTTTTTAATACATTATTCTTTCATTCTTTTAAATTCTTTCTGCATATTTTATTTTGTATACTAGGTTAAATTGAGCTTCTTAATTTTATTATCAGAATGTTCATTGCTATCATATAGAAATTCATTTGATTTTTATAAATTGATCTTGTGTTCTGCAATCTTGAACTCGTGTTTAAGCTTTAATCGTTTTTATGAATTCTTTAGGTTTTCTATGTAGAATATTATGTCATTTGCATATAGTAATAGTTTACTTCTTCATATCCAATATGGATGGCTTTTAAATCTTTTTCTTAACTAATTTCCCTGGATAGATGCTCCAATACAATCTTGAAAATAAGGGCTGCGCGTGGACATCCTTGTCTTGTTCCTGATTTTAGGGCGAAACCTTTTAATCTTTCACCATTAAATGTTACCTGTGGGCTGGGTGTGGTGGCTCACCCCTGTAATCCCAGCACTTTGGGAAGCCGAGGCAGGTGGATCATATGAGGTCAGGAGTTCAAGACTAGCCTGACCAATGTGATGAAACCCTGTCTCTACTAAAAATACAAAAATTAGCTTGGCATGGTGGCGTACACCTATAATCCCAGCTACTGGAGAGGCTGAGACAGGAGAATTGCTTGAACCCGGGAGGCAGAGGTTGTGGTAAGCTGAGATCATGCCATTGCACTCCAGCCTGGGAAACAAGAGCAAAACTACGTCTCAGAAAAGAAAAGAAAAGAAAAGAAAAATGTTACCTGTGGGTTTTTTTGGAGATGCCCTTCATCAGATTGAGAAAGTTTCCTTCTATTCCTTCTTTCTTGAGTGCTTTCACCATGAAAAGTTGTTAGATTTTTAATATTTTTTTCTATATCTGTTGAGATGATTATGTGATTTTTGTTTTTTATTTAATTAATATATACTACTTCATCTATTGATTTTCTTATTTTGAACCTACCTAAAATATCTGGAATAAATCCTACTTGGTCATGATGTATAATCCTTTTTAAATGTCACTGCATTCATTTGCTGATACTTTGTTGAGTATTTTTACATTAATAGTCATGATGGATATTGCCATATATCTATTCTGTGTTTTGTTGGTTTATATATGTGGATGAGATACCTTTGTCTGGTGTTGGTACCAGGGCCAATAATGGACTCCTAGGATGGGTTAGGAAATGTTTCCTCTTCTATTTTTTGAAGGATTGGTATTAATTTTTGAAATGTTTGGTAGATTTTATCAGTAAAGCTTGCTGGGTCTGGGATTTTCTTTATGGAAATGTTTTTGATCACCATTTCTCTTCAGATTTTCTATTTCTTCCTCAGTCAGTTTTAGTAGTTTGTGTTTCTCCAGGAATTTGTCTATTTAATCTAGATTATCTAATTATCTAATTTGTTGGCACATATTAGTTCATAGTATCCTATTTAAGTCCTCTTTATTTCCCTAAGATTGATGTTAATGTCCCTTATTTCATCCTTCCTTTACTAGTTTGAGTCTTATCCCTTTTTTTCTTGGTCAGCCTAGCTAAAGGTTTGATTTTTGTTAAGCCTTTTCAAAAAATCAATTTTTGGTTTTATTTATTTTTAAAATTATTTTTCTCTTCTCTATTTTATTTATTTTTTTAGTCTATTATTTTTTTCCTTCTGGTTGGTTTAGGTTCATTTTTCTTTTATTTTTTCTAGTTTCTTGTGCTGAAAGATTAAATTACTGACTTGAGATCATTCTTCTTTTTAAAATAGACGCATTTTCAATTATAAATTTCCCTCTACTTATCTGCATGCCATTAGTTTTGATATTCTGTGGTTTTTTATTCGTTCATCTCAATGTGTTTTTTGATTTCTCTTGTGAGTTTTTCTTTGACCCATTGTTTATTTAATAGTACAGTTTTTAATTTTCACATATTTGTGAATTTTTAAATTTCTTTCTGTTACTGATTTATAATTTCATTCCATGATGGTGGGAAAACATCCTTGTATGATCTCTGTACATTATTGAACATGGGTATTCACATTATTGCCCTTTTCAACTCAATTTTTTTTTTTTTTTTTTTTTTTTGGTAATTTCTATCTCTATTGATTTTGTCTATTTGGTGTGACATCTTTCTCAGGAGTTCCTTTTGTTCTTTGTACATGATTTCCTTCAGCCCTTTGAACATATTTAGAATATTTGATTTAAAGTCTTTGTCTAGTAAGTCCAGTGTTTGGACTTTATCAGGGACAGTGTCTATTAATTTCATTTTTCAGGTATACAGACCACAATTTCTTGTTTCTTTGCATGTGTCATCTTTCTTCGTTAAAACTGGACATTTAGAATAATATATTAATTCCAGAAATCAAGTCTCCCTACTTCAAAGTGTGGTGGTGTTGATGTTTATATTTGTGGAGTTGCCTGTTTGTTTAGCATCTTTCCTGAAAATTTTCTGTGAATTATGTATTCTTTGTCATAGGTGGCCATTGAGGTCTTTGCTGAGTTAGCTTACTGGTCAGTTAATGATTGAAATTTACTTAAATGCTTTGAACGAATCAGTCTCCTCGCCTTTGCAGAGGTTCTCACTGTGTGTGTTAGGCGTAACTTGAAAGCTCTCATAGGAAGTGCCCAATTCTACTTGAGCTTTCACTTCCTGCTTTTGTAGAGCATCCATTTCAGCCAGAGGTGTGGGAGTATTATCTCAGGTCTTTACTTACTATAGGCCCACACCTATGTGTGTGCATAGCTTTCTGACTTTCCAGGAATATGTTGGAGATTTTCAGTGGCCCCCGTGGACACTTCATCCCCCAGTTTTAAGAAAATTTGTTTTAGGCAGGTGCAGTGTTAAACGGTTGCAACTGATTATTTCCTTTATATGCCTAGAAGAAAGGCCACTTGCATCTGTGTGAGCTCTGAGGTCATTTAAAGAAAAGCTCTGAATGCCTGTGTTCAAGGAGCTGTCAGACATTCAAATAGTAACAGTTTACTAAGATGGTGGTTCGGGGGAGTTCTAAAGCTGTTCTGTTCCTCCTTCATGTTGTTGCTAGTCTGCTGGTTTTTCATGTGTACTATGATTTTGTGGCTGTTGATATATAAACCTACTACAGAGTTGGGGAGAAGGGTTGAGAATAGAGCAATTTCACATACCCCAAAGCTCACTCTACTTACTGAGATTTCAGCCATTTTTCTTGATTTAATGCTCGGATCGTTGTATGCTCTTGTTTAATTTCCAGAGTTCTGAAAAAATTTGATGATTTTTGTCAATATTCTTACTGCTTGTGTGAACAATTGGATTTCCTGAGACCTTTCCTCTGCTATTCCGTGATTTGGATTCCATTTGTTTTTTAGTAATTATTGTTTATGTAACTTTATATTTGTACCCTCCCCTACTGCCAAAGAAAACCCTTTTATCCTGCAGTTCAGTCATTTTATAAGATCAATTAACCCTGGAGTCCTAATGTATTTTTTAACTGCCTTAAAAAAAAAAACTTTAATATGCTGCATACATTTTGCTACATTTAAACATCTATATACAACACTTTTAATGGCTGCCTGACATTCTGTAACATGTGTCAGAAATATACAACCAGGCTGGGCGGGGTGGCTCACGCCTGTAATCCCAGCACTTTGAGAGGCTGAGGCTGAGGCTGGTGGATCACCTGAGGTCAGGAGTTCGAGACCAGACTGGCCAACATAGTGAAACCCTGTATCTACTAAAAATACAAAAATTACCCGGGAGTGGTGGTGCGTGCCTGTAATCCCAGCTACTCAGGAGACTGAGGCAGGAGAATCGCTTGAAGCTGAGAGGTGGAGATTGCAGTGAGCCGAGATCGTGCCACTGCACTCTAGCCTGGGTGACAGAGTGAGACTCTGTCTCAAGAAAAAGAAAAGAAAAGAAATACACAACCAAATCCCTCTGGTTCATTTATTCTCAAAATATTTAGTGAACCCCTGTTGTATGCCAGGCCTTTGCTAGTACATTTAGGCTTACTGCAGTATGTTTCTATTGTAAAAGTAATGCTGTCATCATCTATTTGCTGCCGGATATTTGTACCCATTTTTGCACAGTATTTTTATGAAGTTCTTAGAATTCAGCTATTACTTTGAGATTTCTGTCACTCCATTGATTTTACAATTGGGCAGTGAATTTATACTTATGTCTGAATTAGTGTCTTTGATTTTTTTGAACTAAAGTTAAACTCTCAAGTATTTATGTAGAAATGTTTTTGTAATTTTTGTTGGATACATGGCTTACTGAATAAAGTTCAAAGTTAACATATTTAATAAAGGTTATCATATGAATGACTGAAATTCATTTTTCAAACTGGCCCTTCTAAATTATACTTCATTATGAAATGTTAGATTAACTCATCACATGTCTGTTCGGAATGACTACAGTGGCTTAAATGAAAAGGTGCTTGTCTTTCTCACCTAATGAGAAGCCTGGAGATAGCTAACTGGTTAGTTGGTTAGTTTTCCTTTTCTTTATGACCTCAAAATGGCTGCTCTAAAAAATGCTAACAAGAAAGTTAATAAAAGAAGAGTATTAGCTACTTTTCATCAGAAGTAGCCATTTTTATTAGACTTATCCAAAGTCTGTAGCAGTCCTCCGCTCATGCCTTATTGGACTGTGCTGTTATAAGGCCATCTCCAGTTGAACTAGAAAGCTGGGAAAGTCTGTATTTCTTTTCCAGCTTCTTATAGTTGTGCTGTTTAATAGAAATATAATGTGGACTATGAGTGTAATATCTAGTAGCCACATTAAAGAAAAGATGAAATCATTATTATAATTTTTTTTTTTGAGACAGGGTCTTGCTGTGTCACCCAGGTGGGAGTGCAGTGGCTTGATACCGGCTCACTGCAACCCCTGCCTGCTGGGCTCAAGTCGATTCTCGTGCCTCAGCCTCTCAAGTAGCTGGGAGTACAAGTGCGTGCTAGCGGGGTTGGCTAATTTCTGTATTTTTTTTTTGGTAGAGATGGGGTTTCACTATGTTGCCTAGGCTTGTCTTAAACTCCTGAGCTCAAGCCATCTGCCTGCCTCAGCCTCCCAAAGTGCTGGGATTACACGCATGAGCCACCACACCTGGCCCAAGAGAAGATGAAATTATTATTTTTTTTTGAGGTGGAGTCTTGCTCTGTCGCCCAGACTGGAGTGCAGTTGCGAGATCTCGGCTCACTGCAAGCTCTGCCTCCCAGGTTCACACCATTCTCCTGCCTCAGCCTCCTGAGTAGCTGGGACTACAGGCACCCGCCACCAGGCCTGGCTAATTTTTTGTATTTTTAGTAGAGATGGAGTTTTACCGTGTTAGCCAGGATGGTCTCGATCTCCTGAGCTCGTGATCTGCCCACCTCGGCCTCCCAAAGTGCTGAGATTACAGGCGTGAGCCATGGTGCCTGGCCGAAATTATTTTTAATAACATTTTATTTAATGCAGTATAATAATGTTTCAACATATAATAAGTATAAAAGATTGTCAAGGAAATAGTGCACATTCTTTAGTTTTTGCTAAATCTTCAAAATCTGGAATATGTTTTACGCTGAAAGTTCATGTCATTTTTGCTCAGCTGTGTGGCAACTGCTCAGTATTCACATGTAGCCAATGGCTACCTCATTTACTGCATGTGGTTGTTTGCTTTCTTTACCTGTCACTTACAATATACTGAACTAAATTTTCATAATGCAAATGGACAGGAATCAGGAAGTTTTTGTTAGGTAATATGGCCGTTAATTGAATAAATTTAAAGTTTTCATGTTTATTAAAGCTTGTCATTATGAATAACTGAAATTTATCTTTTAACTTGGCCCTTCAAAGTATACTTCATTATGAAATGTTAGATTAATTTATTCTGTATTTGTTCTGGATGAGCACTGTGAGATGTAGTCACTGAGATGTTTCTGCATTTCCGAGATATTTCTTCGTTTTTCCTGAGTTATCTATTTCTTAAGTTATCTATTTTTTTTATTGTTCCTTAGTCATTTCTTTGCAGTATCTGTGTATTTTGAATCAGTTACTATTGACCACATATTCTCAGCCACCATGGGAATGAAGCTACTGATAATAAGATTAGGGGCTAACCTTAGTATTCATTTGTTTGATCTGCTAATAACATTCTTTGAGGATATTTTTTCCAGTTCTGAAATTCCTTCATTCAGTATCCCCATGTTGCCTGACTGGGAAGTCTTAAAAGGGAACACTTTAATATTTTTCTTTTTACTGTATCATGAAAGTTCTACTTGACTCACTTAAGATTTTTAAAAATCTTTTAAAATTTTTTTAAAAATTCTTTTATGGGAATTTTTAAATCAAGTTATATTATTTGTTATCTAGTGGTATTGAAAAGTGGCTATTACTTTTTAGTTGGCTTTAGTATTCTGAATCAGGCAAAGTTTGTGATTTTTCAGTAGAATTTTTATTATAATGACATAAATTATCCATTTTTTCCCTAAAATCTTGAAATCTTTGGATGAAAGTTCTTTAGTATTGCATATGGTTCACTTGTCACCTGCAGGAGAGGGAGAATTCCCCAAGGACAAACTATTTTAATACTTTGAGCAGGAGGCAGGTACAGTTTAGCTGAGAAAAGATTTATTCTTTGATTTTAATATGTCTGGAGTTTTTACCCACAAATGATCACTATTTTAGGAAAGGGGTGGCTTTTTCTTCAATAATGCCAGAGCATTAAAAAGATAACTACTTTCTATCAGTGTTAACAGATGTATAAATAGGAAAAAATATATGAAATAAGGTAAATCTATTTCAAAATGGAGAGAATTGGGGAAAAGCACTATTTGAAGAGATGATGACTGTGAATCTGAATTGAACAAAACACATCTTGTACAAAATACATAAAAATAACTCTTTTCTCCCCTGCCTAAAAAAACTCCTAGGGAACAAGAGATGGAAGGAACTTGGGTCCCTAAATGACCTTACGGCATTAGTCCATTAATCTGCCCCACCAACGTGTGTTTTATGAGCTTTAAGGATTTTTTTTGCTAGCCGAAAACAACGCAATGATGAAAAGCACAAATCTTTGTTCATCTTAAGTGAAATGCCCAACTCTTCATTATTCATCTTTAGATGAAATGCACTCTGTTTGTTATTTATAGCTGTGAGTGAGAGAAAGCCCCCATGTAGGGCCACACAGGGAGTTGTACCAGAGGCCAGGTGAACAGCAAGCTTCAAGAGTAGGGAACAGTTTATAAAAGCATGATGAGGAGGGGAGGGTTAGCTAGGTTTCTTGGGCTCCCTGTGGATTAGCTAATTTGAGTACTTTTTGTGGCTCCTGTATAGGGGTTTTCTCACTTTGTAGGATAGCTGGCCCTGGGGCAGTTAGGGTAGATACATAATGGTCCAGTGTGAGAGCTAATCCGGGAAGTGGTTGGGGTATAGATCTGCTACTCAAGAAGAACTATCCAGCCTCTAACCAGGGCCTCAAAATTGGGTTAAAAAAAAAAAATGACTAGGCCATCTGGGTGCGGTGGCTCACGCCTATAATCCCAGCACTTTGGGAGGCCAAGGGGGATGGATATCTGAGGTCAGGAGTTCAAGACCAGCCTGGCCAACATGGTGAAACCCTGTCTCTACTAAAAATGCAAAAATTATCTGGGCATGGTGGCGGGCACCTGTAATCCCAGCTGCTCGCGAGGCTGAGGCAGGGAGAATTGCTTGAATCCGAGAGGCAGAGTTTGCAGTCAGCCGAGATCATGCCATTGCACTCCAGCCTGGGCAACAGAGTGAGAGTCTTCCAAAAAAAAAAAAAAAAAAAAATTATTCACCGTTGCTGATAAGCTCAACCTTCAGTTCCTGTCCCCTTCCTGGAGGTTGAGAGTTGGGACTGAAAGTTTCAATCCTCTAATCATATAGCTGGTTTCTCTCCCAACCAGCCCCCATCGTCAAGACTTCAAGGCTGTAGTGAACTATCAGGACACCACTGAACTCTAGCCCGAGTGACAGAGCAAGATTCCATCTCTTAAACAAAAAAGCAAAAAGAAAAAAAAAATAGCTTTTATTGTATGGTTTTTCAAGAAAAAATGAAAATAGAAATTGAGAAATACCATGGAACAAAAATGAAAACACATCATATCAATACTTGTAGCGTATAGCGGAAGTGTTATTGGTGAGCAGTTTTTAGCCTTGAATGTTGTATTAGGCCGTTCTTGCGTTGCTATAAAGAAATACCTGAGACTGGGTGATTTGTAAAGAAAAAAGGTTTAATTGGCTCACAGGTCTGCAGGCTCCATAAGCATAGCACTGGCATCAGCTCAGCTTCTGAGAGGCCTCAGGGAGCTTTTCATCAAGGCAGAAGACAAAACAGGAGAAGGCAAGTCACATGGCCAGAGCAGGAGCAAGAGAGAGTGGGGAGGGAGGTGCCACACTCTTAAACCACCAGATCTCATAAGAACTCACCCACTATCTCGAGGAAAGCACTAAGGGGATGGTGCTAAACCATTTATAAGAAATCTGCCTCCGTGAGTTACTTGCCTCTAACCAGGCCCCAACTCCAACACTGGGAATTACAATTCAACATGAGATTAGAGGGGACACACATCCAAACTATATCACATGCAGATAGTAGAAAAGAGTTATGATGAAAAAGTGATAAGTTAAATATTAGATTTTAAATGTTAGGAAAAGTATGCCTTAGTAAACACAAAGCAAGTAGAAGGAAGAAAATAATAAAGATAAATACAGGAATAATGGTATCAAATATAAAGGTAAGATAGAGACTCTCAAAACCAACAGCTTTATTTTTTAAAAAAGATTAACAATATAAACTGACCTCTTAAAAAATTTACCAAGCAAATAAGGAAGAGTTAAACAGAGAAACAATATTCACAATGAAAAGGAGAACATAACTGTAAATAAGTAGAGATTAAAAGAGAAAACAGGAATCTGCTATAAGAAAGTGCACGGCAATAAATTTTAAAACTTTCCAAATGGAATGTGTTCTAGAAACACCATAATTTACTGTTTTGGGTTGAATTATGTCCCCTCAAAATTCATACATTGGAGCTCTAGCCCCTGCTACCTCAGAATGTGACTATTTGGAGATATAAACATAGTGTTTTAAAGGTAGGGTCTTTAAAGAGGTAAATTAAAATGAGGCCCTTGGGTGAAACCTAATCCAGTCTGACTGGTGTCCTCATGAGGGAAGTAAATTTTGATGTAGAAAGGGATACCAGGGGTGTGTGTGCACAAAGGAAAGGCCACATGAGGACAAAGCAGCAGGAGGATGGCCTTCTGCTAGCCAAAGAGCAAGGCCTCAGGAGAAACCAGACCTGCCAACACCTTGGTCTTAGACTTCCCACTGTCAGAACTGTGGAAAGAGAAATTTCTGTTACTTAAGCCACCCGGACTATGGTATTTTATATGGCAGCCCTAGCAAAGAAATAGTTACTGTAAGTGACTTAGAAAGAAATAGAATAATGAAATAGACTTATAACAGTTCTTAAGCTTTTTATTGTTGTTATTTTTGTTGCCTCCAAGGAAGGGAAAACTATTTAATTTAAATTCTCCCTAATGTGAGAAATTAAATACTAAAGAGTAAGATTTTGTTGGATAGAATTGAGCTTTGAAGGGCCAGACCTTATTGTAATAGCTAAGATTTCTTTTGCCCCTTGCTCTCTTGAGAACCAATTTCACCTTCCTAGGAATGCATAATCAGCAGCCTTTGAAGAAAGTAAATCATTTTTCAGAAATCTTCCTTTTTCTCTTCATCTTCTCCAAAAAGAGAATAGCCCTCTAGCTAGTTAATAGGCACATTTTATCAAAGCTTAAAGGAAGATATAACTCCTGCCTTATAAAATAGGAAAAGCTCCTCGATAAATTTTATGGGATTGGTATAATTTTATGAAAGTTGATGAGGTTAGTATGAAAAATTCAAATTTTAAACCAGGCTCAATATTTTTTTTTGTGTGTATTCTTTTGGAAACATGGAGAATGAGAATGTAAATGAGTCATGGATAAGGTATCATGTAAAGTTTCACTTGGTTACAAATAAAAGAAAACCCATCGAACAGTGGTTTCAATAAATAAAGGATTTTTTCTTTTTTTTTTCTTTTGACGGAGTCTCACTCTGTCTCCCAGGCTGGAGTGCAGTGGCGCGATCTCAGTTCACTGCAACCTCTGCCGCCCAGGTTCAAGTGATTCTTCTGCCTCAGCCTCCCAAGTAACTGGGATTACAGGCACCTGCCACTGCAACGGGTAATTTTTGTGTTTTTAGTAGAGACGGGGTTTCACCATCTTGGCCAAGGTGATCTTGAACTCTTGATCTCATGATCCACCCACCTCAGCCTCCCAAATGCTGGGATTACAGGCTTGAGCAACCATGCCTGGCCAGGATTTATTTTATACACCAAAAACTCTGGGGATTGGAAGTGTTTTCGTAGGCTTTAACAGTCATCAAGGATATGGATTCCTTTTCTATCCCTCTGCTGTATTTGGCATGAGACATTTATCCAATAATCATAATATAGGTGGTATTCCTCTAGGTATCATGTCTACACTTGTTTGTAAGAATCAAAAAAGAAGAGGCTTTAAAGAAGTTTCTAGGCCAGGTGCAGTGGCTCACGTCTCTAATCCCAACTCTTTGGGAGGCTGAGGTGGGAGGGTCACTTGAAGCCACAAATTTGAGACCAGCCTTGGCAATAAAGCAAGAACTCATTGCTACAAAAATCTTTAAAAAATAATTCTTTTTTTTTTTTTTTTTGGAGACAGAGTCTTGCTCTGTTGCCAGGCTAGAGTACAATGGTGTGATATTGGCTCACTGCAATCTCCGCCTTCTGGGTTCAAGCAATTCCCCTGCCTCAGCCTCCAGAGTAGGTGGGACTACAGGCACGTGCTACCACATCTGGCTAACTTTTTGTATTTTAGTAGAGACAGGGTTTCACCTTGTTGGCCAGGATGGTCTCAATCTCCTGACCTCGTGATCCGCCCACCTTGGCTTCCCAAAGTGCTGGGATTACAGGCGTGAGCCACCACACCCAGCATAAAAAACATACATATTTTTTAAGTTTCTAGAAGCTTGATCCCATGACATCTGTGTTATCTCATTGGCCAGAACTTGGTCACACAACCATTCCTGCTGCTGTGGAGCCTTATGAAGTTAAAAATCAGGGTTTTATTATCAAGAAAGGAAGAGAGACTAGATATTGGTGGTCACTTAGCATCATGTGCCAGGACCAGGTAGTGTTTAATCTTAGAAATGCAAGGATGATTTAAAATGAGAACATCTATTAGTGTAACTCATCACATTAGCAAATTAAGGAAGAAAGAAAAACCATATAACCATTTCAATAGGCGCAGAAAACATATTTGGCAAAGAATTCATCACCTATTCATGAAAAGCATTCTAATAAAGTGGAATTTTCTTAGTCTAATAAAATACATCTACCAAAAATCTACAGCAGATATCACATTAGAATCAGACCCTTTAGTTTGAGGGACAAGAAAAGGAGATACTGATTATATAAACTCCTTTTTTTTTTTTTTTTTTTTTTCCAGACAGAGTCTTGCTCTGTCACCCAAGCTAGATTGCAGTGGCATGATCTCGGCTTACTGCAACCTCTGCCTCCTGGGTTCAAGTAATTCTCATGTCTCAGCCACTTAAGTAGCTGGGATTACAGGCATGTGCCACCATGCGCAACTAATTTTTGTATTTTTAGTAGAGATGGGGTTTCGCCAACCCAGTAGAGATGGGTTTTGCCCAGACTGTTTTTGAACTCCTGGCCTCAAGTGATCCTCCTGCCTCAGCCTCCCAAAGTGCTATGATTACAGGGGAAAGCCACTGCGCCTGGCCAATAAACTCCTGTTTAACATTGTACAGGTGACCTAGCCAAAGCAATAAGGCAAGAAGTAATAGGTGTGGATGACAATGGCAGAAATGAACAAGTTTGCATTTCTAGTGAATTAAAATGAATTTCTAGTAAATTGAAATGAATTCTTAGATAAACTACTAAAAGTCATTAAAAATATAGTTGTAAAGCTGGATACATGATCAACATATGGAGAGCAATAATTTTATCTATAGAGCAGCAATAACTAGTTAGAAAATTGGTCTAATGTAAAGTAAATATTATACTCTAAAGTACTTGGGAAAGAACCTAATAGCAGATGGACAAAATTATAAAACTTGGATCATAAAATGAAGATCTAAATAAATATTAGCATAAATAATGTCAATACACAAGAATGCTTAATAATGTAAAGATATTGATTCTTGCTATATTATTAATCTCTAAACTCAACAAAATTTCCATAGATGTCTCAACAGAATTTTAATGGAATTTGACAAACTCATCCTAAAATTTATTTAGAAGAATAAACTGTAAAATACACAAGGTGATTTTGGAGAAGAAAAAATATGAAGGGAGACTTACTTTACCTGATATAAACCCCATACACCCATGGAAGTTCAACAATGTGATATTGGTATGGTGCTAGACATATTGTCAGTGGAACAGAATTGAGGGCCCAGAAATGACTTATATACACCTGCCCACCCCCCGCACACACATACATATGTGGAGTTAGATTTATGAAAGCGTAGGCTTTCCAGAGCCATAGGGTGACCTCATCAATAAATAGGTTTCCATTATTTTTATAAAAGATATTGGAAGCCACTTTTTATGTGATAATCAGTTCCCAGGTGTGAACTGTGAAAGGCACAAAGGTTATAATTTTAGAGCAAGGGTGTTCAAACTTTTTGATCTCGAGGTCCTTTATATTCTTAAAATTTTGAGAACCCCGTAGAGCTTTTGTTTGACCTTATATGCTTATATTTGTTTTGTGTGTGTTTACATCTCTTGATAGCTATTATATTAGAAAGTAAAAGATAAATTAAGTGTATTTATTTTATTAATTTTAAAATAATCCATTACAGGCTGACATAAATACTATATTTTTAATAAAAATAACTTTTCCAAAATAAAAATAATTGAGTGAAAATAATAGCATTGCTCTACATTTTTGGAAATCTCTAAATTTTGGCTTAATAGAAGACACTTGGATTCTCTACCCACTTTTGCCATCAATGTATTGCAATATTACATGTATAATGTAGCCACTAGAAAACTCATGTTACGTTTGTGAGACAATGAGAGGCAAAATAGTTTTAAATTCATGGTCTCTTAATTTTCCTGTATCACAATCTGAGAACTACTATTGGAGAGGAAACTTTAGGAGAGTATATGTTTCTGATTTCAGGGAAGGGAGGCTTTCTTCAGTAAGACATAAAAGTATAAAATGCATACACACATAAAATCAATTTGATCCATTAAAGTAACAATCTGCTCATCAAAAAACAACAATAAACAAGGTGAAAAGAAAAGCCAAGACTTGAGAGAAGACATTTGTAACACATGTATCTGACACAAGATATGTATCTAGAATAAAGAACTATTACTTATCAATTTAAAAAACAGGAAATTAGGGCCCCTAATTAGGGAAATTCAAATTTAAACCCCGATTATATGCCACTTCACATGCATCAGACTTGTGTAACAAGAGTTAGATAACCCTACTTATCAGTGAAGGATACAAAGCATTGATAATTCTCTGCCCTCTTGAGGTGGGCATAAGTTCTTATAACTACTTTGGAGAGCAATTTGACAATATCTAGTAAAATTGAAGGTGCACTTGGTGTACAATTCACCAGTTCAGCTTTTAGATGATACCCTAGTGTTATGGGTTCCTTGGGGTGTTGCTTTTCTGGCCAGAAACCTCTGTGGCCAGTGGCACCTTTGCCAAAGTTTTGCTTCAGTCCACTGGGCTTATTCCACTTGGCTCATGCTACCAGGCTGGATCCCATGCCTGCCAAGGATGAGCCAGATGTGGAGTGGTGAGGGGTGTATGAGCAAGTGTAGGGTCTGGACACTGCACAGTCAGACAAGCTGGCTGCTGCAACGGGGTGGGCAGCTCCAGGTGTTGGCATGGGTGCCAGCTCTCTGTGAGGCTGCAGCTGGACCAGGTGCACTGTAAGCAGCTTCCACAGCTGGCACTGGGAAATGCGGTGGCACCCGGAAGCTTGGAGATGCCAGGAACTACAGGACCCCAGAGAGGGAGTCAGCCCTGGCTCAGGGAGCTCCCATGTCTGGGCACCCCAAAGGGCCACAATGTGGCAGGCAAGGGGCACGTTTCAGCCCTATTTGTGTTACAGCTCTTTTAGCCTCACCATTTTATGGGTCCCATGTTCTTGTCCTGTGATTGGGAAGAGTGAGGTATGCAGTTAAGTGGAGGGTGAGCAAAATGAAGAAGAGCTTTTTTGAGCAGTGGAACAATTTAGAGGAGACCTGCGTTGGGTAGCTTCTTTCTGCAGCCAGGTTATCCTGATAAATGTTCAGCTCCTAGCAGGGAGGAAACCATGGAGTGGGAAGCTCCCCTCTGCAAGCAGGTCATCCCATCGTCTCTGCAGCTCTCAGCAGAGAGGAGTTTCTGGAGTGGGTTGCTCCTCTCTGCACCTGGTTGTCCTGACATCTGCAGTTCTTAGCAGAGAGGATGCCTTGGAGTGGGTAGCTGCTCTCTGCAGCTAGTCATCCCGATGCCTGCTCAGCTCTGGCTGAGCCTGGGGCTTTTATGGGCCTCAGGGGTGAGGAAGTGCATGCCCATTGGTCCATAGGCAGGCTCAAAAAAGGCACCACACGTTCCCACTCCAGTCCACAGGACTGGCAGTCCAGTCGCCAGCCTTCAGGCCCTCCCTGGCCTGAAAGTGGGGCCTCACCAGGGACCTGCCCCCTTCTGCCCAGGAACCTGTCTGCCTCCTGCCCGTTCATGGCACCTAGGCTGTAGATGCCAAGAGAGCCTGCAGGCCAGCGCCAGGCCGCCCTCAGCCCTGCCTTGGCTTCCCTTAGGTGCTCCTCAATGCCCAGAGTCTGGAGGGGGCCAAGGCTGTAAGGAGCTGGCATGTTTGCACTGCCCTGAGCATGTGCACACCTGGCTGGGCTGTTATAGCATCTGGACTCAACCCTGACTTTGCTCCAAGATCATAGTGGGTACTGACAGCAGGGAGAAGCCAAGCATCAGGAGCAGGTACTTCCAAGCTTGCGAGGGCAGGGAGGGAGTTTCTTGGGCCCCCAAGAGTATAGAGATGCCTGGGTGTGCAGCCACAGTTTGGGCGGCCGCAGCTGTGCCAGAGGTGCAGGGCTCCTGCCTGCTCTTGGCCCCCCAAGAGCACAGAGAGACCTGGGTCCACAGCCACAACTTGGGCAGCTGCAGCTGCACCAGGGAGGGTGGGGCTCCTGCCTGCTCTGTGGAGCAGGAGGCCTGGGTCTGCAGCCACAACTTGGGCGGCTGCAGCTGCACCCAGGATGGTGGGGCTCCCCGCTTCTTCCGGGCCCCAAGAGTACAGAGATACCCTGGTCTTCAGCTGTGGCTTGGGTGGCTGCAGTGGCATCCGGGGAGCTCCCACCCAAGCTCGGAAGGGGTGAGACTCCCTCTTGTTCCTGGCTCCCGCCGACCCCACAGAGCATGCAGCCCGGGTGTACCTACCTGTTGCAGCTGGCGTGATAACAGCAGCCACTCCAGATGGCCCACCGCTGCCATCACTAGATTAGAGCTTTCTTACTAGGGTACCACAGACAGGTTACAGATTTGCCATGGTAATGAGTCTTCATCCTAAAGGTGTTGGTGGGGCCTGGACTCAGCCATACCTCACTGGCCGATAACCTCTGGCTGCCAGGAGTCTTGTCCAGTTACTTCAATGTATGTATAGAAATAATATTTCTATATGTACCATGATGTCAAAATGATTGGGAAGCTCTTTCCTAGAGACATACTAAAATTTCATTGCAGCACTGTTGCATTAAAAAACTGTTATGGTAGGATTTTAATTCATAAATGTAGAAATAAAGAGGGAAATAGAAAATAACCTTTAGGCAAGAACTAGTGATAATTACTGTAAACAAGATCCACTGATAAATGCTGAAATTAGTGCATAAAATTATCAGGAGAAACTGGATTTATACATAGTTCCAAAGCATTTCCCTCAAGATATTTATTAACTACCAAGGGAAAGATGATAACATTATAAAGTAGGAACTACTGTAACTAAGTGATCATGGCTGTTACCACCAGCAAGAAGATACATTGACATCATGAATCCTGTGCTATGGTGCTTTAAGAAAGTCACAACATTATTTCTGTGATATTCTTGCCAAAAATGCATTACTTCTGTCCATTCATGGGAAAGTATTAGACAAATCGAAATTGAGGGACATGTGACAAAATAACATAAAATTTATTGAGGTCTAAGAAGTGAGGAATGAGTGAGGAAGAAATAAGCTAAGGAGAAATGACAGTGAAATACAAGGAGGACTAACATTACTTCACTTTGGGTATCAGGGAGAGAGTTTTTGAAATAAATTAAGATTACGCAAAGCTTTGTTGTTCCTGAGCAGCTACTCACTGCAGGTAGGGCTCAGTTACACTAAAGAGTGTGTGAAATCATAAAAACCTTAAGCATTTAACTGTACAAGACACAGGGGAGAAAACCTTTTAATCAGCACTTATCTTCATTAAGACAAATTAACTGACAAATATCTTTTTGAAACTTGGGGCAGAGAAATCCTGAAATGTTTCTAGTGGTAAAGGAACAGTAAATGGAAATCATTTGTATAGTACCCAGTATACTAATTTAACATGTACAACAAAAACTTCCTTTAAACTTAGCATTTGTGCTTGGTCTGAATTGTTTTACTTTAGTGAACATTCAGTGGTCATTTATAAACTCAGTATCTCCTTATCTAATTTCTCCATAATAAATTTCTTGTTAACAAATTGTATTACCATAGATGTTTTTAGGAGCCTATCCCTCAGAATTAAGGAGTTACTGTACAGTTTGGTTATACCGATTTGTAATACTGATTGCTTTTAGTAACATATGGAGAGAGAGTTAAATAATTGTTTGCTTTTGGCGTTGCGGTGAACTAAAACTGTATTTTATACAATATAAGTCCTGCTCAATCTCTAACTTGTTTCTTAGCACACACACTTAAATTTTATAAAGTCCATTAAGATTTTGATTTTTAGTACAGTATTACTCTAATTCAATCTCAAATGTTATTGTTGTATTTCATTTAACTCTGTTTTGAAAGTATTTCAGATATTTGCATTATTGTTTTAATGATACTCTTAAAACATACTGAAAATACCACAGACGACGTTTGGATCTGACTATTCTAGCTCTTTCCAATTAGAAATTTTTCTCTACATACTTTTTGCAGAAGTGGATATCAAAGGTACATGCTTTCAAAGCAAGGTAACAGAAATTAGAAATTGGTATGAAGATGGAACAATGGGCTAACAACATTGAGTATATAAACTAGAGTCAGGATTGAAAATAATACACAGAATACCCTGACCATGGAAATGGTTATGATATTTATTTATTTATTTAGAGATGGAGTTTCACTCTTGTTGCCCAGGCTGGAGTACAGTGGTGCAATCTCGGTCCACAGCAACCTCCGCCTCCCGGGTTCAAGTGATTCTCCTGCCTCAGCCTCCCTAGTAGCTGGGATTACAGTCATGCGCCATCACACCCAGCTAATTTTGTATTTTTAGTAGAGACAAAGTTTCTCCATGTTGGTCAGGCTGGTCTCGAACTTCCAACCTCAGGTGATCTGCCCACCTCAGCCTCCCAAAGTGTTGGGATTACAGGCATGAGCCACCGCGCCCGGCTGATCTTTATTTTTATATTCTAGCAATGTTATACTTTCTCAAGAGGCCAGTTCTTACTAAATCATAGTATTATTTGTGTGAGAACTACAAGAAGTTTACATTTCTGAGCTCAGAGAAGTTATACAGGACCACAGTTTCTTATGTGAAAAAACATTTAGAACCAAATATGTTTTAGATTTCAAAACTTGCTGGATTTAAATAACAGTAATACTGTTTTGATACCTTTTATTATATAATAACCCCAGCATGGCTTAGGGCAGAATCTGCACATTAATATTTTTGCAGTAAGACATATACATATTCACACAAAGTGAGGAACATAAGACAGCTAATCTCATCTCAGTTCTGGGTTTTGCTGACAAATGAGTTAAGAAAAAACAATTGGATTTCAGGACTTCTGGCATTTTAGAATTGCAAATAAGAGATGGTAGACCTGTGTACTAATTAGAGGTGAGAAAAAAAAAACACACATGGAACAAAAATTAGGAGCTATGGTCTTGGCTCTAAGTATAGTGAGAGTTAGGAGAAATTAGAGACTTTACTAAGAAAAGTTTTGAGCGGGGGCTGAAGGAAGATTCATAGAAAAGTGTTTTCATTTGGAAATGAGCAAGACTAATGGCCATCCAGCCCAATTAGAACCCAGGTTCCTGTCGGAGGATTGTGGAATAAATAGAGTTCTGTGGGGACAGGGTGGGAAGATTATATAGAGGGTTTGAATGTCAAATATGAGAATTGTAATGCTCTGTCAGGATTCACAAAACTTTTTTGATTAAAGAAGCAATGTGAGAAATAGCAGGCTTCCTGTGAATGAATATGGGGTTAAAAGGAAACATAGTAGTGTCAAAAGACAAAATTGCAACAATTCAAAAGATCTAATTGACTTTTATTAGTGACTCATGAATCAGTGGTGTTTCTTCCAAAGATCTAGCAAAGGCTCTCCAATGAGTTATGCTTAAGAGGTTGGCTTCATAGGCGGAAAAGGGTTGAAGAAAGCAGAAACAGGGAACAAAAAGCTGATTGGTTGTTTCAAAGTTACTTTCCTTATAGGGTTAAAATAGAAAGGACTTCTTTATCATGCCAGCTCAGGGAAACTGGGCCCCTTCTGATTGGCTGCTGTGAATCTCCTGTTTTTGTTTGTTTGTTTGTTTTTCTTCAGAAAACTGGCCCCTTTCAATGTTCAGTTTGACTATGTGTCACCTAGCATAAGTGACTCCATTCTGGTTTGTTCTGGTCTCTTGGGCCTACTGCAGGAGCTCAGTCCAAATCAGTGTCCTCATATAAATTTTATTGAACAGTAGTCAAAGTTGATCTCAAGATTTCTAGACTGAGAGCCTGGAAAAGAGTGGTCTGATGGGGAAAAAAGCAGAATTGAAAAGTGCTTCTAGGTGGAAGGGTTTAGAACATATTGTTTAATGGGGAATTCAAGTGGAAATATTTCAAAGCAAAGGTACAGGTTATATGTATTCAGGATTAGAATGGAAAAATCACTGAATTGTAAGCAGGCATTGTAAACATACATGGCAAATCTCTCTCTCTCTTTTTTTTAAGTTGAGACAAGGTCTCTCTCTGTCATCCAGGCTGGAGTGCAGTGGCATGATCACAGCTCACTGTCCTCAGCCTCCCAGGCTCAAGCAATCTTCCCACCTCAGCCTCCCGAGCAGCTGGGACCACAAGCATATGTTACCATGCCCAGCTAATTTTTAAATTTTTTTGTACAGACAGTGTCTTGCTATGTTGCCTAGGCTGGTCTTGAACTTCTGGGCTCAAGTGAACTGGCTGCCTCAATCTCCCAAAGTGCTAGGATTGTAGGCATGAGACACTGCACCCAGCCACAAAGCTTTAAACTTAGAGACCTGAAAAACTATCAAGTATTTTCTGTTGTATTATAAAATCGAAATAACTTTGAAGACCATGAAATAGCTAACATCATGAAAGTGAGCAGGTTGTTTACACAGGAAGGTTTCCCTTAAGGTATATAGGCAAGGTAGCCCGAGTTGGGTAAGCTGAAGGGGACATTGATCAATATTCAAAATTTAAAAAAGTTTACTGTGGGATGTACTGTT
Source organism: Pongo pygmaeus (assembly GCF_028885625.2). Lineage (NCBI taxonomy): Eukaryota > Metazoa > Chordata > Mammalia > Primates > Hominidae > Pongo > Pongo pygmaeus. The sequence continues at coordinate 44,568,368 of NC_072391.2, forward strand.
CTACTCCTGGGTGAAGAGGTTCTGGAATAGGTGCATGTTTTGGAGAAATCTAGAAATAACTCACACTCTCTTCTATTTCTGTGAGGCCTTAACACCCTGCTTGCTCTTTCCTTCACTGAAATGAGGGAGTTGTTCTTGCCCCTGAGGGCAAATGTCTCTGTTGGGGAGGAGAATGTAAACATCATGGATTCAGGTGCCCCAGCCATTCATCCTTCATGAGATAACCTGGGTAGACTTATCCCTGATCAACTCTTTATCTCTGTGTTTGTTGACTCTGAGCTTAGAGATTTCCTGGAGGCCCTAGAAAACAAGGAAGCACCATTTTGAGAGGCTGTGGTTTCCTCTGATTGATTTCTCCACCAGTTCCCTCCCATGTACTTTCTTGCTTCCTGTAGTTTCTAAAAGTTTCTGGTCTACTGATGGAATCTCACCTTGGCTTTCTGTGTTATTGTTTCCTTCTTAAAAGTATATACATTATATTAATTATGTGTGTGTAGGATGAAGGTGAGACATGTGTATTGCCACTTCAGGAGGGTTTTGTGTTGAAGGGTAGGCAGATGCATGTATTCAGTTTGCCATATTGAACCTAACATGATGACTACATTTCAAACCCTGTAATCAGAACCTGTAGCCCACATAAGAAATTGTCCTTATTAAAATAAAGGAATGTTATTAACTAAGAATTCACCATAATCTTTGTTTTCCATAGTTTCTTTTGAGAGTATAAATTTTGTCACATGTCTGAAATCTTTACATGGAAGCTCTGACTCCTGGCCCTTTAGTTGGAGCCCACTTCCACCTGTGAGCTTTGAGTTTATAACAACGTACCTGTAGCTATACAAAAGGCAGGAGGAAGATTGGATTTCAGGATAATGAATAGACTCAGAACTTAAGGTTGACCCAACATGGAACTGGCACTTTACAGAACAGATAAGTACTTTTTTTTTTAATATCTAAAGTTTTAGACTTATTTAACATTTCATACGGACATTTCAGATTACACATATTATATCTAGTATAAAAACAATGTTTTATACTTGTCTTAGTGCTTAAGATGTATAGTCCTTGTAAACAATAATAGATACATTGTTGAAGAATGTATCTATTGGATACATTCCATTGGAGCATTGAGAAGATTTAAATTTTATTTCTATACTGTATATCAGACTCTAAGCTTAAGTGAGCTTAATATTAGAAAAAATATATAATAGTATTCATAGTAATGTAATAATTGTTGCGGGAAGTCAGGGACCCCGAACGGAGGGACCGGCTGGAGCCACCGCAGAGGAACATAAATTGTGAAGATTTCATGGGCATTTATCACTTCCCAAATAATACTTCCATAATTTCTTACACCAGTCTTTATTTTAATCTCTTAATCCTGTTCTCTTTGTAAGCTGAGGACGTACGTCACGTCAGGACCACTGTGATGATTGCGTTAACTCTACAAGTTGATTGTAAAACGTGCGTTTGAACAATGTGAAATCAGTGCACCTTGAAAAAGAACAGAATAACAGTGATTTTTAGGGAACAAGGGAAGACACCCGTAAGGTCTGACTGCCTGCAGGGTCGGGCAAAAAAAGCCTTATTTTTCTTCTTGCAGAGAGCCTATAAACGGACGTGCAAGTAGGAGAGATATCACTAAATTCTTTTCCTAGCAAAGAATATTAATATTAAGACCCTAGGAAAAGAATTGCATTCCTTGGAGAAGGTCTATAAACGGCTACTCTGGGAGTGTCTGTCTTATGGGGTTGAGATAAGGACTGAAATACGCCCTGGTCTCCCGCAGTACCCTCAGGTTTATTAGGGTGGGGAAAAAACCCCGCCCTGGTAAATTTGAGGTCAGACCGGTTCTCTGCTCTTGAACCCTGTTTTCTGTTGTTTAAAATGTTTATCAAGACAATACGTGCACAACTGAACATAGACCCTTATCAGTAGTTCTGTTTTGCCTTTTGTCCTGTTTCCTCAGAAGCATGTGATCTTTGTTCTCCTTTTTGCCCTTTGAAGCATGTGATCTTGTGACGTACTCCCTGTTCTTGCACCACCTCCCCTTTTGAAATCCTTAATAAAACTTGCTGGTTTTGTGGCTCAAGTGGGCATCATGGTCCTACCGATATGTGATGTCACCCCGGGCGGCCCAGCTGTAAAATTCCTCTCTTTGTACTCTTTGTCTTTATTTCTCAGACTGGCCAACACTTAGGGAAAATAAAAGAACCTATGTTGAAATATTGGGGACAGGGGCCCTGATAAAATACTGGGGACGGGTTCTCCCGATAAATAATCACACATATTTCAGCATATTAAAAATGTGTTGGGAGACAAGTATGTATTTGGATTTCAAATGGTATCTAATTATTCTCTTTAGTATCTAAATGTCCTGTTGGGTTTTTTTTTTTTTTTGTGGAGATAGAGTTTCACTCTTGTTGCCCAGGCTGGAGTGGCAATGGGGCAATCTTGGCTCACCACAACCTCTGCCTCCTGTGTTCAAGCGATTCTCCTGCTTCAGCCTCCCAAGTAGCTGGGATTACAGGCATACATCACCACACCTGGCTAATTTTTATATTTTTTTTATTATACTTTAAGTTCTAGGGTACATGTGCACAACGTGCAAGTTTGTCACATATGTATACATGTACCGTGTTGGTTTGCTGTACCCATTAACTCGTCATTTACATTAGGTATTTCTCCTAATGCTACCCCTCCCCCATCACACCACCACACGACAGGCCCCTGTGCGTGATGTTCCCCACCCTGTGTCCAAGTGTTCTCATTGTTCAATTCGCACCTATGAGTGAGAACATGTGGTGTTTCGTTTTCTGTCCTTGCAATATTTTGCTGAGAATGATGGTTTCCAGCTTCATCCATGTCCCTTCAACGGACATGAACTCATTCTTTTTTATGGCTGCATAGTATTCCATGGTGTATATGTGCCACATTTTCTTAATCCAGTCTATCATTGTTGGACATTTGGGTTGGTTCCAAGTCTTTGCTATTGTGAATAGTGCTGCAATAAACATGTGTCTGCATGTGTCTTTATAGTAGCATGATTTACAATCCTTTGGGAATATACCCAGTAATGGGATGGCTGGGTCAAATGGTATTTCTAGTTCTAGATCCTTGAGGAATCACCACATGGTCTTCCACAATGGTTGAACTAGTTTACACTCCCATCAACAGTGTAAAAGTGTTCCTATTTCTGCACATCCTCTCCAGCATCTATTGTTTCCTGACTTTTTAATGATCGCCATTCTAACTGGTGTGAGGTGATATCTCATTGTGGCTTTGATTTACATTTCTCTGACGACCAGTGATGATGAGCATTTTTTTAATGTCTGTTGGCTGCATAAGTGTCTTCTTTTGAAAAGTGTCTGTTCATATCCTTTGCCCACTTCTTGATGGCGTTGTTTGATTTTTTCTTGTAAATTTAAGTTCTTTGTAGATTCTGGATATTAGCCCTTTGTCAGATGGGTAGATTGCAAAATTTTTCTCCCATTCTGTAGGTTGCCTGTTCACTCTGATGGTAGTTTCTTTTGCTGTGCAGAAACTCTTTAGTTTAATTAGATACCATTTGTCTATTTTGGCTTTTGTTACCATTGCTTTTGGTGTTTTAGTCATTAAGTCCTTGCCCATGCCTATGTCCTGAATGGTATTGCCTAGGTTTTCTTCTAGGGTTTTTATGGTTTCAGGTCTAACATTTAAGTCTTTAATCCACCTTGAATTAATTTTTGTATAAAGTGTAAGGAAGGGATCCAGTTTCAGCTTTCTACATATGGCTAGCCAGTTTTCCCAGCACCATTTATTAAATAGGGAATCCTTTCTCCATTTCTTCTTTTTGTAAGGTTTGTCAAAGATCAGATACTTGTAGATGTGTGGTATTATTTCTGAGGGCTCTGTTTTGTTCCACTGTTGTATATCTCTGTTTTGGTACCAGTACCATGCTGTTTTGGTTATTGTAGCCTTATAGTATAGTTTGAAGTCAGGTAGCATGATGCCTCCAGCTTTGTTCTTTTGGCTTAGGATTCTCTTGGCAATGCAGGCTCTTTTTTGGTTCCCTATGAACTTTAAAGTAGTTTTTTCCAGTTCTGTGAAGAAAGTCATTGGTAGCTTGATGGGGATGGCATTGAATCTATAAATTACCTTGGGCAGTATGGCCATTTTCACAATATTGATTCTTCCTATCCATGAGCATGGAATGTTCTTCCATTTGTTTGTGTCCTCTTTTATTTCATTGAGCAGTGGTTTGTAGTTTTCCTTAAAGAGGTCCTTCACATCCCTTGTAAGTTGGATTCCTAGGTATTTTATTCTCTTTGTAGAAATTGTGAATGGAAGTTTGCTCATGATTTGGCTCTCTGTTTGTCTGTTATTGGTGTATAAGAATGCTTGTTATTTTTGCACATTGATTTTGTATCCTGAGACTTTGCTGAAGTTGCTTATCAGCTTAAGGAGATTTTGGGCTGAGACGATGGGGTTTTCTAAATATACAATCATGTCATCTGCAAACAGGGAGAATTTGACTTCCTCTTTTCCTAATTGAATATCCTTTATTTCTTTCTCTTGCCTATTTGCCCTGGCCAGAACTTCCAACAGTATGTTGGATAGGAGTGGTGAGAGAGGGCATCCCTGTCTTGTGCCAGTTTTCAAAGGGAATGCTTCCAGTTTTTGCCCATTCAGTATGATATTGGCTGTGGGTTTGTCATAAACAGCTCTTATTATTTTGAGATACATTCCATCAATACCTAGTTTATTGAGAGTTTTTAGCATGAAGGGCTGTTGGAATTTTGCTGAAGGCCTTTTCTGCATGTATTGAGATAATCATGTGGTTTTTGTCTTTGGTTCTGTTTATGTGATGGATACGTTTAATGATTTTCATATGTTGAACCAGCCTTGCATCCCAGGGATGACGCCAACTTGATCATGGTGGATAAGCTTTTTGATGTGCTGCTGGATTCAGTTTGCTAGTATTTTATTGAGGATTTGTGCATCAATGTTCATCAGGGATATTGGTCTAAAATTCTCTTTTTTTTTTTGTTGTGTCTGCCAGGCTTTAGTATCAGGATGATGCTGGCCTCATAAAATGAGTTAGGGAGGATTCCCTCTTTCTCTATTGATTGGAATAGTTTCAGAAGGAATGATACCATCTCCTCCTTGTACCTCTGGTACAATTCGGCTGTGAATCCGTCTGGTCCTGGACTTTTTTTGGTTGGTAGGCTGTTAATTATTGCCTCAATTTCAGAGCCTATTATTGGTCCATTCAGCTATTCAACTTCTTCCTGGTTTAGTCATGGGAGGCTGTAGGTCTCCAGGAATTTATCCATTTCTTCTAGATTTTCTACTTTATTTGCATAGAGGTGTTTGTAGTATTCTCTGATGGTAGTTTGTATTTCTGTGGGATCGGTGGTGATATCCCCTTTATCATTTTTTATTACATCTATTTGATTCTTCTCTCTTTTCTTCTTTATTAGTCTTGCTAGTTGTCTATCAATTTTGTTGATCTTTTCAAAAAACCGGCTCCTGGATTCATTGATTTTTTGAAGGGCTTTTTGTTTTTCTATGTCCTTTAGTTCTGCTCTGATCTTAGTTATTTCTTGCCTTCTGCTAGCTTTTGAATGTGTTTGCTCTTGCTTTTCTAGTTCTTTTAATTGTGATGTTAGGGTGTCGATTTTGGATCTTTCCCACTTTCTCCGATAGGCATTTAGTGCTATAAATTTCCCTCTACATACTGCTTTAATTGTGTCCCAGAGATGCTGGTATGTTGTGTCTTTGTTCTCATTGGTTTCAAAGAACATCTTTATTTCTGCCTTCATTTCGTTATTTACCCAGCAGTCATTCAGGAGCATGTTCTTCAGTTTCCATGTAGTTGTGTGGTTTTGAGTGAGTTTGTTAATCCTGAGTTGTAAGTTGATGGCACTGTGGTCTGAGAGACAGTTGTTGTGATTGCTGTTCTTTTGCATTTGCTGAGGAGTGCTTTACTTCCACATATGTGGTCAATTTCGGAATAAGTGCGATGTGTTGCTGAGAAGAATGTATATTCTGTTGATTTGGGGTGTAGAGTTCTGTAGATGTCTATTACATGCGATTGTTCCAGAGCTGAATTCAAGTCCTGGATATCCTTGTTACCCTTCTGTCTTGTTGATCTGTTTAATATTGACAGTGGGGTGTTAAAGTCTCCCATTATTATTGTGTGGGAGTCTAAGTCTCTTTGTAGGTCTCTAAGGACTTGCTTTATGAATCTGGGTGCTCCTGTATTGGGTGCACATATATTTAGGATAGTTAGCTGTTCTTGTTGAATTGTTCCCTTTACCATTATGTAATCGCCGCCTTTGTCTCTTTTGATCTTTGTTGGTTTAAAGTCTGTTTTATCAGAGACTAGGATTGCAACCCCTGCTTTTTTTTGTTTTCCATTTACTTGGTAGACCTTCCTCCATCCCTTTATTTTGAGCCTATGTGCGTCTCTGCGCATGAGATGGGTCTCCTGAGTACAGCATACTGATGGGTCTTGACTCTTTATCCAATTTTCCAGTCTGTGTCTTTTCATTGGGGCATTTAGCCCATTTACATTTAAGGTTAATATTGTTGTATGTGAATTTGATCCTGTCGTTATGATGCTCGCTGGTGATTTTGCCCATTAATTGATGCAGTTTCTTCCTAGCATCGATGGTCTTTACCATCTGGCATGTTTTTGGAGTGGCTTGTACTGGTTGTTCCTTTCCATGTTTATTGCTTCCTTCAGGAGCTCTTGTAAGGCAGGCGTGGTGGTGATAAAATCTCTCAGCATTTGCTTGTTTGTAAAGGATTTTATTTCTCCTTCACTTATGAAACTTAGTTTGGCTGGATATGAAATTCTGGGTTGAAAATTCTTTTCTTTACGAAAGGTGAATATTGGCCCCCACTCTCTTCTGGCTTGTATGGTTTCTGCCGAGAGATCTGCTGTTAGTCTGATGGGCTTCCCTTTGTGGGTAACCCGACCTTTGTCTCTGGCTGCCCTTAACATTTTTTCCTTCATTTCAACCTTGGTGAATTTGACAATTATGTGTCTTGAGGTTGCTCTTTTCGAGGAGTATCTTTGTGGTGTTCTCTATATTTCCTGAATTTTAATGTTGGCCTCCCTTGCTAGGTTGGGGAAGTTCTCCTGGATAATATCCTGAAGCGTGTTTTCCACTTGGTTCCGTTCTCTGTATGCCTTTCAAGTACACGAATCAAATGTATATTTGGTCTTTTCACATAGTGCCATATTTCTTGGAGGCCTTGTTAATTTCTTTTTACCCTTTTTTCTCTAAACGTCTCTTCTCACTTCATTTCATTCATTTGATCTTCAGTCACTGATACCCTTTCTTCCACTTGATCAAATTGGCTACTGAAGCTTGTGCCTGTGTCATGTAGTTCTTGTGCCATGGTTTTCAGCTCCATCAGGTAAGTTAAGGTCTTCTCTACACTGTTTATTCTAGTTAGCCATTCATATAATCTTTTTTCAAAGTTTTTAGCTGCCTTGCAATGGGTTCTAACATCCTCCTTTAGCTCGGATAAGTTTGTTATTACCAACTTTCTGAAGCCTACTTCTTTGAACTTGTGAAAGTCATTCTCCATCCAGCTTTTTTCCGTTGCTGGTGAGGAGCTGTGATCTTTTGGAGGAGAAGGGGCACTCCTGTTTTTAGAACTTTCAGCTTTTCTGCTCTGGTTTCTCCCTGTCTTTGTGGCTTTACCTACCTTTGGTCTTTGATGATGGTGACCTACAGATCGGGTTTTGGTGTGGATGTCCTTTTTGTTGATGTTGATGCTATTCGTTTCTGTTTGTTAGTTTTCCTTCTAACAGGCCCCTCAGCTGCAGGTCTGTTGGAGTTTGCTGGAGGTCCACTCCAGACCCTGTTTCCCTGGGTATCACCAGTGGAGGCTGCAGAACAGCAAATATTGCAGAACAACAAATACTGCTGCCTGAACCTTCCTCTGGAAGCTTTGACTCAGAGGGACACCCAGCTGTATGAGGTGTCAGTCAGTCCCTACTGGGATGTGTCTCCGAGTTACGCTACATGGGGGTCAGGGACCCACTTGAGGAGGCAGTCTGTCTGTTCTTAGAGGGCAAACACTGTGCTGGGGGAACCACTGCCCTCTTCAGAGCTGTTGGACCGGGATGTTTAAGTCTGCAGAAGTTTCAGCTGCCGTTTTTTCACCTATGCCGTGTCCCTACAAGTGGAGTCTACAGAAGCAGGGGTCCTCCTTGAGCTGTGGTGGGCTCTACCTGTAGCTTCCTGGCCACTTTGTTTACCTACTCAAGCCTCCACAATGGTGGACTCCCCTCCCCCAGCCAGGCTTGCTGCCTTGCAGTTCGATCTCGAACTGCTGTTCTAGCAGTGAGCAAGGCTCCATGGCCATGGGACCTGCTGAGCAAGGTGCAGGATAAAATCTCCTGGTGTGCCGTTTGCTAAGACCACTGGAAAAGTGCAGTATTTAGGTGACAGTGTCCCAATTTTTCCGGTATAGTCTGTCACAGCTTCCCTTGGCTAGGAAAGGGAAATCCCCTGAGCCCTTGAGCTTCCTGGGTGAAGCGATGCCCCACCGTGCTTCAGCTCGCCTTCTATGGGCTGCATCCACTGTCCGACCATTCCCAATGAGGTGAACTGGGTATCTCAGTTGGAAATGCAGAAATCACCCGTCTTCTGCATTGATCATGCTGGGAGCTGCAGACCGGAGCTGTTCATATTCGGCCATCTTGGAACGGATCCCTAATTTTTGTATTTTTTAGTAGAGACGGGTTTCTGCATGTTGGTCATGCTGGTCTCAAACTCCCAACCTCAGGTAATCCCTCCCCTCAGCCTCCCAAAGTGCTGGGATTACAGGTGTGAGCCACCGTACCCAGCCTATGTCCTATTATTGAGTATGTCCTTATGTTTCATTTCTTTTTCTTTTAGGTCTCTTTTATTCAAAACCTTGTATTTTGTGTGGAAAGAGTTTACCGTGTGCCTGACTTTGGTGTCTGGGAAAGAGGAAGCAAATATAATAATGGCAGCACAGAGCTACATTCGAGGTAATTTGCTGATTTCTGAGGTTTTTTTTTTTAAATTAAATGTATGGAATTTGAATATGAAGAAATACTGAAGCATTAGATTGGAACTGTGATTCATATGTTAATTTGCAGCAATTTTTTTCTACCTATGATGCATATGGAAGTCACTTAAAAGTAACACAAAAGAGCCCATCCTCAATGCCCATAAACAGATGCAAGAAAGAAGTAGGTGTCTTTCCCAACCTCCCAAGGTGTCAGTACGTGCATATCAGCCTTCATCATTAATCCACAGCTTGGCCTTTCTGCTCAACCAAGTCATTTTCTTTTTCCTCTTTGAAATTACCTCATTTGAAATGTCAAGTACGTTAAAATTTTCAAACACCAGTTTTATATGCACTGAATATAAAATTTCCTTCGATATTATAGTGCTGATTTTTATCCTGACCACGGATGCTTACACTGTTCACGTAAAACTTAACATTCATTGTCATCAGTAAGGTCTGTGATCAACATCTTGAGTTGTGGTTTAGTGCGTTTGAATAAGCAACAATAGCTGATAACTGATGTTAGTAGTTTATGAATTTCTTTTAATCCTTAGCGTTAAGGAAATAGCTTTAGTGACTGATTGTACCTTTCCTAAATCCTAGTTTTATGCCTAGAAGATCATATTTTAATAACAAAATAATATAGTTCAATAAGTCCTATCCGCGTTGCACTAAAAGATGTAAGAATTTAAGCTAAAAGTTATCACTGTCAGTTTGGATTATTGGGACTTAAATGAAGTAAAGAAACAGCCTAGAGGCTGGGCATGGTGGCTCACGCCTGTAATCCCAGCACTTTGGGAGGCCAAGGTGGGCAGATCACGAGGCCAGGAGTTTAAGACCAGCGTGGCCAACATGGTGAAACCCCGTCTTTACTAAAAATACAAAAAGTAGCTGGGCATGGTGGTGTGTGCCTGTAATCCCAGCAACTGGGGAGGCTGAGGCAGGAGAATGGCTTGAACCCAGGAGGCAGAGGTTGCAGTGAACCAAGATCGTGCCACTGCACTCCAGCCTGGGTGACAGAGCACGACTCCGTCTCAAAAAAAAAAAAGAAAAAAAGAAACACTCTAGAAAACACTGGTTAAGAGGAATCCAAAGTGTTCTCTATTTTGTGATAGATTAATCACACACACAAAAATAAGTTGACATAAGATATTTAGTAAACCCAAAACCAGCTGCAGATCACTAGCTGTGTAACACTCAGCAAGTTATGTGACCTTTTTATGATTCAGTTTTCTCATCTGTAAAATAAAGATAATAATTTCTACTTTGTCATTGTTATAATAGTTGTTGTCATTGTTGTGATAGTATATATAAAGGATTTGAATGCCTAGCATAAGAACTAGAATGCTAGTGTACTTACACATTTAAGAACATTTTAATAAAAAATAAAAAATATTTAAATTAAAAGGACTTTCAGATTAATCCTTAACTAACATGGAAACCTTTTTCTATAGGTTTTGTGATTCATGTGAGGAATTTTTACAGTATAGACCAGAATAGTATCAATCAATGAAAAAGTCATTGAAGTAGAGGAATAATTTGTGGTAAAGCTCATTTCAGACATTAAACAGATTCTGGCAAGTACTAAAATTAGATAGATGATGTTATAATTCGGCCCTCATCCAAATTAAGTTCTCAACATTCTAGATTATCACTCAAATTATAAGAAATTTGATCTGATTAGATAAGATGATTTTTAAAATTTACCTTTTCAGTACATATGATTATCAGATATCTTCATTGTTTTTTAATAAGCCTTTAATATATGTCAGTCTGACCCCGTTGCCATATTTTCAGCGTGAAATATTTGGACTAGAAGTTTTTCTGTTTATAGAAACTGTAGTAGGCCAGGTGCAGTGGCTCACACCTGTAATCCAACACTTTGGGAGGCTGAGGTGGGCAGATCACCTGACACTGGGGGTTTGAGACTGACCTGACCAACATGGTGACACCCTGTCTCTACTTAAAAAAAATACAAAAATTAGCCTGGCATGGTGGCATGCGTCTGTAATCCCAGCTACTCGGGAAGCTGGGGCAGGAGAATCTCTTGAACCTGGGAAGTGGAGGTTGCAGTGAGCCCAGATCATGCCACTGCACTCCAGCCTGGGTGACAGAATGAGACTCTATCACAAAAAGAAAGAAAAAAAAAAATGCTAAACTGTAGTAAACTCAGAAAGAACCTTAAATAAAAGTTACTACTGACGCTAGAAAGTGAGGATGTCAGAAGGTCCCTGGTGACAAAACAGGCTCCAACTTGTATTCCTATAACTGAGGTGCCAGTCTTTAAATTGATTCATTAAGGTTTTTATTTGAAGGCTTGAAAAATCATTATGTGATTTTTTTTTTGCCGTCGTTTGCATGCAAAATTAATGTTAATTGTAGTAGGCCGATTTTGTTCAAATGGATGAGAGATGAAGTTTGTCGTTTAAGTTTGGATGATGGATTTTATACTTTATTTGACATTGATGTTCTACTTGTCCATGGTATAACACTTTAAAATTCCCCAAAAGAACTTTAACCTTAATTTTTTATTTGAAATTTTCCAAGGTCAGGTCTTCACAAGCCTGTTTTGAATCTATCACCTCTGATGTCCAGAGGATACTTTTTGAAACTGCGAGAGAATTGAACTCCATGTGCTCACGGAGGTAGTGATGGCTGTGGTAGTGGGCGGCCAGTATCTTTCTGTGCTTAGGCCTGTGTAGTGGAATGTAGAGCTGCTACTAGCCTGGGATCAAGTCACACCTCTTAGTCTGTCTCTGCTATAGGATACCCCAGAACTATTTGGGATTAATTGGATCTATTCTTTACTGCTTAGTGCAGTATCCTTGTTATATCCTGAAGCTGTTCTCATAATTTCAGACAGCTTGAATTAATACATAGTAATACTTGCCGTAAGTACTTACACTTCCCTCTGTAGTCTGACACTTTCTCTGCCACTCTCCTCTCTCTGTGCTATACAGTCATCTGTACCAGGAGTCAGAGAGAGAACAGAGCGTAATCTGAGTGTTGCCTTGGTGCTCACTAGGGCCTCAGCTGAAGTGACTGGCTCTTCCTTTCCTTGCCACACTGAGTACATCCCTTCTAAGCTGTGAATCCATTTTGTCCTGGGCTTTTGTTGGTTGGTAGGCTTTTATTGGTTATTGGCTGTTACCAGGATGATCCTGGCCTCATAAAGTGAGTTAGGGAGGAGTCCCTCTTTTCTGTTGTTTGGAATACTTTCAGAAGGAATGGTACCAGCTCCACTTTGTACCTCTGGTAGAATTCAGGTGTGAATCCATCTGGCCCTGGGCTTTTTTTGATTGGTAGGCTATTAATTACTACCTCAATTTCAGAACTTGTTATCAGTCTATTCAGGGATTCGACTTCTTCCTGGTTTAGTCTTGGGAGGGTGTATGTGTCCAGGAATTTATCCATTTCTTCTATATTTTCTAGTTTATTTGCGTAGAGGTGTTTATAGTATTCTCTGATGGTAATTTCTATTTCTGTGAGGTCAGTGATGATATCTCCTTTATCATTTTTTATTGTGTCTATTTGATTCTTCTCTCTTTTCTTCTTTATTAGTCTTGGTAGTGGTCTATTTTGTTAATCTTTTCGAAAAACCAGCTCTTGGATTCCTTGATTTTTTTGAAGGGTTTTTTGTGTCTCTATCTCCTTCAGTTCTGCTCTGATCTTAGTTATTTCTTGCCTTCTGCTAGCTTTTGAATTTGTTTGCTCTTGCTTCTCTAGTTCTTTTAATTGTGATGTTAGGGTGTCGATTTTAGATCTTTCCCACTTTCTCCTGTGGGCATTTAGTGCTATAAATTTTCCTCTAAACACTGCTTTAGCTGTGTCCCAGAGATTCTGGTACATTGTGTCTTTGTTCTCGTTAGTTTCAAAGAACTTATTTATTTCTGCCTTCATTTCGTTATTTAACCAGCAGTCATTCAGGAGCAGGTCGTTCAGTTTCCATGTAGTTTTGTGGTTTTGAGTGAGTTTCTTAATCCTGAGTTCTAATTTGATTGCACTGTGGTTTGAGAGACAGTTTGTTATGATTTCCATTCTTTTACATTTGCTGAGGAGTATTTTACTTCCAATTATGTGGTCAGTTTTAGAATAAGTGCGATGTGGTGCTGAGAAGAATGTATATTCTGTTGATTTGAGGGGGAGGGTTTTGTAGATGTCTATAGGTCCACTTGGTCCAGAGCTAAGTTCAAGTCCTGAATATCCTTGTTAATTTTCTGTCTCGTTATCTGTCTAATATTGACAGTCGGGTGTTAAAGTCTTCCACTATTATTGTGTGGGAGTGTAAGTCTCTTTGTAGGTCTCTAAGGACTTGCTTTATGAATCTGGGTGCTCCTGTATTGGGTGCACATATAGATATAGTAGGATAGTTAGCTCTTCTTGTTGCATTGATCCCTTTACCATTATGTAATGGCGTTCTTTGTCTCTCTTGATCTTTGTTGATTTAAAGTCTGTTTTATCAGAGACTAGGATTGCAACCCCTGCTTTTTTTTTTTCTTTCCATTTGCTTGGTAAATACTCCTCCATCCCTTCATTTTGAGCCTATGTGTCTTTACACATGAGATGGATCTCCTGAATACAGCAACTGATGGGTCTTTACTCTTTATCCAGTTTTCCAGTCTCTGTTTTCTAATTGGGGCATTTAGCCCATTTACATGTAAGGTTAATATTGGTATGTGAGAATTGGATCCTGTCATTATGATGTTAGCTGGTTGTTTTGCCCGTTACTTCATGCAGTTTCTTCATAGTGTCGATGGTGTTTACCATTTGGCATGTTTTTGCAGTGGCTGGTATTGGTTTTTCCTTTCCATATTTAGTGATTCCTTGAGGAGCTCTTGTAAGGCAGGCCTGGTGGTGACAAAATCTCTCAGAATTTGCTTGTCTGTAAAGGATTTTATTTCTCCTTTGCTTATGAAGCTTAGTTTGGCTGGATATGAAATTCTGAGTTTAAAATTCTTTTCTTTAAGAATGTTGAGGCCGTGGTGGCTCACACCTGTAATCCCAGCACTTTGGGAAGTCAAGGCAGGTGGATCACAAGGTTAGGAGTTCGAGACCAGCCTGGCCAAGATGGTGATATCTTGTCTCTACTAAAGATACAAAAATTAGCCGGGTGTGGTGGCGGGTGCCTGTAATCCCAGCAATTCGGGAGGCTGAGGCAGAGAATTGCTTGAACCCATTGAAATCAAGAGGCAGAGTTTGCAGTGAGCCGAGATTGTGTCACTGTGACAAAGACCCCATCTCAAAACACACACACACACACACACACACACACACACACACACACACCAAAAAACAAAGAATGTTGAATATTGGTCCCCACTCTCTTCTGGTGTGTAGGGTTTCTGCAGAGATCTGCTGTTAGTCTGATGGGCTTCCCTTTGTGGGTAACCCAACCTTTCTCTCTGGCTGCCCTTAACATTTTTTCCTTCATTTCAACCTTGGTGAGTCTGACAATTATGTGTCTTGGGGTTGTTCTTCTCAAGGAGTATCTTTGTGGTGTTCTTTGTATTTCCTGAATTTGAATTTGGTCAGTCTTGCTAGGTTGGGGAAGTTCTCCTGGATAATATCTCGAAGAGTGTTTTCCAGCCTGGTTCCGTTCTCCCCATCACTTTCAGGTACACCAACCAAACATAGGTTTGGTCTTTCCACATAGTCCTGTATTTTTTGGAGGCTTTGTTCATTCATTTTCATTATTTTTTCTCTAATCTTGTCTTCTCACTTTATTTCATTAAGTTGATCTTCAATCTCTGATATCCTTTCTTCCGCTTGATCGAGTCAGCTCTTGATACTTGTGTATGTGTCATGAAGTTCTCGTGCTGTGTTTTTCAGTTTCGTCAGGTCATTTATCTTCTTCTCTAAGCCGGTTATTCTAGTTAGCAATTCATCTAACCTGTTTTCAAAGTTGTTAGCTTCCTTGCATTTGGTTAGAACATGCTCCTTTAGCTCAGAGGAGTTTGTTATTACCCACATTCTGAAGCCTACTTCTGTCAGTTCATCAAACTCATTCTCCATCCAGTTTTGTTCCCTTGCTGGCAAGGAGTTGTGATCCTTTGGAGGAGAAGAGGCTAATGGTTTTTGGAATTTTCAGCCTTTTTGCACTGGTTTCTCCCCCTGTTCGTGGATTTATCTACCTTTAGTCTTTGATGTTGGTGACCTTCGGATGGGGTCTCTGAGTGGACATCCTTTTTGTTAAGATATTGATGCTATTCCTTTCTGTTTATTAGTTTTGCTTCTAACAGTCACGGCCGTCTGCCACAGGTCTTCTGGACTTTGCTGGAGGTCCACTCCAGACCCTGTTTGCCTGGGTATCACCAGCGGAGGCTGCAGAACGGCAAAGATTGCCACCTGTTTCTTCCTCTGGAAGCTTTGTCCCAGAGGAGCACCCGCCAGATGCCAGCTGGATCTCTCCTGTATGAGATGTCTGTCGGCCCCTGCTGGGAAATGTCTCCCAGTCAGGAGACACAGGTGTCAGGAACCCACTTGAGGAGGCAGTCTGACCCTTAGCAGACTCGAATTCCACTGCTCTCTTCACAGCTGGCAAGAAGGGACCTTTAAGTCTGCTGAAGCTGCGCCCACAGCTGCCCCTTCCCCCTGTCCCAGGGAGATGGAAGTTTTATGTATAAGCCCCTGACTGTGGCTGCTGCCTTTTTTTCAGAGATGCCCTACCCAGAGAGGAGGAATCTAGAGAGGCAGTCTGGCTACAGCAGCTTTGCTGAGCTGCAGTGGGCTCCGCCCAGTTGGAACTTCCCCATGACTTTGTTTACACTGTGAGGGGAAAACCACCTACTCAAGCCTCAGTAATGGTGAACGCCCCTTTCCCCACCAAGCTGGAGCGTCCCAGGTCAACTTCAGACTGCTGTGCTGGCAACGAGAATTTCAAGCCAGTGGATCTTAGCTTGCTGGGCTCTATGGGGGTGGGATCTGCTGAGCTAGACCACTTGGTGCCCTGGCTTCAGCCCCCTTTCCAGGGGAGTGAACGGTTCTGTCTCCCTGGCGTTCCAGGTGCCACTGGGGTATGAAAAAAATCTCCTGCAGCTAGCTCGGTGTCTTCCCAAATGGCCACCCAGTTTTGTGCTTGAAACCCAGGGCCCTGGTGGTGTAGGCACCTAAGGGAATCTCCTGGTCTGTGCATTGTGAAGACTGTGGGAAAAGTGTAGCTGGGCCAGAGTGTACCGTTCCTCACAGCAGAGTCCCTCACTGCTTCCTTTGGCTAGGGGAGGGAGTTCCCTGAAGCCTTGCATTTCCTGGGAGAGGCGACGCCCCACCCTGCTTCAGCTCACTCTCTGTGGGCTGCACCCACTGTCTAACCAGTCCCAGTGAGATGAGCCGGATACCTCAGTTGGAAATGCAGAAATCACCTGCCTTCTGCATTGGTCTTGCTGGGAGCTGCAGACCAGAGCTGTTCCTATTTGGCCGTCTTGCCAGACTCCTGACTTTTAGCTTTTTAAAGTGGTTTTATGTTCTATTCTCTTCACTTTTCTAATAAAACCATCACTAAAATACCAGATAAATAACAATCATAGCATCACTTTACTCAGTTTAAGAGGCTTTCAGTGACCCTTTTATTCCATATGGTGCTTATTACTTAGAGTAACTACTTAGTCTTCTTAAGTCATTTTTGATATTTTCATCATCGAACTATGATAGAAGCTACTGTCCAACCATTCTGCTTCATTTTATGTATCTTTGCCATACTGAACAATTCACGAATATTTTTTGAAACCTTAGTACTGTGAAGTCCTTGTTCTTCTAGGAAATATGATTAGTAGCTCAGGGATTTAAAACAGTGTTAATGAGCAGAAGATTGTGAATTTAGTTCTCATGCCTGCCAGTTACTTTTGTGAATTCCATGGTAGGTGTGAAATTAAATAGACAGACCTATCTTTTCTATAAAAGCTTTGATTTATGCAACAAATCACTATCCCCCAAACAAATGTTGCTTTATTTTAGCTCTCTTCAGTGAATATTAGAATAAAGATGTTAAGGTACCATCTTGCAATAATCAAATCAGTAAACGTTCTATTGATATTAGTCATCTACTATTAATATGTTCAATAGCTAATAATAGAATAATTTAGCTTCCTGAGAGTGTCTTGTACCATTAAAATATTTTAAATTTCTTACAACAATATATATTGCCAACAATAGAAATTGCCATTAAAATGTAAGATCATGTTATGATTGTGTTTGGGTTTCTAAATAGCTTGCTGTTGCCAGAGATTTGAATAACTAGTGGATAATAAATTAACATATTTGTGAATTTTACTCTAGTTCAGATACAGTATTTGTTTCTGTTTTGTTTGTTTTTGTTTTTTTGAGACAGAGTCTCGCTCTGTTGCTCTGGCTGGAGTGCAGTGGTGCGATCTTGGATCACTGCAACCTCTGCTCCCGGGTTCAGGCAAGTCTCCTGCCTCAGCCTCTCTAGTAGCTGGGATTACAGGCATGTGCTACCAAGCCTGGATAATTTTTGTATTTGTAGTACATACAGGGTTTCGCCATGTTGGCCAGGCTGGTCTTGAGCTCCTGACCTCAAGTGATCTTTCCCACCTTGGCCTCCCAAAGTGCTGGGATTACAGGCATGAGCCACCATGCCCAGCCTTGTTTCTTTTAAAATGCCACATTTAGATGACAATTTCCAAATTCATCCCATAGCTGTTTTTTTGTACCATTAAAGACAGAACCTTGGGCTGGCTACATTGTTTTTCTAAGTACTGAATTTCATATGTATTCGCCTTTTGAATAAGTTATTTTCTCTTGACATTTCAAAATACTGTAAATATTTAATAAAATATGTACCTCACACTCTAGGAGGAAGTTTTATGGTATTACTGGGTTAACTGAATGTAAGTTTTTGTGCATTGGGGCCTAAGGGAGCTCCTGGGTCATCGGGAACACATGCTTAAGGAAGAAAGCAAGTTAACAATGAATGTTTTTACCCAAACAGTCCAAATATACAACCCCAAGAGGCTTTTCTAACCCTTAGGGTCTAAGGCTCTAAAATTCTTGTTCAGATACTACCGTAATTTGGTTACTATTTTACAGTATGCAAAATTGTAATTGGCCTATTTGTTCTGGGTACATGGTACAGTTTGCAATCTGACTTAGGCTTTTTTCCAGTTACCTATTGTTGCAAATAAACCCAAACTTAGAGGCATAAAAACAACAACAATCTTTTATTATTATTGTCTTACATTATTATTTATTGTTAAGATGGTAGACTGGGTTAAGCTAGGCAGTTTGTGCTCAGGGTCTCTAATGTGTTTGTCATCATTGTGACTGGGGCTAGGC
Organism: Pongo pygmaeus; assembly: GCF_028885625.2. Taxonomy (NCBI): domain Eukaryota; kingdom Metazoa; phylum Chordata; class Mammalia; order Primates; family Hominidae; genus Pongo; species Pongo pygmaeus. The sequence goes on from NC_072391.2 coordinate 44,586,698, forward strand.
TTATCTTGAAGGCTTTGTCACTCAGGTATCTGAGTGTTGACTAAGACCTTGGCAGGACCTTTCCACTGGAAGGCCTATGTGATGTTTTTCCATATGGGCTCCCTCACAGCATGGTGGCTGGGTTCCAAGGCCCAGAATCCCAGGCAGAGAGGTGGGAGCTGTTTTCCTGTCTATGACCTAGGCTCAGAAGTCATACAGTGTAAATTCTACCACATCCTATTTGTTAGAGTCATTGAGGCCAGCCCATATTCTAGCAGGGGATATTAGACTCCATCTCTTGATGGGGAGGAGTGTCAAAGAATTTCAGACATGCTTTAAACCACCACAGGTCTTTCACTTGGATTTTATTCCTTTAGGTTCCAGCCCTTGTTATTTCTCTCTAAAACAATTTTGGACCTGCAAAGAGCTTGCTGCTATTAGTGTGCTAACAGTACCATATGAATTGTCATGAAATTTGTTTAACCTGTGGAAGCAAGTACTTCCTTCACTAGCAGGGAACCTTCACTAGCAGTGATATGCTAGGCTGCAGATTAGATTCATTAGGATAGCATCTTAAATCCAGATTATTGGCTCAATTATTCTTGAAAAATCAGGGTAAAATGGTCAGCATAGATTCTAGTAGGGTACAAAGTTTTCACCAAAGAGCAGAAGTAAGAATGGATTTTAAAGCCGCTCTGGGCTTGTTTCCTCATCTTAAAAGTAGAGGGGATTCACAAAAGAAGTGTGAGACTTGTATAGGTTCTTGTACTTGTATATTGAAAACTACAAAGAAATGTTGAGAGATATTAAAGGAGACCTAAATAAATGGAAAGACATCCTATGTTTATGTAATCTATGTAAAAAATCCAACTATCTTTGCAGAAATTGATGAGCTGATTCTAAAATGCACATGGAAAGGTTAAGGAAACAGACTAGCCAAAACAACCTCGAAAAAGAACAAAATTGGACTCACACTTTTCAATTTCAAAACTTACTACAAAGCTACAATAAATAAAAGTGTGGTTCTGGCATAAGGACAAGGAGATCGGTGAAACAGAATTAAGAGTACAGAAATAAACCCACACATCTGTAATCAATCGATTTTCACGAATGTGCAAAGACAATTCAGGGTGAAAGGATAGTTGTCAACAAATAGTGCTGGGACAGCTGGATGTCCACATGCAGAGGAATGAATCTGGACCCCTATTTCACACCATATACAAAAATTAATATGAAATAGATCAAAGACCTATATGTAAGAGTTAAAAGTATAGAATTCTTTTTTACTCCAAAAAAATATATATTTATTTTATATCAATTGAAAAGTAATAATACGATATGATAGGGATGGACAGATAGAAGATATATTTTGTGGGAATATTTTTGCAAATATTTATGTATGGTATAAGGAAAAGGAAAATGGGATGAGCTGGGATGTTGGAAGGTGCTCATTCGGTGTTCAACTAAAAACAAGTGATTTAAAAACATGATCCATGGTGGTTGTCTTAGTTTAAGGTGCCACATGTTCATTCTTTTGCCAAGAAATTTACTTATTTTTGGAAAGAACCTGAGGATTTAATCCAAATTCAGCAAAATTCTGCAAACATTTTGGGAAAATTGTTCTCAGTGGAATACTTTAGGAAATGAAAGAAAAGGAAGAGTGAAATATGACTATGGAGATTTGACTCTTCAGTGACTTAAAAAACAGTGGGCAGGTAGCTGGGTGGACCCATTCCAGATGGGCCTGGGCATCATTCTACAGTTGTGATTTTCTTGTAAACCACCATGACTCTCACTGGCTTGGATTAAAGAGGTTGCTCTGTTTTCACTGAAGTCTTCTGGCTATTATCACAACTCTGAGTTCTTCCGAAAGAGGGAAGTAATGTCTTTTCCAAATCTCATGAGGCAGTTTTCAATGAGAAATTGTACAAGAGAAACCTTTTTTGTGAATTCTCTTTTTTAAAATCAGAGTCATCACACTGGACTTTTTGTGAATGCATTTTCTAGTTTTGAGCTGCAGGAAGTGGACAGCTGAAGAATGCTTGGGGCTATACATGCTGATAAATTATAAGCTTTTATCTGATTGGATGAGGAATGTTCAATGTGTACACTCCAAAAAGGTATCTCAAGAGAACAACACTGGCTTTTGGCAGCTGGTCTAAAAGCCTCTGGATAGCAATTATTTTCTCCTCTTCATTCCCTTGATGAATACACCAAGGCATTCATCATAGAGATTGGATGAAAATATAGTTCCTTGGATATTCTTTCATTTAAGAATGATGTTTCCAGAAGAATGGACTCAAATTGTCCGAGTTCACTTTATCTCCAGAATTTAGTTTCTCCTTTAGGGCTCGATATGATTTTATATTTGCCAGTTTTCTGAAGATACCTTCTGTTGAGTGGCCCTTTTTGGTTGCTTTTTAAAAAGGCATATCCAGAGAGGGGTGGGTATGTTGTCATTCTCACAAACATCTGTGAGAGAAGCTCCAAAGAGCTGAAGAGCTGACCTAGCTTTAAGGCTGGTAGAGTCATGCACAGGTTGTCCTGGCAAGTGTTAGACCCCTGCCAAAAGAAGGGCTCCTGAAAGATGGAAGGAGAGATGGAGTTCCCTGTCCCTGTGGCAGGAGCATAATGGCTTGAGGATGGCTCATTTTAATTCTGTAAGAATGCTTGTGCCCAATGAGTGGACGTGGGGCCTTTTTCATGCCAGAAGTGACCCACAGCTGGTAATCTTCAGAGCCCAAAATGTGGCCACGAAGTTCGCCATGGGCCAGCCCAAGAGAAAGGACCTCCCAGTAGAGATGTGGCCATTCCCCACTTTGTCCACATAGCTAGCTGTCCACAGGTTGTTCAGCAGTATTTTATTTTTTATCTTAAAGGATTTCCTGCACTGGTAGACAAAAGCAACAAATCGCTGAACAAAAAGAGATGCAGCTTCTGCCTCCTCCAGCCTCTTTTGAGTTGAGAATCAGCAGGGTGGGATCAGCACCCTCCAGTGGTGTGGTTTTGTCATTGTGGGTGTCCATCTTGGAAAAAGGACTTTGCCTCAGTTAAAAATACATTATTGCTTAAAAATGCTAACAGTCATCGGAACCTTCAGTGAGTTGTAAACTTCTTGCTGATGGAAGGTCTTGCCCCGGTCTTGATGGCTGCTGACTGATCAGGCTGGTGGTTGCTGAAGATTGGAATGGCTGTGACAATTTCTCAAAATAAGACAACAATGAAGTTTGCCACATTGAAGGACTCTTCCTTTCACAATAGATTTCTCTGTAACACATGATGCTGTTTGATAGCATTATACCCACATTAGAACTTCTCTCAAAATCGGACTCAGTCCTCCCAAACCCTGCCACTGCTTTATCAGCTAAGTATGAGAAGTATTCTAAATCCTTTGTTGTCAACTCAATAATATTCACAGCTGTTTACCAGGAGTAAATTTCATCTCAAGAACCACTTTCTTTGCTCATCCGTAAGAATCAATTCCTCGTCCATTCAAGTTTTATCATGAGTTTACAGGAATTTAGTCTCATTTTATGGTCCACTTCTAATTCTAGTTCTTTTGCTATTTCCACCACATCTGCTCACTCTTCTTCCGTTGAAGTCTTGAACTCCTCACACTTATCCATGACATTTGGAATCAGCTTCTTCCAAACTCCTGTTAATATTGACATTTTGACTTCTCTCATGAATCTTGAATGTTCTTAGTGGCATCTAGAATGGCGAGTCCTTCCCTGATTTTCAATTTACTTTGCTCAAATCCGTCAGAAGAATCACTATCTATGGCAGCTGTTGCCTTGCAAGACATTTCTTAAATAATAAAACTTGAAAGTAAAATTAATCCTTGATCCATGGACTGCAGAATGAATGTTGTGTTAGTAGAAATGAAAACATTAAATCTTCTTGTGCATCTCCATTAGAGCTCTTGGATGACCAGGTATATTGTCAATAAGTAGTAATATTTTCAAGGGAATCATTTTTTTCTGAGCATCAGGTCTTACCAGTGGGCTTAAAATATTCAGGAAACCATGCTGTAAAAAGATGTGCTGTCATTCAGACTTTGTTGTTCCATTTCTAGGGCACAGAGTAGGTTTAACATTCTTTCTTAATATTTGGACCCTACTTTCTGTTTTTCTTTTTCTTTTTTAAATTGTATTTCTATTTAGGGATACAAATGGTTTTTGGTTACATGGATGAATTTTATACTGAGGAAGTCTGGACGTTAAGGGTACCCATCACCCAAATAATGTACATCGTACTCAGTAGGTAATTATTTATCCCTCAGCCCCCTCTCACCCTCCCATCTTCTGAGTCTCCAGTGTCCCCTATACCATTCTGTATGCCTTTGTGTACCCTTCATTTAGCTCCCACTTGCAAGGGAGAAGATGTGGCATTTGGTTTTTCATTCCTGAGATACTTCACCTAGGATAAGGCCCCCAATTGCATCCACATTGCTGCAAAAGACATTATTTCATTCTTTTTTTTTTTTTTTTTTTTGGCTGAGTAGCAATCCATGGTGTGTGTGTGTGTGTGTGTATGTCACATTTTTTTTTAATCCACTTATGGGTTGATAGGCACTTAAGTTGATTCCATGTCTTTATAATTTTGAATTATGCTGTGATAAAAATAGACATGCAGGTATCTTTTTTATATGATGACTTTTTTTCCTTTGGTAGATACCCAGTAGTGGGATTGCTGGATTGGATGGTAGATCTACTTTTAGTTCTTGGAGAAATTTCCATACTGTCTTTCATAAATATCATACTAACTTTCATTCCCATCAATAGTGTATAAATGTTCCCTTTTCACTGCATCCACACCAACATCTGTTGTTTTTTGACTTTTTAATAATGGTAATTCTGGCTGGGGTAAGGTGGTATCTCACTGTGGTTTTAATATGCATTTCCCTGATGATTACTGACATTAGTGGCATTTTTTTCATGTTGGTTGGCCATTTGTATATCTTTTGAGAAATGTCTGTTCTTGTCATTTGCCCACTTTTTAATGGGATTTTTCCTTTCTTGCTGATTTGCTTGCGTTCCTTATGGACTCTGTAGATACCCTGTAGTGGGATTGCTGGATCCACTGGTAGTTCAGTTACATGTCATTTACAAGTTTTTGTTACATTTGCTTTTGGGGTCTTAGTCATAAGTTCTTTGCCTAGGCCAATGTCCAGAAGAGTTTTTCCAGGTTTTCTTCTAGAATTTTTATGGTTTCAGGTTTTAGACTTACGTCTTTAATCCATCTTGAGTTAATTTTTGTATATAGTGAAAGATAGGAATCCAGTTTCATTCTTTGCATGTTGTTGTTCAATTTTCCCAGCACCATTTATTGAATGGAGTGTTCTTTCCCCAGTGTGTGTTTTTATGTGCTTTGCTAAAGATGAGTTGGTTTTAGGTATTTGGCTTATTTCTGGGCTGTTTATTCTGTTCCATTGGTCTGTGTGTCTTTTTTTTTTTTTTTTTTTTCTTTCCAGGAGATGGTGAGCTTTATTTTGTCTTGTCTGGATAGAGGTTTGATTTGCTCTCGAATGTTCCAGGGTGCAGAGAAAGTAGGAGAAAGCACAGGATGTCGAGGTCTATTCGGTGTAATCTTCTCCCTCGTTTTCATTTTCACCATCAACGGAGACAGCAGCATACTCGCTTGCAGAACCGAACTTGGAAGCTAGAGTTTCCTCGGGTTTCTTTGGCTCAGGTGCAGATCTGGACTCTTGATCCTTTTTGCCATCTTTCCTATCTGACTCTGTCCAGTGGTCTTTGTTCCCTCTGTCTCCTGGACCATGGCTAGAGTTCCCAGTTTGGCCTTTGGGTACATTCATCCCATCTACTTTATTTTCATCTTTCCTTGCTGGTCCTTCCTCAGATGGTTGAGCTGGAGCTACTTTTCCCCCACCGCTTGTAGGGATTGCTGCTCTGTATCTGAGCTCTGTGATAGAGCAGGAAGGTTAGAACTTCACTTCACCCAAGCATTCTCCTTTGGTGGAGGGGCTGGCATTATCTTTAGGGGCTGATCAGGTTTGGGAGTTTCAGAAGTTGGAGAGTGACAGTCTTCCTCCTTATTGAGTGTTTCATTTTCTAGAGACTTCTCACTCTCCTTCGTGCATTTCTGCCAGATGTGGCAGAGGTCCCGGTCTGTGATGACTCACTTCCTGTCCTTGACCATTCCTGTTCCTGAGTTTCTTCACTTTGCCAGCTTGGGTGTCTCTCCCGAGGACATCGTTCTAGTTTTGGCTCATCCAGCTGACGCTGCAACTTCTCTTGTTCCTTCTGTAGCTGTTCTACTTCTCTTTCTCTAGCAGCTGTGTCAATGAGCTTTGTCCCTCCAAAGATAGAAGCAGCTCGACTGGACTGGGAGGTACTAGCAGAGGAATCATCTTCCTTAGGAGTACTCTGAGGCTTTAGATTCAGTTTGGGTCTTTGGGGGGGACCTCTATCATCACGCCTATAATCATCCCAAGAGTAATCATCTCTGGAGCTCTACGACCTATCATCCCGTCTGTTGGATCAGTCTTCATCACAGTCCCCACCTCCTCTGTAGACATCATCCCTGTGGTACCCACTGCCAAATGCTTTTCTGCCATTGCCTATCTGGAAATCATAGCCTCTATCATAGTCTCTGCTGCCTTGGTCATCATAGCAATCCCAGCCGCCATATCAATCCATATCCCTGCGTGGGCCATCCCAATACTCATCACAATACCAGTCTGAATCATAACTATCTCGATACTTGTCTCCAAAGCTATCATCACCTCTTCTAGGTGAGTAGTCATCAAAGCTGTCTGTGGCAGGACGAGCCCTCCAGTCTGTATCTGTTTTGTCATAATCCCAATTTCTATCACAGCCAGAAGAACGATCATTCCTGTCTTTATCCTATGCTTGATCAGCAACGTCCACTTGAGTTCTCCTGTTACCTAGAGATTCTTCATTGAGACTCAGGGCACTGAGCAGGGAATCCAGGTCCTCAAATTCAGCATAACCAAAACCTTTCAACTTCTCTGGATTGCTGGGTTCATGTGGTAAACGCACTGCACTGATATTTAGTCTTCTAAAGAATTCCTTAATGCACTGTTCTGTCACATCATAGGGTAGGTTCCCTAGAAAAGCAATGTAGGGTGACAATTTGGGAAGATGGCTCCAGTCGATATTGGGTTCCCAAGCAGCCCCTGGAGCAGTGGGAAGGATGGAACGGTCAATTGGAGGTGCTTTATACACATCTTCATCATTACTGTTCCAAGTTGTTGAAGTATCTCCTTCCAGGTCATCTGTTTCATCAGCCCAGCTGACTGGTTTGGAAACATAGGTGCTTCCTCCACCAGTCCCCACATCCTTAGCCAGAAAGTCTGTTAGGGAGATAGTCTTCCCCTTCTTATTCTTTTTTGCTTAGTTCTTGAAGGTCAATAATGGGTCACGCTGGAAACTGGTATTGTTGAGGCCGCCATGTTGGGAGAGGCTTTGTGTGTCTATTTTTGCACTGTTTTAGTTACTATAGCCTTGTAGTATAATTTTAAGTCAGGTGATGTGATGTCTCCAGATTTCTTCTTTTTGCTTTGGATTACTTTGACTATTCAGGATGGTTTTTGGTTGCATATGAACCTTAGGATTGTTTTTTTCTAAATCTGTGAAAAAATGACCTTAGTATTTTGATAGGAGTTGCATTGAATCTATAGATTGCTTTGGGCAGTATTGTCAGTTTCACAATATTGATTCTTCCAATCCCTGAGCATGGCATGTTTTTCCATTTGTGTCATCTTTGATTTCTTTCGTCACTGTTGTGTAGTTCTTTTTTTTTCTTCGCAACTGTTGTAAATGGGATTGAGTTATTGATTTGATTCTCAGCTTGTTTGTTATTGATACATAGCAGTGCTATGGATTTGTGTACTTTGATTTTGTAACCTGAGACATTACTGAATTTATAAAATCTGGGAGTCTTTTAGAGGAGTCTTTAGAGTTTTCTAGGTATAAAATCAGAGATATAAACAGAGATAGTTTGACTTCCTCTTTTTCAATTTACATGCCCTTTATTTCTTTCTTTTGCCTGATTGCTCTGGCTAGGACTTCCAGTGCTATGTTGAATAGAAGTGATGAAAGCAGGCATTCTTGTCTTGTTCTAGTTCTTAGGGGAAAGGCTTTCACCTTCTCCCTATTCAATATGATGTTGGCTGTGGATTTGTCTTATTTTGGCTTTTGTAATTTTAAGGTATATTTCTTCTGTGTCTAGTTTGTTCAGGGTTTTTATCATGAAGGGATGCTGGATTTTATCGAATGCTTTTTCTGCATCTTTTAAAATAATCATATGGTTTCTGTTTTTAATTCTGTTTCTGTGATGAATCAATTTATTGACTTGCATTTGTTGAACCATCCTTGTATCCCTGAAATGAAGCCCAGTTGATCAGGTTGAATTATCTTTTCAACATGCTGTTGGATTCAGTTTGCTAGTATTTTATTGAGGCTTTTTGCATCTGTATTTATTAGGAATGTTGGTCTGTAGTTCTTTTTTGTTGTTGTTATGTCCTTTCCTTGCTTTGGTATCAGGGTGATACCGACTTTGTAGAATGAGTGAGGGAGGAGTCCCTCTTGCTCTGTCTTTTGGAATAGTTTTACTAGGATTGGTACCAGTTCTTTGAAATGTCTGGTAGAATTCAGCTGTGAATATGTCTGATCCTAGTCTTTATCTTGTTGGGAGATGTTTTGTTACTGATTCAATTTCACTCCTTATTACTGATCAGCTCAAGATTTCTTTATCTTTTTGAGTCAAGCTTAGGAGGTTGTGTGTTTCTAGGAATCTATCCATTTCCTGTAGATTTTCTAGCTTGTGCACATAGAAGTGTTCATAGTAGTCTTGCATGATCTTTTGTATTTCTGCAGTATCAGTTATAATGTCTGCATTTTCATTTCTGATTCAGCTTGTTTGAATCTTCTCTCTTCTTTTCTTGATTAGCTAGTGGTCTGTCATTTTTGTTTATGTTTTCAAAGAACCAACCTGTTGTTTCATTGATCCTTTGTATTGTCTTTTGGTTTCAATTTCATTTAGTTCTACTCTGATCTCTGTTGTTTTTCTTCTGCTAGCTTTGGGTTTGGTTTGTTTTTTCTCTGGTTTCTTGAGGTGTGACATTATGTTGCCATTCTTTGATCTTTCTGTCTTTTTGATGAAGGCATTTAGCATTACAAACTTTTCTCATAGCGCTGCTTTTGCTGCATCCCAGGAATTTGGGTAACTTGTGTCACTGTTATTATTCATTTCAAAATTTTTAAAAATTTCATCTTGATTTTATTGTTGACTCAAAAATCATTCAGGAGCATATGGTTTAATTTTCATGTATTTGTATAGTTTTGAGAGTTCCCCTTAGAATTAATTTCTAGTTTTATTCTGCTATAGTCTAAGAAGATACTTGGTATGATTTTAATTTTTTAAATTTATTGAGATTTGTGTTGTGTCCTGTCATATGGTCTATCTTGGAAAATGTTCCATGTGCTGATGAGAATGTATACCCTGCAGTTTTCAGGTAGAATGTTCTGTGAATGTCTGTTAGGTCCATTTGTTCTAGAGTCCAGTTTATGTCCAGTGTTTCTTTGTTGACATTCTACCTCAGTGATCTATGTAGTGCTGTCAATGAAGTGTTGAAGTCTCCTGCTATTATTGTCTTGCTGTCTACCTCTCTTCTTAGGTCTAGCAGAATTTGTTTGATGACTATGGGTGCTCCAGTGTTAGCTGCATATGTATTCAGAATTATCATATGTTCTTGTTGAATTGTTCTGTTATAATATAATGACTTTCTTTGTCTTTTTATTTAAAGTCTTTTTTTTCTCATATAAAATAGCTACTCCTGCTCTCTTTTGGTTTCCATTCATGTGTAATATATTTTTTTCCATATCTTTCCTTGACTCTACAAGAATCTTTATATGGGTTAGGTGGGTCTCTTGAAGGCAGCAGATGTTTGGTCTGTGTTTTTTAAAATCCATTCAGCCAATCTGTATCTTTTAAGTGGGGCATTACACCATTTACATTCAAAAATAGTATTGATATGGAGCTACTCTTGCAGTCATCATATTGATTGTTACCTAGTTGCTTTGTTTTCTTTATTGTGTTATTGTTATAAGCCCTTTCATTTATGTATGTGTCTATATATGTATTTATTTGTTGGGATGGAGTCAGTCTGTCACCCAAGCTGGAGTGCAGTGGCATGATCTTGGCTCACTACAACCTCTGCCTCCCAGGCTTAAGTGATCCTCCTACCTCAGCCTCCCAAGTAGCTGGGACTTACAGGTGCACGCCACCATGCCCGGCTAATTTCTGTATTTTTAGTAAAGACGATGTTTCACCCATGTTGACCAGGCTGGTCTTGAACTTCTGACCTCAAGTGATCCACCTGCCTTGGCCTCCCAAAGTGCTGATATTACAGGCATGAGCCACCATTCCTGGCCTAGCCCTTTCATTTAGATGTTTAGAACTCCATTGAGCATTTCTTATAGAGCTGGCCTACTGGTGACGGATTCCCTCAGCATTTGCTTTTCTTTGAAAGTCTTTATTTTGCCTTCATTTCTTAAACTTAGTTTGGCTCTATGTAGAATTCTTGTCTGACAGTTCTTCTGTTTGAGGAGACTAAAGATAGGACCTGAATCCCTTCTGCCTCACAAGATTTCAGCTGAGAAGTTAGTCTGATAGTTTTTCCTTTATCATTTATTTGATGCTTTTATCTCACTGCACTGCTCTTAGAATTCTTGCCTTTGCATTGGCTTTAGATAGCCTGATGACCATATGCCTTCGTGAGCTCCTTTTTTCAGTGAATCTCCCAGGAGTTTTTTGAGCTTCTGGTATTTGGATGTCTAAATCTCTAGCAAGATTAGGAAAGTTTTTCTCAATTATTCCTTGAAGTAGGTTTTCTAAACTTTTTGCTTTTTCTTCTCCCTGAGGAACATCTTTGATTCTTAGATGTGGATGTTTTAATTTACATGGTCCCGTGTTTCTTGGAGATTTTGTTTGTTTCTTTGTATTCTTTTTTCTTAATTTTTGTCTGACTGGTTTAATTTAAAAGCCTTGCCTTCAGACTCTGAAATTCTTTCTTCTACTTGATCTAGTCTGTTGTTAAAAATTTCCACTACATTTTGTAACTCCCTAAATGAGTCCTTCACTTCCAGAAGTTCTGTTGTTTTTTTTTTTTTAATATCGACCTCTCTAGAAAATTTCATTCATATCCTGTATTTTTTTATTTCTTTATATTGGTTTTTAACTTTCTCTTGGATCTCATTGAGTAACTTTATAATGAATATTTTGACTTCTTTATCTGGTATTTCAAAGATTTAATTTTGTTTTGGATCCCTTGCTGGAGAGTTAGTATGTATTGGGGAGGGGGTGGTATTGTAAATAAAACTGTTTTTTCATATTGCCAGAATTTTTCTGGTTTCTTCCCATCTGGATAAACTATTTCTTCTTATTATTATTGAATTTACTTTTGATTTGACTGGGTTCTTTTTTTTTCCTCCGTTAAGGATGTGACTTTAATTTGTAATCACCTAGCTTCAGCTCTGGGTGCTTTCAGTGGCAAAGTCTCTGTTGAGTTTCTTGGTTATAGAGAATCTGTGTGTGATGGCTTTCTCAGGCGCTAGTTTTAGTAGCAGTGTACTTAGTGTGTGGGAAGGTTCACTGTCTCCTGTGGGGCCAGAGTGGCAGAGGTCTCAGGAAGCTTATCTTGTTCCCCAGTAGTATGCACTACTCTCCTCCCCAAGTCTTTTTTTCACTAGGGTAGAATAGTTCAGCCTTTAGGCCAGTAGGAGGCGCCCATGGGTGAAAACCAGCTGCAGCTGAAGCAGGTGGTGGGTATATGCAGTACCCCAGTGGTGGACAAAAGTCTCAGCCTTGACAGAGGCAGCTGGGGGCGAGGGGCTCCCAGTGAAATGCACTGAGGTCTTCACTGTGGGAGGGGAGGGAGCCACCTCAGCTTCTCTACCAGGCCAGCAGGAAAGCAACCTCCCTGTCGTCCACCCCCCCACATCCCTATATTCTGGATATTTAGATCAGACAAGCACCTCTGTCCATCTGCAGGAACACTGACATTCCATATCCAGAGACAGTGGAACTCTATCTCTCATGAAAGCCTGAGCCCAGAGGGCACTCCTCCCAAGGCGATGCAGTCACCCCAAAGTGCTTGAGAAAGGTCCTCCGTAGGTCTACTCTCACTGAGCTCCTGTGGGAGAAGCCCCAGCTGTATCTGCGTTGTTGAACAAGAGGGAGAGAAGCCCCTTCACAAGCACCGGGGCTCCTCCACTGCTAGGGTAGAACCTTAGTCTTTCCCCACGGAGCCCAGTACTGCACCTGTTCCTCTGCTGAAAGAAACTTCCCACAGGCAGGAAGTTGTGGTACTCAAGGTTCATACTTTGGTTTCTTTTGTCCCAAGGGGTGTTCCCTTTGTGTGGCGCACTCCCCGTTCCCATGGGAATGGTGATCTGTGCGGGCCAGACTACTGTGAATCTGGCTGCTTATCTAGGTTTAGCCGCCTCAGAGACTGCCACAATCCAGGCCTGTGCTGGAGAATCTCGGCAAGGGATATAGTCATGGGGAAGACACAAGGGCTGAAGGTCCTCAAGCAAAACAAATGATCACAATGGGTGCACACCCAGTATGTTGCCTGCTACTACAGCTCAGGACCAGAGGGAAAGGGAGGGGACTTTGTGTGAGCAAGGACCCAAGAAGTCCCCAGATTGCAGCCCACTCCAGCATTTGGACTCATGAGGGCAGCGAAGCTCTCCTTGAGTTTGGATACCAGCAGTCGAAGGCTAGAGAATACCCTTTCCACAGAATACTAAGTCTCTCAGGGTTTGATACTCTTGCAGCTTCTTGTTACTTTCTTTTGTGTGCCTGTTGTGGATTCTTCCAGTGAATTCTCCAATGGACTCCAGCCCTCTCCCTGTAACACTCTATTTGGGATGTGACTATTTATTTGTGATTTTGTTTCTTTCTTCTGAGGTGAATTGGTTACTAGCATCTGTAGTCAACCATCTGGAGAAGCTCTTTAGTGCTTCAGGCTATGGGCAGGTCTGCGGGATGTGTAATGGTTTGGTCCCCACTCTTAGCTCCAGAGGTGGGTGATGTTGGGTGGAGCTGGGCAAGGCTGACCTGTCCTCTCATCTCATAAGGGCAGGTTCAAGCACCAACTCTGATGGTGGCAGTAGGGGAGTAGCATGGACTCTGTAAGATTTCATTGGTTGTAAGTAGCCTTAGTGCAGTGGCTTTCTCAATTGTCAGATGTAGTAGTAATGTACTGGGTACATGAACAGGCCCAAGGCCTCCTGAGCAGCCTGAGTGGTGTGAGTAATAGTGTTAGCTGAGGTCATGCAAAAGTTTTCTCCTTCCTGAGCACCGTGTTATTATGTTAGCAGACATTGTAGAGGGCTGTGTCAGTTGACCTCCAACTACAATTTAGGGACTTGTTGAGGCCATGGTCCCTTCCCTTTCTGCCTGGTCCTAAGCTGTAGTAGTGGGCGCCATACTGGATGCGTACCCATTGCAGAAGTTTGTTCTGCTCAAGTACCTTCAACCCTTGTGTCTTCTCATCACTAGATCCCTTGTAAACAGCCCCCAGTACCAGACTGGCTTGAGACAGCTGCACAGGATAGACAAATTCAGAGGAGCAGTAGGATTCACAGTGAAGTGGCACTAGCAGGAGAGAGCCAGCTGCAGTGGTGGCCTTGGGGATTTATACTTGGTTTATGTTACCCTGGGGAAACACTCATATCCCAGGCAATGGGCAGGGTCATGGAACTCCCTAAAGTCCCTGTCTGTGGTGTTAGGCTAGGGGCATAGCCTGTGGGGCCTGGATCAGGCAAGTCCTCACTCTGGCTCACCAGGTGTGGTCTCAGGCTGTAACCCCAGTGGTGATCCGAGGGCAGTTTCCTGGCCACTGGGGTAATGCTCCACGGAGGAGCAGAACTGCCTCTGTGGCATAAAAGAATCCTCAGGGAGGGGAGAGGGGTAACAGGCAGCAGTGAGACCCACCCAGCTCTCACTTTCTTAACACATTGGGTCTCACACTCACAGACTTCTGGCAACACCTGTCTCCTAGGCAGTCTGCCCTCAGCATGCAAAACTGCCCCCGGTTGTAAGTCTTCCTGCCCAAGACAAAGACCAAGGCTTCCAGGCCACACCCCTCCCAGTTTGCCTGCAAAGCAGGGGCTCCCAGCACCTGCCTCTGTGGCAAAAGCCTGCTTCCTGCTCACCTCTTATTTCTGATCAATGGGGTTTATACCCGCAGTAGATTAGATTGCTTATTTTAGTTGGCAGCTTCTTCCAACCTGTGACCACTGTCTGAGTTACCTGGCAGAATTCTGCGAGGTCCCTTATGAAGTAGGATCAGCAATGGCTTCCCTCCATCCCTGCTAGGGTGTGGGAGTGCACGCAAAACAATTTTTTTTTCTTTTATATGTGGAGTCTTGCTCTGTTGCCCAAGCTGGATTGTAGTGGTGTGATCTTGGCTCACTGCAACCTCCACCTCCTGAGTCCAAGCGATTCTCCTGCCTCAGCCTCCTGAGTAGCTGAGATTACAGGCATGCACCACCACACCCAGCTAATTTTTGTATTTTTAGTAGAGACAGGGTTTCGCCATGTTGACCAGGCTGGTCTTGAACTCTTGACCTCAGGTAATCCACCCCCTTCAGCCTCCCAAAGTTCTGGGATTACAGGCATGAGCCATCACTTCTCATATGCTCCTTGTGGCTCATCAAATCAGCACCAGTGCTTGGTAGGGTTGAGACATTCCTCTGTGGCATGGATTGCCCAGCTCCCCAGTGTGAGTGTGTTATCACGGAGGCAGTCTCCCCCCTTTCACACCCTGGAGACAGATTTTCACCTGACTCACCATGTAGGTTGCCACCCACAGCTTTCAAAGTGTCTGAAGTTTCTTTCATTTTTTCTGTTGAGTTTCCGTGTTTCTTCTTGGATAAAAGTTTACAGCATAAATGTCTGCACGTTATTTTGCTCTTTCCAAGTGGGTGAGGCATGCTAACAAAGCCTCCAATCTGGAGCCTGGGTAGTCTATAAAGAAAAAAGGTTTATTTGGCTCACAGTTTTGCAGGCTGTATATACAAGAAGCTCAGGACAGAAGGCTAAGTGGAGCCGGAGTATAGAAATCACATGACAAGAGAGGGAATAGTGGGTGCCAGGTTCTTTTCAACAACCAGTTCTCACGGGAACTCAGACTAAGAACTCACTCAATCCCATGGGAATGACACCAATCCATTCATGAGGGATCTGCCTCCAGGATCCTGACACCTCCCACCCTGCCCCACCTCCAACACTGGGGATCAGATTTCAACATGAGACTTGGCAGGATCAAACAAACCACATTCAAATCATAGCATATGTCATCTGCAAAGAGACAGTTTCATTTCTACCTTTCTAAGCTATATTCTTTTTATTTCCTTTTCTTGCCCTATTTTACCACGTAGAACTTCCAGTACTATGTTAGTCATGGCGAGAGCAGACATTTTTGTTTTGAGAGGGAGCATTCAGTTTTTCTTTCACCATCAGGTAGAGTTAGCTGTAGAAGTTTTGTAAATCACATTGCAGAATTTATACAAATGGCCAACAAGCATGTGAAAGAATGCTCAACATCACTAATCATCAGAGAAATGCAAATTAAAACCACAATGATATATTGTTACACCAGTCAGAATGGCTGTTATTAAAAAGTCAAAAACTAACATATTGGAAGGGTTTGGAGAAAAGGGAACACTGATACATTGTTGGTGGGAATGTAAATTAGCACCACCTCTATGGAAAACAGTATGGAGGTGTCTCGAATAACTTAAAATAGCACTACCTTTCAATCCAGTAATCCCACTACTGGATATCTACCCAAAAGAAAGGAAATTATTATATCAAAAAGATACCTGTACTCATATGTTTATTGCAGCATAATTCACAATTGCAAAGATATGAAGCAACCTACATATTCATCAACAGATGATTGGGTAAAGAAAATGTGTATATGTACACAAAGAAATACTGTTCAGCCATAAAATGAATGAAATCACATCTTTTATAGCAACGTGGATGACGCTAGAGGCTATTATCTTTAGTAAAACTAAACTAACTCAGAAAGAGAAAGTCAAATACTACATATTCTCATTTAAAAGTGGGAGCTAAATAATGTGTACACATGGACATAGAGTGTGGAATGATAGACATTGGAGCCTGGAGAGGGTGGAAGGGTGGGAAGAGTTTGAAGGATAAGAAATTACTTAATAGATACAATGTATATTATTCAGGCAATGGTTACACTAAAAGCCCAGGCCTGACGTGGTGGCTAATGCCTGTAATCCCAGCACTTTGGGAGGCCGAGACAGGCGGATCACCTGAGGTTGGGAGTTCAAGACCAGCCTGATCAACATGAAGAAACCCTGTCTCTACTAAAAATACAAAATCAGCTGGGTGTGGTGGTGCATGCCTGTAATCCCAGCTACTCAGGAGGCTGAGGCAGGAGAATCACTTGAACCCGGGAGGTTGTGGTGAGCCGAGATCGCGCCATTGCACTCCAGCCTGGGCAACAAGAGCGAAACTCTGTCTCAAAAAACAAGACAAAACAAAACTACAACAACAAAAAAAACCCAGACTTCATCACTATGCACTGTTTCCATGTAACAAAACTGCAATTGTGCCTCTTAAATTTTTATAGATTAAAAGAAAGACACATCATTAAAAAAATTGTGGAATTTCCCTCTATTCCTAGTTTTCTGAGAGTTTTGTCATAAATGGATGTTGAATTTTGTTCGATGCATTTTCTGCATCAGTTGATATGACCATGTTATTTTGTTTTGCTTTAGCCAGTTAACATGGTAATTATATTAATTGGGTTTTTATTATTGAACCGGCCTTGTTTCCCTGGAGTAAACCCTACTTAGTCGTGGTGATAATTCAGCTTACATACTGCTGAATATTGTTTGCAAATGTGTTTTTATGGATTTTGAACGTCAATGCTCATTTAGTTCCTCTCTATCCTTGCTGGTTTTCTGTCTAGTTGTTCTACCAATTGTTGAGAGAAAAGGAGAAAAGTGTGCAAGTATCCAACCGTAACTGTGGTTTTGTCTATTCTTTCAGTTCTATCAGTTTTATTTCACACATTTTGCAACTCTGTTTGGTGCATACACATTTAGGATTGCTATGTCTTCTTGGTGGATTGACCTTTTTTATTATGTATTATAATATCCTTCTCTGTCTCTAATAATTTTCTTTGCTCTGAAGTCTCCTTTATCTATTATTAATATAGTCACTCCTGCGTTATTTTGATTGTGTGATATATCTTTTTCCATCCTTTAACTTTCAGCGTGTCTATATTGTTATATTTGAGGGTACTTTTTTATAGACAGTACATAGGTGAGCCATATTTTAACCCTGCAAATCTCTTTCTTTCAGTTGGTATATTTCATGCTTTTAAATTTAATTAATTTGTCATATGTTTGGGCTTAAGTCTGCCATTTTCTTTTTTATTTATGTCTTTTTTAATGTTATTTTTAACTGTTTTCCACCTTTTCTTAACTTAGCTGATGCCATTTTATTGATTTTTTTGTTTGTTTATTCTATTTTTCATTTTTCTGTTTTATTTTTCCTACCTTCCTGTGGGTACTTAAAGATTTTTTTAAAATCTCTTTTTGATTTATCAATAGTGGTTTTGATTGTATCATTTTGTATAGTTTTTTAGTGATTGCTGTAGGTAACACTTCAGTGTAGTGATGTCATCATTTTATTAGTTCAAATGAAGTATAGAAAACTTACTTTCATTTATGTCTTATCACCATTCTGAATTTATAATAGTTATCTTAAATATTTCCTCCATACACATTTAGAATCATATCAGACAGTGTTATAATTTTTGCTTCAACTGTCAAAATTAAAGAGGAGAAGAAACATGTATTGTATTTACCCATATTTATGCTTACCATATTTTTTGTTTCTTTTTGGTGTTCTGATATATGTTTTTTCCTCTTTTTAAAAAATTACCTTTCTGTTTAGAGAATGGAGTTTAGCCGTTCTTTCAGGGTAGGTCTGCTGGTGATAGAATCTCTTATTTTCCTTCATGTGAGATTGTCTTGGTTTCTTCTTGACTGCTAAGTGATGTATTTACTGGTATAACTTTCTGAGTGGGTAGTTTTTTTCTTTCAATCACTGGAAACTCTTGTGCCACATCCTAGCCTTCATGGTTTCTAATAAACAATCCATTGTCATTCTAATTATTTTTCCCCTATAGGTAATGTGTTATCTCTGGCTACTGTCAAGATTTTTTTCTTTGTCTTTAATTTTCAGAAGTTATGATGTGTCTTAGCATGGACATTTTAAAATTTATTCTGTTTGTGTTTCACTCAGCTTCTTGAATCTGTAGGTTTATGGGTCTTGCTAAGTGGGAATTTTCTGCTTTGCCCTCTGTCTCTCTCCTTTAGGAACTCAGGTGACATGAATGTTAGATACTTTGTTATGATCCGACAAATCCCTGAGGCCCTAATCATTTTTTTCCATTCTATTTTCTTTGTTTTGATCAAATTGGATAATTTCTGTTGTTCTGTCTTCCAGTTTGGTTATTCTTTCCTCTGTCCTCATCATTCTGCTGTTGAGCCTATCTACTGAACTTTTTATTTACACTATTATATTTCTCAATTTTAAAAACTTTGCGGATACTTTCTGTTTCTTAAGGATTTCTGGTTTTTTGAGTTGTTTCAAGCATGTTCGTAATTGCTTATTGAAGCATTTTTATCATGGCTGCTTTAAAATCTTTGTCAGATAATTCTAACAACTCTTTCTTCTCAATGTTAGCATTGAGCAATTGATTGTATTTTTTTCATTTGGTTTGAGATCTTTCAGGTTCCAGGTATGAGGAGTGTTTTTTGATTGACATATAGGTATTTTGGGCATAATAGTATAAGACCCTAGATCTTATTTTAACTTTCTGTTTTAGCTGTATTTTTTTATACCACTCTGGTAGAAGAAGGGGTGAGGGCACATCACCTCATTACTGCCAGGTAGGAATATAAGGCCATTATTTTTGTTGACATCCAGCTCCCCAGTAGGCCTCCACTAATACCTCCTTGGCTGGGAAATATAGGAGTGCTTCATTACTGGTTCTCATTTGGCCTCCATTTATAGGGCAGGAGAAAAGGTGTGACCTCTTGATTGGTGATGAAGTGGTTTCTTATCACCTATTGGAAATGAAAGTGTTGACTTCTTTGTAGTTTTCTGACACCACCATGACTAAGAGAGTTGGGAGTTGAGCATTGTGCCTCATGATAGACTCATGAATGTAGAAGTCTAGGTTTCTACTCAGCCTTTGCTGGAATGGATGGGGGTAGGGTAAAGTTTTTTCTGAGTGGTTATTGTCTAAAAGTTTTATTTTTGCTAGGCTGCTCTTTTCCTGTCCTTTGGCTAGAGAGACAGGCTTTTGTTGGGGATTTTTTGTATGCATGCGCTGGCATTTCTCAGTGGTTGGCTCCTTTGACTTTGAGACTGGTATAAATAAGGCAAAAAGGAAACCCAGGGCACTTACCATAGTGTCGTTCATAGAGTCCTGAAGTTCATAGCTAGACTACCTTCTACCCATGTTTCTAAGTCTTTTTATGTTTGTTTTATATGTAATGTCCAAGCTTCTTGGTAGTACTTAGTGAGAAGACTAGGGAAAATTATGTCTACTCCGTCTTCCCATCCATGTATCTTTAAAATAAGTGTCTGATCTATTTATTGTCCTGCAATAAAAGTGATGATTTCTTAAAAACAGGTTATGAAACAACTTATAGGATGTAGATGATGATGACATGAATAGCTTAGAACAGTAGCTCTCAAACTTAAAGTGCATTCAAACACCTGGAAGGCTTTTTAACACTGATTATGGAGCCCTACTCCCAAGAAGAAATGAGAACTAGCATTTCTAACAAGTTCCCAGGTAATACTGAAGGTGCTGCTCTGGGGACCATAGTATGATAATCTGTTTCAAAGAAATGCTGAATAGATGACAGATCATTAGCTTTAAATGATATTAATGGCAAATACAGTTGCTTTGAGTAAAACAAATAAAAATTTGTAATAATTAAACTGGGTATTAGATATAAAATATTTAAATGTATATACTTAAAAGATGGTATCATATTTTTAATGAAATGGGTTTTCCCATTTTCCAGCACTATAGTATATGGCATTTGAGAGGCCAAAAGAGTTAAGACACTAAGGGAAATAGTATTCATTTTATTATAAAGGGAAGAATATAGCAAAAAATGAGAGATAAGGTGATCAGTTGTTCTGTGAGCATAAAATAATGCCTATTTTTTGGATCTTAGGCAAGAGTGTTTGAAAGATACCTTAAGCCACACTCTGATAGTTGTATGATATGCAAGATCTTTCTTAAGACTCAGATTTGATGTCAGAAAAGCTCTGTTACATTGATCTGAACTAATGATGCCCAACCTGCTAATTACTGCACTTATCATCATAATATACCTTCCTCTAAAGTTCATCTTTTTTTCTTGAGTTAGTGAGTAAAAATGATTCTGGAATTAAAACTACTCCCATCAATAGTATGACCATTAGTTTAGATCAAGGTGAACCTAGAAATATTTTTCCCAGGTGATCACTAACTATAAAAAAGAAAAATTAAAATAGTGAAATGTCAGAATGAGGTCTCTTAGACATTCTTCTTCTTACAGAAGTTGTTATAAATGTTAATAAAGAGATTTGCTTGTGAATATTCATCAGATAATTGTTCTGATTTTGTAGCCACATACATTAGAGTAATAAAGTATTTCCTTTTCTCTTTTAGCTCTGTTGGCTTAGCAAAAGCAGCTCTAGAAGCAATTAATGGATTCAACCTTTTTGGCAACCAGGTAAAAAATAAGACCCCCAGAATCTTTGATTATTTGAATTGCACATTTAATTAATTTGGCTTTTCATTAACAAAGTCATTTCCTTATAATCAGAGAATGTCCAAAATTTATGTAGAAGCTCATGCTTGAACTTTTCCTTTGAAAATGATTTGCCAGTTAAATTTTAGTTTTCTAACTAAAGACCATTGCTTAATTTCTTTAAAAAAAAAAAAAAAAGAAAGAAAAATTTTTTTGATAAAGAATTCTGATTTCGTTGGTTCAGTGACTTTTCCCTCAAGTCTATTACTCATTTTGCAGAGAGTTTCACATTTTTTAATATATTTGGCATTGTATATATATTTTTTTATGTCAGTTTTCATGTTGGTTTCAATTTAATGTATTTCAATGTATATCTCATGTAGAAGAGAATTTGTGTGATGTGTTTAGCCAGATAATTGGGAGTTTTGATCCTAGCTTCACCTTCAACTGGCTATAATCAAATGTCTAAAATCTCATTATCTTTGGGGATGAAAAAGAAACCCTGAAGTTCGTCTTAAATTTTCATTAGATCTTTAACCAGTTTTTGTACTGAAAGAATCTAATCAAGTGACCATGGATTGAGTTGTCAGTGGAAAGGAATAAAATGTAGGAATAGAGGTTACTACTTTGGATCAAGAAGTAGGCCAATTTTCTTTAGCAGTTTTTATAAAGATTCCTAAGATGGTGAGGTAAAGTGAAGTTTCTGACTGATATTATAATTAATCCTAAGCTACTGAAATGCTAAGTCAGTAAAGAGACATTTTAGGAGGTTACACAGTTGTGCAAAAAAAAAATGACATGGTTTTTGTTATGGCAATTATAATACTATTTACTCAAGTCTTGAATTTAAGAATGTTTTTAATTGTAGTATATTAATGCAGCTACCTCTCTTCTCCACCTTACGTACACAAGCACTCTTCTCATCCCAACTCCCTCTGGAGGATGGATGGGCTCTGTCTATATGAAGGTCATGAGGAATTACCACACACTCTGGATCACCCATTTTCATATTCCTGGATGGATGGATGGATGGATGGATGGATGGATGGATGGATGGATGGATGGATGGATGGATAGATAGACAGACAGGAGTAGGAGGATAAAATGACTTTAAAGAATGGCATTATATTAGGGGTTAGGAGACAGGATCACTGCATGCTCTGTACTCAATTCCACCAGTGAGTTTGGCTATTTAACTAAGCCTCAGCTTCCTTGTCTAAAAAAATAAAGATAATGATAATAGGACCTAACTCAGGAGGTTTTCATGCAAATAAAAGTTAGTTAGCATAGTGCTTTGCAGAGATTAAACTTTTAATAAATGCCATCTCTTGTTGCTATTTTTTTTTAATTTTATTTTTTTGAGACAAAGGTCTCGCTCTTGTCCCCCAGGCTGGAGTGCGATGGCGCGATCTCGGCTCACTGCGACCTCCGCCTCCCGGGTTCAAGCAATTCTTCTGCCTCGGCCCCCCGAGTAGCTGGGATTACAGGCGACTGCCACCACACCCGGCTAATTTTTGTATTTTTAGTTGAGACGGGGTTTCACCATGTTGGCCAGGCTGGTCTCTAACTCCTGACCTCAGGTGATCCACCCACCTCAGCCTCCCAAAGTGCTGGGATTACAGGCATGAGACACTATGCATGGCTGACTCCTGTTGCTATTATTTATGAAATAATAGTAATACAAAGGAAGGGAAATGAGAAAGAACTGAAAGCTTTCTAGAGCATATATCAAGGAGACTGAGAGGAGGCATGGATTAAACCAGAGCTGATGTTATCAGCAGTCTGGAAAGGTACAGGTCTTGCTAACCTGGCTTCTGTGACATACCAAATACTGAGCTGAATGGAGCTGAGTGTCTCTTGGTTGGCTGTTATATGGTAGTAGCCAGCTCTTTTTTGCAATAGTGTCATCTCCTTTGAAGTACCTGAGTCTTAGTGTATATTGCTTACATACCTGTATGCACCCCTTCCAATTGCGTGTATACTCACACACATACATACAAGCTACATTTCCTAACTCTACCGATCTTTCAGTGCTCGATTTTTCCCAGGAAGCTTTCATAAATTGCTCAGCTATAATTCTAAAATCACGAAATTACTTTACTCTGCATTTGGATTCTGAGTTATAACTGTATTGCTGATATTGTTCCTCAGCCAGTTTCTTAATCTTGACTACGCATTGGAATTATTTGAGGAATTAAAAAAAATACTCATATATGAGCTCTACTTCCAGGGATTCTGATTTAATTGGTGTAGGGGGAGGCCTTGGCATTGAGATTTTTTGGAACTCCTCAGGAATTCTAATATACAATCAAGGGTGAGAACAACTGCTCTAAGCCGAGTTAAATTTTGGCCTTGTTCAGGTCACATCTATTTCCAATGGAGCTATGCACCAAATATTTGCTGAATTGACTACTACTTGATTGTTTCAGATAGAAATATGGACAGATTGTTTCAGATAGAAATATGGACAGATAATATCTTCTTCTTTTTTTTTTTTTTTTGAGACAGCTTCTTGCTCTATCACCCAGGCTGGAGTGCAGTGGCGCGATCTTGGCTCACTGCAACCTCCACCTCCTGGGTTCAAGCGATTCTCCTGCCTCAGCCTCCCAAGTAGCTGGGAGTACAGGCATGTGCCACCACACCCGGCTAATTTTTGGATTTTTAATAGAGGTGGGGTTTCATCATGTTGGCCAGGCTGATCTTGAACTCCTTACCTCAGGTGATCCGCCCGCCTTGGCCTCCCAAAGTGCTGGGATTACAGCCGTGAGCCACCACGCCGGGCCATGTCTTATTTCTTTAGCCACAAGAATATCACATGTTGCCAGTAAAGTCCCGTCATCTTCCATTTTTACAAGGTAGTGTCAGTGTCCTAGTTTTACAAATTCCCTTTCGTCTCTTTTTTCTGATGTGGAGAATTGCAGAAATATGACTTTGAAAATGTTACTATTCCCTCCTCTACAGCAGTTAAATTAATAATGTACCTGCTAAACAGTAGCACATTTAAAAGTGCATGTGATCTTTTTAGTGTTTAATCATTTTATAATGTCATTGTATATACTTAAAAGAGCTGTAATCTAATTAAAAGTCAGTTGCTGGGAAAAGAATTGACATAAAGAAATGCTTTTATTCAAATGAAAATCCATAGAAACCACCTCAAGACTTGGGGGATTTCAGATCATATTGATATTCACAGTTATTCCTAAAGGCCATTGGTATAAGGTTTTGGAAGACCTGATTGTGTGTCTTTAATTAAATTAATTTAGAACTTTCAAAAAGTACATTCCCTCTTGATGGCAACTCAAGAGAGATAGTAGAGCCCTTCTCTCAAAATGAATGATTGGAAGATTGAGGTAGTGTTTCTCAGATCACACCACACAGGGGCAAAACTAGGAATTAAACCAATGCCACTCCATAATGAATCTATTAATAGAAGATCAACTTGTTGGTACGGGAAATTTCAGCTGTTGGACACTTTCTACTTTTAGAATTGGGAGCTGTGCATTTTCTTTGGAAACTCAAGCTGTTTTTTGCTTAATAATTATTGAGCTGCTGAAAGAGGTATCCATTTCACAAATAGTGTGAAAGGCTTGCCTTTTGCCCCTGGCTTCAGCATATGAGATAAAACAAATGTTAATTTTATTTTTATGGGCAGTTGTTGGGTGGTAAAGTTTTTCGCTTTGGTTATGATTATTATGCGTTCCTATACTTCCTCCTTTTTTTCCAATAATAACTTTCCTTATTATTCAAGGGAAAAAAAAACACTTTAAGTCTTTTTCTGAAACTATTTTCCAAATTTATTTTTCTTTGGGACATTGAGAATAAAATGTGATAAAAAGGCCTAGTTTCCTTAATGATTTGTTTACAATAAAAACCAATTTGGGGCAGAGCTACATTTAGAAACATATATAATCCTCAATATGGGAATCACATATTTCATCATGATCTCAAATATATTCTGTATAAATTTCATGACAAATACATTTAAATATTATTTAAATAATGTTTGATAATATTTAAACAGTAATATTTTAGTCTATCAGAATTTATTTTCATCAAATGTCATAATCATAGTAAGCAACAGTTTTGTGATTCCTGGGTTCGAGTCTCAGCTCTGCTCTTTTGAGACCCTGAAAATTCATGTTCAAATTTATCTTTCTCTGTAGTTTGAGAATTCCTTTCACAGTATGTGCATGAGGACAAAGAAGCTTGGGTTGTGAGAGGGGCTGCTGGAAAGAGCTGTTGGGTCAGTAGGCAAAAGTTGGCTATTTACACATCTATTGCCACCACAGCCTTGGTGCAGAAGGGAAATTCCCATCAGTAAATTTCTGGAAGAATACATTTCTCCAGGCTCTGCTACAGAGCTCAGTGACAGCCTCATAACTGAACTAGGGGAGAAAATCTCCTGACCATAGTTTTGCAGTGTGGTTTTGTTCCAGAATAAGAATGTGAAGATCATGTATGATAGGTAGATCCAATGACCAGTTGTACCTTGTTTTATTTTTTGAGTCTAGATGAGGGCAGCAAGTCCCTTAGCTCAGGCTCCGAGAAGTGATTAATGAAGAAAAGAAAGATCAGACAGTCTTTAAATTGTTTTCTTTTGAATTGAGACCAGTGAGATCAGCAAAGTCTTATGTTTATACAGTTGGTACCCTTGGCCTTAGGGACTATCTCAAAAGTGGTTGTTCTGGTCATGGGATTAAGGGAAGTGCAGTGCAACCCTTCCTCACCACTGGAACTCAAGTCCCCATGACAGTGGTCAGGTTTCAGAATCATCTTCCAGTCCCAGTGCATTTACTAGACTAAAACCATTATAGAAACTTGGTTAGGGAGTAAAGTTTGAGCTGTCAGTCTTAAAATAAGCTCTTTAGGTGGAGTCAGGATATTATGGCAGAATTATAATGTTTTCAGGAAATGGAAGATGAAAATAAAATATCCAAAGTTAATCAGATACTCTGAAGTGACATATACATATAAAACATCCTTTCATATTCCTGTCCTTAATTGGGGAAATCAAGATACTGACAAATGAGCCGAGGCCAGAATCTAAAAGGTAATGACTAGAGAAATTGCTCATGTTATGCAAAGTGTTCAAAGCAGTGCAGACATCTAGCTTCCTTTGAAATTTACAGGCCTTAAATTAATGTGTCTGATGATTTAAAGTAGGTGATAATTAATTCCATGTGTGGGTTCTCCTTGTTGACTCTTAAAAAGACTTGCTTTTGGATTGGGAATAGCTGCCCATGACCTTGGGAGATTTTACCCTCCTGGAAATCTGGACCGTAATGCCTAAAGCATGGGATATTTTTGTGAGAAGACAGCCAAACAATATAGTTAATCACCCTTTAGTCTTGGTGTTAAAATATGGTAACATTATGAGATTATTTTTCCCTTTGGGCATATTTCTTAGGTTGGCAGAGAAAAATTGAGAGCTGAATAAATACTTTGATGAATTTAGACAAATAAGCCATTTATTTGCGGCCAGAAAATAGAAGTTGGCTGTTTACATTAATCAAGTAACATAGAAAATTGCCAAATTTGCCATTTCACTTCATTATTTATAAATTATCCTACTTAGATTGTATCTTTTGAAAATTTAATTCCAGGCAGATAGTTTGGTATGCAATTAACTTTATTAATTCTTGGCCTAAAGATAAATTATAGCTCCTATTTTTTGTGTATTCATAGGTTCCTAACATATTATATCCATTTATTTCTCTGCTGTTTTGTTCTAACTACCCTACTTGCTCCCATTTCACCAAAATTCAGAGCCTAGCTATGGTCCTCACCTTCTCTATGAAGTGCCCCAACTTCCCTGGGGACTTGTTTTATAATTTTCTTCTCCCCCTTAAACCACTAACTTTGGTGAAACTAAGTCATGTGTTGCAATGTGCTGCCTTTTTGTTTTCTTAATAATGTTGTTCAGGACTGTTGCCTGGGTCAGCTCCTTGAGAGCACAGGTCAAATTTGATCTTGTTTGTTTTCCTCAAAGCAGAGTGCACAGTACCTTGCCAACGGCAGCTGCTGCATGAACCAGTAGAGATGGGAGGTTGGAACTCTGGAGTTATAGAAAGGACAATTTACCATTCATCTGGTGGTTGAGAGACCGCCTCACCGAATCACTGTTCATTTATTAATTTACTTGTCAGATTTTAAAAAGATTTTAAAATGATATTCTGAATGAGAAATCATTCTATTTTATGAGCTAATTTTCATGTACAAACATGGGCTACTAGGAAAAAAATACCTCTAGTGAATCTGACATCTGGGTATGGGGTCTGGTGCTGCTAGATTTTGAAGTTCAGTCTAGGTGATTTGTTGGAGATATTTTTGTTTCAGTTTGAATGCATCTGTGAAGTTGGTGAGAATTGGGATGAGATTCAGAAAATAGTATTAAAGTAACATGAAATTTATAATTCTCTTTTCCCTTTCCCCATGTATTTTTCTGAGTATTCTCCTTATTCCCATCCAGTTCTATGTGATTTCAAATATTTAGCTCCCCAGTAAAGCTGTTGAATATGGAATGCACTAGTTTTAACCTGGTTAGCAGATAGATTAACATTTTCTGTTACACATATTTGTTTTATTCAAGCTTTTTTTTCTTACTTGAAATATATATATGTGTGTGTGCATATATATATATGGGGGAATTGTATAAAATATACATATATGGGGGAATTGTATAATATAGTGTTCAAAGAATGGGCCTCTGTGTCAGAGACTTGATTTTGAACCTTTGCTCTGTTAAAGTAAGTCTTAACGTCCTTTTCAGTAAAATGGGGAAAACAATATCTACATACGGATATTAAATGAGACAATCCATGTGACACATAAAGCATAGTGCCTGTTGTGGTGAATATTAGTCAAGATTAGTTGCTTTATTGTTATTTGAGATTCTCCTGTCTTCATAATCCAGTATTCTTTTACATTCATCTAGATTGTATCTAAATTTGTTTAGTTTGATCATATAGTCAGTATTTATGAGGAATGTACAACTCAGATTTTATGAATCTGCATTCTCATTCTTTTTCATGTTAGCTAAACTAATTGTATTTCCATTAAAATAAATGTCACTAATATATTGGCTATCTTGTAATCAGTACATTTTGATTTATAAGAAAGTCAGGGAAAACATGAAAATAACATTTTTATGATTATAAAATTAATGTTTATTGCAAGATATTTGAGAAATATTGAAAGTACAAACAAAATTTAAATCTTCTGGAACTCCACACTCAAGATGCAGTCAATGTCAGTATTTTTGTGAAGTTTTCACAGTCAAAATGCCAAAGTTCTACAAGTCTTTTTTCTTAATTTAGGAAATGTTTTTCTTTTTCTCTTTCCAGGGCTGTTCGTGGTCAGTTATATTTGTGGATCTAGATGCTCACAATCGCAACAGGCAAACTTTGTGCTCGCTGTTACCCAGAGAATCAAGATCACATGTGAGACATTTAATAATGATAAATTTAACATGAACTGTTGTTTATGATTTCCATGTAGTTTTATCTTAATTTCCAATAAAGTACTCTAAAATGTTAGTGGTCGTCCAGACAGGGATAAGAAGACATGGTAGATATTGCCCCTTACTCCTCTGGCCTGGGGAGGTCTTAGGAACTGGACAAGAGTTGTGGACACGGCTGCTTTGGCCTTTGAATCTTTTGCAGGAGAATAGAAAAATAGACTTTTCTTCTGGGGGAGTAGCAACATTAGGCCAAGGTGAATTATTTTTTTGCCATGGTATATTAGAAAAATATTTTTCATAGTGTATATATCTTTTGGATAAAATAACCTTCCATTCCTTATTTCTGTTCTCTCATTCAATTCACTTTTCCCCCTTGCCTGATGAACTTTTGTATGCTTATCCTACCTGATTGCAGAATTTTCTAGGGACTATTTGTGGTTCTGTTATTTAGAAAACACCCAAAGTGGAATAATTAGTTATTCAAAACAACTCTTTTGTGTAAGTAATGTAAGATTATCATTAAAAAGAAAAAGCTCCCCAAATAAGCAAATAATATAACACCCACTCATGCCACTACTCTAATACAATCTTGACAACATTTGGGTATATATGTTTTCACTTATTTTTAGACATATATAATATTTTTATTTTACAAAGCTATAAGAGTACTTTTTATATTGATTGATAACCTAGCTCTGTGAATGGATATTGTCCCATACCAGTAAACAGATTTCTACAATGTAAATTTTAATAGTTGCTAATTTACTCAACTAATTGTTGGACATTTAGGTTGTTTCCTCTTTTTCATTATTATAAGCAAATTGTTGTGAAAGACTAAGTTGTGACAACTATTAAATTTTTGTGCACCATTTTAATTAATATTTTGATGTTTGAGCCCATTGAATCTTGAAAATACTATCAACAAATAAAGTTTTATCTCCTCTGTAAGGTTTCCTGGAACATGCCATAGAAACATCTGTCTGATCCTGGGAGCAGAGCGTGCTCACTTTTGACTGCATAACCTCACTGGCTTTTCATCTCTATCATTCTCCTTGGGTTGTGTTGATCACATCGCTGTGGACACTCACAGTCTCTCTTTCTCATTGCCTCCAGAACACAGATGCTGCCCTGCTCCCCTGCATCAGTTATCCTGCATTTGCCCTGGATGATGAAGTTCTGTTTAGCCAGACACTTGATAAAGTGGTTAGAAAATTAAAAGGAAAATATGGATTTAAACGTTTCTTGAGAGATGGGTATAGAACATCACTGGAAGATCCCAACAGATGCTACTACAAGCCAGCTGAAATTAAGGTATTAAAAAATATTCCATGGTAATCGCATATCAGAGCAATCAAAAGCACAGATTCAGGAGACTGACCATTGGGTTTGAATTCTGGCTCTGCTACTTACTAGCTATGTGGCCCTGGGCCAGTTAATTAATCTCTCTCTGTGTTTAATTTTTTTCATTGGTAAAATAATAATAGTACCTATATCATGAGGTTCTTATGACGATTAAATAACTTACATAAAAGTGCTTAGAATAGTGCTTGGCACGTAGTGAATGCTCAGTAAGTGTTAGCTCTTATTACCAGTGAGGTGTTTACTGATAATGGGCCATGTTGATTTATTGGGTGAATAATTTTTCTATTGCATTTTCAGTCCTATGCTTGCCTGATCCATACTATTTGTCTTATATAATATTAAATATCTGTTTGTAATATTCCTTTCAATCTATTAAGCAAATTCTTTTATTAAAACTGATAGGCCATTCCATCTTCCTTTATCTGTTTCATTTAGACACTTTCTTTTAAAATATAGTCCTCTAAATATTTAGTTTTAAAATGTTTTGTATTTCAAAACACACATACCACTATATGTAGTTTTATACTAGCTGCTTTTAAGCCATCTAGAAAATAGCACCCCAAAAAAGTAAGAAGTCATGCACATTGCTGAGGATTTTGCTTTAATGTAGTGTTTTGAAAGGTATTTTGTTTTTTTGTTTCTTTCCTTTTGAGATGGAGTCTTGCTCTGTTGCCCAGGCTGGAGAGCAGTGGCATGATCTCAGCTCACTGTAACCTCCACCTCCTGGGTTCAAGCAATTCTCCTGCCTCAGCCTCCTGAGTAGCTGGGATTACAGGCACATGCCACAATGCCCAGCCCAGCTAATTTTTTTGTGTTAGTAGAGATGGGGTTTCACCATGTTGGCCAGGCTGGTCTTGAACTCCTGACCAAGTGATCTGCCCTCCTAGGCCTCCCAAAGTGCTGGGATTACAAGCATGAGCCACTGTGCCCGGCTGAAAGGTATTTTGTGTGCATGGGCATAATTGGCTCACTCACTGAAGGTAGGTAAGGTCCCTAGGAATCTGTATGTAGAAAATGTGTAGGCAACGTTATACCTTTTAAGTGTTTTGGCAATTAACATACTATTTTAAAATTTAACATACACTTTTGCAGAAAAACTAGACAAGCTATTTATCATTTTATTTAACTTCTTTTTTTGTTTTTTTGTTTTTTTTAAAATAGAGACCAGATCCCCCTATGTTGCCCAGGCTGGACTGGAACTCCAGGGCTCAAGTGATTCTCCTGCCTCAGCCTCCCAAGTAGCTTGGACTACAGGCATACACCACCACACCCAGCTTTATTTAATTTCACAGTTGACTATCACTTGGAAACCATTTTATTGTGTGCACTTTTGAAATTTTCAGCAGTGTTGGCAGTGTTACAATCTGTTAGGTTGGGCCAAAAGATCCATTTATCTCTTAAACACCTTCAAATGTTTCTTTCCTATTTAATACATTTTCTGTGCCAATATTTACAGCACTTACATTTGAATTGGACCACCTGCAACTAACTACCACCTTGCACACTTCCAACTTTTGATCTGTCCAGCAAGCTTTCTGCACCTTCTCCTGAGCACCACCAAGGAAAGCCACAGAACTGTGGGTAGGAGCTGCCCCACAGTCAGGAGATCTGTCTTGGTTCAGCCTCATCATTGCTGTCACTTCTTGTCAGTCCTGCTATCTGACTCTGCCAGGAGCTCCCCATGAAAGCTTTTCCAGCTTTTTCCTGTTTGTACTCAAGTTCGCAGACTTTCCTTTTTATTTTCTACTTGATAGCCTTTCATTTCAGCATGGCCTCCTCCACTGTGTCTTTCCTTCATCCATACTTACCTCCATCTCTCTTGCCTTACAGAAGGAGCTCTCTGTTCTTTCTAAGCCTAACCTATCCTGTGTATACCCCATCCTGTTCTCTTTTACTTTCTTAACACCCTCACTTGTTTTCTTCTGTGATAGAAGGATATCTATTTCTCTTTCTTTTTTCTCCTCATCTTCCCCATTTCTACTTCTCTGTCTTGTTTCCCCAACTTAAATTAGCTTTTTTCCTCATTAAGCACATTGATATTTATCATTAAGAAACCAAATGAAACCCTTCCTCAGCCCTTTCCCTGTCCACCTCCATCCTCTTTCTCTTGGTGCCACACATCTGAAAAGCATGGCCTCTGCTTGGTGTCTCCTTGTTTACATCCTGCTTACTCTTTCCCCTTATAAACTGGCTTACTTCTGAGCACTCCCCAGTAGCTGTGCTGGCTTCAATCCATTTACATTACTGAGTCAGAGTGGATGGTTTTCTGATCTCATTTCACAGAACTTCTTGGCATTTGAGTCTTGTTTGTTGGAACATTCTCCGTTGGCTGTGACCCCATTCTTTATTCTCCACTTCTCTCACTTACTTCTTAGTCTCCTTTGCAGGTTCCTCTTCTTCTGCCCCCTCTTAAACATTGCTCTTCTCCTAGGGTCCGTCCACAGCCCTAGCTCTCTTCATTCTGGTTGTGAACTCTTAGCTTCAGCTGTAGCTATTAACCACAGATCTCCATCCCTAACTCATACCTCTCCTCAAGTGCCCACCCCCTGTATGCAGCTGCCTTGTGGACATCCTCGCTTAGATGTCTTACAGTTTGCCTGTATTCAGTTTCCACTCCTGTGCCCAAGCCCTATACCTGAGAGTCATTCTAGGCACTTCCTTCTCACCCATCTACCTTTGTCAATCACCAAGGCTGGCAGATTTAGCCTCCTAAAAATCCTAAAATTCTGTTTTTTCCTCTCTGTTACTCCCTGCTTTAGGCTAGTGGATCTGGGGCGATTTTGCCCTCCAGGAGACATTTGACAATGTCTGCAGACATTTTGGGTTATCACAATATAGTAGGTACTACTGACATCTGGAAGGTAGATACTAGGGATGCTACTAAACATTCCTGCACCACAAAGGACAGCCCAACAACAAAGAATTATTTGGCCACAATGTCAGTAGTGCCGAAGTTGAGAAACCTCAGTTTAGGTTGTCATCTTTTCTCTTTGGATTTTCCTCCAGCAGAATTCCAGCTGGTCCTCTTTTTTGCCCTACAACTCTCTTCAGTATTACCAGCTGCTCAGTCTAGCAAGTAAATATAATGAGTAAATCTGATCCTGCTGAGTATTCACCTGTGGTTCTCTTTTATTTCCAGACCAAAGTGTTAGCCACTTAGCATGACCTGCAAGGCCCTTCCTGATCTGGCTGGCCTGGCCCATCTGTTGGGTTTCAGTTTTCACTACTTTGTCCTTGCTTATTCCAGAAATACTGAATTGCTGGTAGATTCTTTAACATACTTTGTGATTCTGTGCATCTGTGGTTTGTAACTGTTATTTCCTTTGCCTTGAGTTACCTTAGCTCATCTCCCCAGTGAAGTCCATCCAGTGTTAGCTGAAACATCTCCTTTCCTGTAAACATTCCCTGATTCCAAGGCAGACTCAGGTGTTCCACTCCCTATGAGGCTGACATACCATGTGTAGATATTTCCTACTGCATAGTAGTTGTTTATTTACATGCTGGCCTCCCTATTAGGCTGTGAGCCTCTGAGGGAAGTTCTCTGTCTTTTGTCTTAGTAGCTCTCTGTCTAGTTGGTTCCAGGCATTAGTAAGTATTCAGTAAATATTTATTGAAGGACTGCAGTTTGATGGACTGAATGAGTGAGCTTTTGAATAATAAGACCTGAGGAAATTTTTTTTTAAAAAAAGAACAAGGAAACTGCTTACAAAATCAGTTCAACTTTATTGCTATAAACAAATCTTTGACATATCGCCCAACTATAGTTCTTCTAATTTAATTGTTAGTGGCTGGGCACAGTGGTTCATGCCTGTAATGCCTGTAATCCCAGCACTTTGGGAGGCCAAGATAAGAGGATCTCTTGAGGCCAGGGGTTTGACCAGCCTGGGCAACACAGGGAGGAGACCACATCTCTGAGAAAAAAGAAAGAAAGAAAGAGAGACAGAGAGAGATAGCCAGGTAATAGTGGTTTGCGTCTATAGTCCCAGCCCTCCCACTTGGGAGGCTGAGGCAGGAAAAAGGATCCCTTGAGCCCAGGAGGGCAAGGCTGCAGAGAGCTGTGATTGTGCCACTGCACTCCAGCCTGGGCCACAGAGTGAGATCTTGTCTCAAAATAATAATAATAATTTAATTGTTAGTGTAAAATTTAATGTTTTATTTTCTGTTTTAGCTATTTGATGGCATTGAATGTGAATTTCCCATATTTTTCCTTTATATGATGATTGATGGTAAGTAAGCTTTTTCCTGATATTTAAGCAAGCTTTTTCCTGAAATTTAAGCTGTAGGATTTAAGTGGTTTAAAGAAGAGCAGAAATGAATTATGACTCTTTTCAGCTAGAAAAATAGACTGCACTTCAGTGATGTTAATTGCCCTGCATTTGTATATACTACTCTTTTGCTTTCTGAGTGAATGCTAAATCATTTAAAGAATTAAAAAAACACTTGGAAGCATTTAAAAAATGATAGTATATATATTATTCATATTTACAAAGAAAAATTTTTATTAGTAGAAATCATTAATATTGTAATCCATGATAATGTGAATGTCTGTAACATTTATACTTAGGAATAGGGAAAATTCAATTAAAATTCAGTTTTTAATTCTAAATGCTAACATGACTTTCTAAAACCAATTTCTTGGAAAAATATCACACAGATTTGCGTTATTTTTTTTCCACTTTAATTTTACCATTTGCCTAGAAAATTACCAAAATAATTGTAACTGGGCTAATATATTTTTTCTAAGGTAAAATTTTTGAGATCCTTATTAATCTCAACTGCTATTGGATTTTATATTTTATATTTTAGGAGTTTTTAGAGGCAATCCTAAGCAAGTACAGGAATATCAGGATCTTTTGATTCCAGTACTTCATCAGACCACAGAAGGTATAGTTGTTTTTTTAAGAAATTCTTCTTACCAACATTTCCTGAATGTTTATTTGAAATGTATGAGTCCTTTGTAAAAAAACAATAATTTATATTAAATTGAAAAAAAGAATGATCCCTGATATGAAATCAGAAAGAAGATTAAGCAAGACAAAGATGGAGATGAATCTAGGTGGACATGGCTATAGTCATTCCAAAATAGTTTTATCAGGTGGACTGAGTTCCTCCATCTGTTATTTACTATGTAACTCCATTACTCTGTATAGAAAGTGACTAGTTTTTATCCAGGTCACCAAAAATGCTATAGTCAGGTGAGTGACCCACCTGCGGAGGGCTGCCTGGAGAGGTTCTGCTCTTGTCTAAAGGCACTAGAATTGCCGAGAATATTCTGGCCCCCTCTTTGGAGTTTTTTCTAGGGTCCTTAGCATTGTATTTTGAACATCTGCCATGGTGCTAAAACATCATCCTTTGAGGATGGATTTAATATTTTAGAAATGGTCAGAAGGCCCAGTCTTAGGAGTAAGGGTATATTGGTTCCAGTCAAACACCAGCAGGCACCCTCAAAAAACATAACTGAATTTTCTGTATAACTGGGAAACCAATTTTCAAAGGAATTCCAAATGAGATGTTCTAGATGTCTTTGGGGCTTTAAAGTATTGACAATCACAGCACTGAGCCCCATTCCTATCTCACATGAAATTTGTGATATTCTTTGGGGTTTTCCACAGATATCTCAGAGTAAATAGTTAATATTATATGCTCACTAACATGCTTGTAATGTTAAAAGTTGTGAAATGTTTATGGATAAACATTGATTTCAAAGTGAATATTAATTTTTAAAAGTTATCTTTGTCTTTATGCTACAAATAATCACTTGTCCAATGTGAGAAATAATGTATTAAATTTTGTAATGCATGTAATATTTGAAATCCTTTGAAGCAGATCTTTTAATATTTAGTATTAGATCATTGATGCATTGAGGTGTAGTAGTTTAATGTACCTCACTTCAGGCTTCATCGTGTTCAGAGAGTGATGTTCAAAGTATTATCTGTATATCATAGACCTTCTTACTGATTTTAGACACAAATATTGTTGATTGTCTGATATGTAAGGAAGCAAAATTTTAGGGAAATCTGTGCAATTTCATTAGAAAAATTAAGTTTACTGTGGGCTAATATTGCAAAAAGTCTCCTGTAGCATCCTACATAGATTGTTGATTATTTTCCCATTATATCATCCACAAAGATTCTACTCTTAAATAATAATTTTAGTTCCTACCAATCCATTTTTAAATGGTCACGGGGGGGGGTGGCTTTTTCTCTTCAGTGATGTTGAATGGTAGATAATGGGCTTAATGTTTAAATGGGGATTTCTTTGCTCTAGCAATGGCTCAGAGTTATAATTCTTCATTTAAGATTACACAGTATCTCATTTGTGAAGCTTCTACAGAATAATCCTTTTAAAAATAGCTTCCTCTATGGCTAGAAATATTTGCATACTGTGTATTTGTTGATTCATTTAAAGGTATTAAAATTAAATGTTGTTGAGGGAGATTATGTACTCATTGTTAGCCAAAGCATAACAATCTGCTGTTGAATTAGTGTTTTAAGTCAATTTTTTTCTCCATGATTTTCACTGGCAATATCTGAAAGGAACCACAATATCCAGCTTTCTATAGCTTATCAAATCTGTTGCCTCCTGTATAAGAATTCTCTCTCCCTGCTTTCTAATCATTACAGTGTCTTGAAGGGAAATTTTGGGAAAGACACTAATTTTGATATGGTTTGGCTGTATCCCCACCCAAAGCTCAGCTTGAATTATAGTAATTCCCATGTGTCAAGGGTGGGGCCGGGTGGAGATAATTGAATCATGGGGGCGGTTCCCCCATACTGTTCTCATAGTGGTGAATAAGTCTCAGGAGATCTGATGGTTTTGTAAATGCATAAGCCCTCTTGCCTGCCACCATGTAAAACATACCTTTGCTCTTCCTTCGCCTTCCACCATGATTGTGAGGCCTCCCTAGCCATGTGGAACTGTGAGGCCATTAAAACTCTTTCCTTTATAAATTACCCAGTCTTGGGTATATCTTTATTAGTAGCATGAGAATGGACTAATACAGATTTGTTATATTTTAAATACTTATTTTTAAACTCCATAGGATATCCTGTTGTACCAAAGTACTATTATGTGCCAGCTGACTTTGTAGAATATGAAAAAAATAACCCTGGTAGTCAAAAACGATTTCCTAGCAACTGTGGCCGTGATGGAAAACTGTTTCTTTGGGGACAAGCACTTTATATCATCGCAAAACTCCTGGGTAAGTGGAGAAGATTGGGAATGGTATTTTTTTCCTTGTTATTAAGCTATTAGAAATAAATATGCCTTTGCTGGTGTTTATGTTGGATTTGGGTGGTGTTTCATGGTCTTAAGAGGTCTTTAGGGAGTTTCTTAGTATCTAGTGGTATATTAATATATCTATTTCACTGAATAGTGATGGGCAGTTTCTGGAAAGAAAGTGAAATAGGTATGGGTACCATTTGTGATCATTTAGGGGGCTGCATTTGGCTTACTATGTAGGTTTCCTGCAGAAGATTATAGAAACTTTGAGTTACTTTTATATGATATATTAAAAATTCTGACTTAAGAAAACAGTAACAGTCATGCTTGGTCATACCTTTTAGTAGACCACTTGGCAAAATGTATTGGTCATCTCAAAGTTCTTTTCTTTCCAATAAATACATATTGGCAATTTTAGTTGGAGGTTTAATAGGACGATTATTCATTGTTCTTTGAAGAATTATTTTTCATCTTCTCCTACAACTTGAGCTGAATTATAGCACTCTTGGACACTTTGAAATGAAGACAAATTTGATAAACACAGAAAAAGCATTATGCATCTTCCTGCAACATTCCTTGTTCAAATTTTAAATGTTGTTAAGCATTTACATCAAAAAGGCTATCACTTTAGAGTCAGAATTCCTTTATTACAAAATATTATGAAATAGGCTAACTGTAAATACTGTACCTGCACTAAAAGAACTGCCTACTGTATAAAATACTGTTATGATTTTTGTTGTTTCTAGCATTACTGCATAAATGCTAATAAATATGTGCCATAAGAGTAATCATCTTCGGTTTTTAAAAAAATATTCCATTAGGGAAGAATATTTCACAGGACAGGTTTCCAGTTTGAGCTTTACATAAAATGATATGTAAGAACAGGCAGAAGCTAACCAAATAAGTGAAAACTAAGTTAACGCTGTTTTCAGTTTGCTCCTTTCCTAACCATATTTTCTGGGTCTCCATATATACCTAATGCTAATTTAAGAACATGAAGAAACATTTTCTTCCTCCTTTAAAGGGACAGCTTTTTGACAAGGTGTTGATATTATTTATAGGCTTTGCTTTTAGAATTTCCTAAGTGGGGGGAAAGACACATGAAATAGTTTTCTTTTTTTTTTTTTTTAAGTGATTCCACTTTTAATTTATAGTCGTATGACTAAGATGTTTTGAATATAAGCCTATCCGTATGCCAGATATAAATTTCAGGAACTCTTAATGTCTCTTTTACAGAAACTCTACCTCTATCCTGATGTAATTAGGTTGATTAAGAAAATTAAAGGCCACAGGCCAGAAAACTAACTTCCACAAATGCAACAAAAGGAAAAGTTTCTCCAATAACCTCTGTGCAATGGGAAATCTTTCTTTTAAGTACCAAGTCAATTTCTTCAACTGTACAATGTATTCTAATTTGAAGGTTTTCAAATATAATACAGTAACAACAAAATATAAGAAAATTAAAACTATAAGAAAATAGAGTAAATGGTATAATTCAAATAATGACTAAAATAAAATGACATTATGGATTTTGTAATCAACCTATAATTATATATTTAAATTTTACTTTACATATATAAGAGCACAGCTGAGGTTAACCATAATTTCAGATTTTATCACCAGCCACTTGTGCTATTTTATCACATTTGAAAATATTCACTCGTATTATTTACTTCAAACAGTGATCTATAAATTTGTTTAGACTATAATAGTTAAGGACCTTTTCTTCTTCAGGATAACTTAAAAAATTAAATGATGTATTGAACATACTACTAAAGAAACTTTACTTTTTGATTATGGTCTCTGCATTGAAGATTTGTAGGAATTTTTCTTTAATAATTTTCAAATCTTCCCGTGACCTCTCTGTTCATAGAAATATCATCTTTGAAATAACTTGTGTGAATACTTTATAAATCAAAAATGGATTCACATGACCATATTACCATAATCACCAATTTTAACACTCTCCTACATATTTTCTATATCACTTTTCTTGATTATAAAATGTCAGTAATATGAACACGCCCTTAATATAGCAGAATATTTAATTACATCAGTTTCCCATCAACACACCAAAGTCACTTAATAATTATATTGGCCATTTCCACTGATTGGCAGGAGGCTCTTCTACTAATGGCTCCCATGGTTTCCACTCCCTCATTTTTCTTGCCAGATTTTCATGTTCAGCCTGAAGAATCACCTCTTCTAATTGACTGCCTTGAAGTTGGCCTTCTAATTTTTTAACATCTGGTTCCGCTTTAACCATAGCCAGCTTCTCATTTGTAATCTGTTCTGTATACTTTCTATATGCTGCATTTTTAGGGATTTCCTCAAGAACATCAAGAATCTTTGTGTACAATATTCTTAGCCTCTCGTGTGGAGTATTGCACACAGCCAATCCCACAAGGCCAGTGGTCTTCCTCAGCACACCTGCCATGACAGCGCCAACGATTCGATCGACACATGAAATAGTTTTCTTAGAATCAACCCAAGTTGGGAAGGTTATCTCTGGTTAGAATGTTATTTCTGACTCACTAGCATAATTACAAAGAAGCTTTGTTGATACAGTTAAGTAAAACATATTTTAGTAGAGTACTAGTTAACTTATAATTTTAATGTTAAAATTCTAATTTTAACATTAGAATTATAGGTTTTTATGTACTACATTTGGAAATTACAAATGAGAATGAGGAATTTTTTTCTGTGATTCTGAGGCTAAAAACTGGCACCAGGGATCTGGATATGAAACTAAAACCTTCTTTATCCTGCTTTTTGCCGTATATCCAGCCTGGGTTTAGTACAACTAGAAAGAATGTTGTTTGAGCAAAGCCTCTAGATAAAATTGACAAGCCTAGTGAATTGAGAAGGTGGAATTGACTACACCCTACATAAGCAAATTGAGCTTTAAAAAAAGAAAAAGATTGACAATAGTATCAGTAAAAAAGCATTGAACTTTCCATAATAAATGTGTTGAATGTAGACAGGTCTTGAGTGAAGATAGTGTTTTCTCATATTAAGACCACAGTGAGCAGAAGTAGTACAGGTCATGCCTCCATTTCTGTTTCATGACCAAAAAGAAGAATAAATACTGCAGGGCTGCCATTAAAGAAAGTCAGGTTCTCTTTTCCCTGCTGATCTTCTGAAAAGGCAGTGAGAACATGCAGAAGGTATGTTGCATACTATGAAACCACATACATATCTCCAGTTGAAAAAAAGAAATATTGCATATTTATTAGTAGTCTAGCCTAGCTTTGTGTCATCTGGTTAACAACCCACTGGTTAAGACGAATAACGTCTCAGAAGATTGAATCATTTAGTTGCTCTTAACTATTGTATACTAGCCCTAAGAACCATCAGACTTCCATGGATTTTCATTAAGATTTCAGATACAAATTTACTTAAAAAGTCTTTATTCATTAAAGGAGCCTCAGTTGGATCTCTGCTTGACAACATTTTGTG
Organism: Pongo pygmaeus; assembly: GCF_028885625.2. NCBI lineage: Eukaryota > Metazoa > Chordata > Mammalia > Primates > Hominidae > Pongo > Pongo pygmaeus. Next base: position 44,627,042 of record NC_072391.2, read on the forward strand.
GGCAGCTAATTGTGGTTACTATTTTTACATGAAAATAATATAAGTGAATCTTTAAAAATATAGTATATGACTTTAATTCAGGCCAGTTTGTGTCTCAGTGAAGTCTAATAATATTTTGCTTTGTGTATGCCTAAGTAAATAATTATATAACAAAACTCTGTGACTTCTATTCAATTGTTAAAGAAAAGACACAGTATGCTATTTCCTGAACCAAGGCCTGAACTCCCCACTGTGCTTTTAAAAAATAAGTTAATTATTCACAGTATTTCCTTTTCTCTTATAAAATTTATACTTTTAGAAAATCAATATTTTCTATATAGCTGGTAAATATATTATAAACATGTACACTTTAAACCCTGTAAGACATATCTTAAGATATATTTGACGTGTCTTAGAATAAAATGATCATTAGCTATACCTTCAACTGTTATTCAAATTTGAAAGTTTAGAAACCATTCATGTAAGACCAGTCTAAAGAAAGCAGAGAACCTTTTTGAGCTATTTGCAAAAATAAATAACCTTAAAAGTACAGTCATTCATTGCTTAATGGTAGGGCTACATTCTGAGAATTGTGTCATTAGGTGATTTTTAGCCAACAATGTACCTAGCCCATATGATATAGCCTATTGCTCCTAGACTACAAACTTGTAGAACATGTTACTATACTGAGTACTGTGGACAATTGTAACACAATGGTAAGTATCTGTGTACCTAACATATTTAAACATAGAAAATGTTTATACGTGAAGATGTCTATATGTGAAGATACAGTATTGTAATCTTATGGGACATCTTTATGCATCATTACATGATTGTATTTATTGCATTAAAAATCACTTGAGGCTGGGTGCAGTGGCTCACGCCTGTGTCCCAGCATTTGGGGAGGCTGAGGCAGGCTTGAGCCCGGGAGTTCGCAACTCGCCTCCCTAGTAGATGGGACTACAGGTGCATGCCGCCACGCCCGGCTAATTTTTTTGTATTTTTAGTAGAGACGGGGTTTTACCATGTTACCCAGGCTGGTCTCGAACTCCTGAGCTCTGCCTGCCAGCCATGGTGGTGCATGGCTGTAGTCCCAGCTACTCAGGAGGCTAAGGCCAGAGGATCACCTGAGCCCTGGAGGTCAAGGTTGTGGTGAGCCATGATTGCACCACTGCACTCTAGCCTGGGTGATAGAGTGAGACCCTGTCTCAAAAAATTGCTTGAAAATCTTGATATTTGAATTGAAATTTTTTTTGAGATTCAGAAAACTAAAGAAATATAAAGTTAACGATAACATTACTCTAAAACCATTAGATAACCATTATAAAGGCCATTATATAACTTTAATATATGTTCTTATTCAATATGTCCTAAAAAGAGATACTAACATATCAGCTTTTAAAAATCTGACTTCTAGGGCCAGGTGTGGTGGCTCATGCCTGTAATCCCAGCACTTTGGAAGGCCGAGGCAGGCGGATCATGAGGTCAGGAGATCAAGACCATCCTGGCTAACACAGTGAGACCCCATCTCTACTAAAAATACAAAAAATTAGCCAGCCATGATGGCACGCACCTGTAGTCCCAATTACTCAGGAGGCTGAGGCAGGAGAATCGCTTGAACCTGGGAGGCGGAGGTTGCAGTGAGCCAAGATCATGCCACTGCACTCCAGCCTGGGTGACAGAGCAAGACTCCATCTCAAAAAAAAAAAAAAAAAAAATCTGACTTCTAGACTTCAGCTTGTCTTTTCCATATATGCAACTTACTTTTCTTATCGTGTACATCAGCCATTCATAGAGATGATCTTCATTCAGGTACTACTACATTATCCCGGCTCATTAAGATTAGAACTTTACGTACTGTATAATTTAAGGCAGGTGAATACAATAATTTTTTAGGGTGGATATTTTGAAAACATTAATAAACATTAATGGTTAAAACAAGATATATTCTCTGGTAAACTTGAATATTAAGCAATTTTAGTTAACTACAACTTTCTCTCCAATATACACAAACTCCCAGAATACTCAGGTTAATGAAAATTTGCTTGAATCGCACAACAGAATTTTTTTTAAGAGACAAGAGAGTTTCACTCTGTCACCTAGGCTGGAGTGCAGTGGTACGATCATAGCTCAATGGAGCCCCAAACTCCTGGGCTCAAGTGATGATCCTCCTACCTCAGCTTCCTGAGGAGCTGGGACTACGGCCACAGATCACCATGCCTGGCAGGATCTTTTTCTTTTGGGGATGGGTATTATTTAATTTCCTTGGAACACTAACAAGCTACTTTTAAAGTGATAAAATAGATATAGAAGTACTTTAAAATATCCAAAGTGTTATGTATATACGAAGTTCCCAACTTAATTTCTTGGGTTCCCAAAGTTCTTTGGTAAGTGATTGTTTGGAAGCCAATTTATTTTCCTGTAGAAATTATATTTTAAATGATTATTAACACCCAGCAAACTTGTAACCATGGGGATACAGATTATTTCTCTGACATTATCATCTTTTTCTTCTACTTTCTCCCTCCCTAGCTTCTCTTCCTTTTTTTTTTTTTTCTTTTCTTACATTTTTCTTGTGCTGTAGTGAAAGGTCAAGAGTTTGCGGATCATGAGCTTAGGAATCAGACAGTCCAGGGTTTGAATGTAAAATCTGTCACTTACTACCTGTGTGATCTGAGTTTTCTTAACTTCCATGAGCATTGATTTCTTTATTTTTATGTTATAAGGATTAGCTGGTAAGGAAATACACATAAAGCATTTACTATGGGACAAATACATGTTTAAATGGTTCTTCCACTGTCTGTTCCTACTTTACCATTCATCTACTTGTTGATCTCTGCTTTTTTTTTATAGAGGCCTGCTCTTTGATAGTGACCGTGGATATCCAGTAGCTCACTAGCAAGAGTTATAGGATTATAGGAAATACTTCTCTCTGTCTGTCTCTCTCTCTCTAAGGGCAACCTAATTATTCTGACACACTACCTCCTAATTCCAGTGTATGTAACAAAAATAAGTCCCTTTGCATTTGATTTTATTCATGACATTTCTTGCCCAATTGATCTCAAATATAAAAGCTACTGAGTAAACCTGGAAATCTAATGCTTTTTAAACTTAAAATCATTCATCAAGTGTCCCCTAGTGTATATAAGGACATAAGAAACTGAGGTCTTGATTTTCTTTGGTCTGTTGTCTTCAAATGCAGTTGACTCTTCAGGATAGCACGTGGTTTTCTTACTGCTCAGTTCAAGATAAAATGAATAGATAAGAGTGTACAGTATATTTTTACATGTTGGTTGCTAAGAGATTTCCCAGTTGTTGCACTTCAGGAAACTTCAAGAATATTTTCATTATCTTTCTCATGTTACCCATGTGATGGCTAGTGACTTAAAGTGGGATTTCTGTGCAGCAGGCATTATAAACATCGGGAAGCACATGTAGTATTACTTTAAAGGCTTCACCTGGGAAGACTTTCTTTAGCTTTATGTATAAATAACTGACTTTCTTTTTTTTTTTTTTGGAGATGGAGTCTCGCTGTGTCGCCCAGGCTGGAGTGCAGTGGCACTATCTCGGCTCACTGCAACCTCTGCCTCCAGGGTTCAAGCAATCCTCCTGCCTCAGCCTCCTGAGTAGCTGGGGCTACAGGTGCTCGCCACCACGCCTGGCTAATTTTTTGTATTTTTATTAGAAGCGGGGTTTCACCATGTTGCCCAGGCTGGTCTCAAACTCCTGAGCTCAGGCAATCTGCCCGCCTTGGCCTCCCAAAGTGCTGGGATTACAGGCATGAGCCACCACGCTTGGCCAATAACTGACTTTCTTAAAGCTAAAATGTTTTTATTGAATTAGTACAAGTGCTAGAAAATTTGCATAGAAATTATTCTCATCCTTACATATATTAGTAAAGTTGAATATGAGAGTAGTAATAGAGTCTGAGAGGGCTTTTCGTACATGTTGTCACACAGATTTTCAGAAACACTAATATAATACCTGCCTTAAAATATATCACATTCTGTGCTCTGCCTTTTACAAACATCATCCTAAGTAATCCTCCTAACATCTCTCTGAGATGGGTAGTATGTGGCATAGGTGAGGAAACTAAGGCCCATAAGAGTTTAACAACTCACCCAAGGTTACAGAGCTCATGACTAGCAGAGTTTATTGATTTATTCAGGAGTCTACAGGGTGCTTGTGTCACCTGTAACCTCTGTGGTATTAAATATTCCTATTAAAAATAAAAACATTGCTAACCTAATAAGATAATAAATCGAGTCTTGTTTTCATTTATATTCTATTAGAAACATATTTCTTAGTCACTCTTCTGTGAATTGTCTAGTAATTTTTTTTGTCCATTTAATCTTGGTTTTATGGTTTTTCTTATCAGTCTACATGAATGTTTTATATATTAAGTGTATAAAACCTCTCTGATATTTTCCTAGTTTGTTTGCCTTTAAATTTTGCTTTTGCTATATTTTCATGAGCAGAAGTTAAAATCTTTACACACTCAGATCTACCAGTGTTTTCCTATTTAGTTTTTGCTGTGGAATTTACCATTTAGTTTTAGAAAGTCCATCCTTGTTAATCAGTTGAGTAAAATGCGTACACACACACACACACACACACACACACACACACATTTGGAATTTTCTGGTGTAATATGAGGTTAAGGATCTGCATTTTCTTTTTCTCCAAATAGCTCATTTCATAATACATGTGTTACTAATATGTGCCACCACAGCTGAGAATCAGCTAGGCTTTGAAGAACATAATTTTACCCTGTAAATATCTGCTGAGCCTATTTTAGTATGTCCTATGTAATTTTTGTGTCATGATAAAAAATACTTACTCTGTTAAATTTTCTTTAAATTATTATTTCATTAAAGAAACAGATTTTTCTTAATATTTTCTTTTTACACTGGACAATTTTTGCTTGGGGTAAGCCCAGGGTATATTTTATAAACCTTCTGTGAAAAAAAATTAATTAACTTAATTCCTCTTTTCTAAGGATTTAAAGACAGATATCTCCATTTTATAGAAATTCTTGATTATCTTGGAGGTGTGGTGCTGTACTGTAAATGTAGCAAGCCATTGATCTCTTACCCTCGTTCTTTTATTTTCATTTGAAATATTCTGTAGTTTGTTGGATATAAGTTCTTTCAGGATTGTCACTCTTCACCAGAAAATCAGTTTCATTGAATTGGCACGATAAAGACCTCTATTTTTGCCTCCTGAATGATAAAAATGAATGCAGTGGGGAAAAAATGTGCCCATAAACTTGACCTTTTAATGATATTTCTCACATTTACCATTATGGAAATTAAAGTAATGATTATGGCAGTTAGTGTTTCTGTATTTGCTAACCCACTAATTTATTATTCTGCTTAGTAAGTGTATTGAGTGCCTACTAGGTGCTGGCAGCTGTGCTAGGTACTGGGCATCATGTATAAGAAGCATCCAGTCTATGAGGTTATACATGAGCACGTGGTGTAAGTGGGAACATCAAGCTAGATAAAGAAGTGTGGCACAAAGAGAGAAATACAAAGGAAATGCAAAGAAATAAGCTTTTGGAAGACTTGGTTAACCATTCAATTCTTACCAATTTTAATAGATTAGCATTTATGCTTTACAAGGATGTAAGGTTTCTTAATTTATCTGTCACTATTTATAGATAACAAAATACTGTAATAAAGATAGAATTTAATTTCTATAGCATGACAGTGAAAACTTGTTGGTTTTAGAAATTTTTTCACATCTCAGTGATCATACAATTGAGATAGGGAAATAATTTTCTGCCTATCTAGAATATCAGTGTACTAATCAACCCTGTATCATGAGCTAAACTGAAATTAGTACATTAAAGTTATATGTTGATATCTGCTTTTATTGGTTTGGTTTAAATTTTGAAAAAGTATATTTTTTTTTTTTCAGAGAGAAAGGAGAACATTTGTAATGTGCAACCTGATTTAGTCCTAGGAAAAATATAACATGTCTAAATCTTTTTTTTTATTTCATCCTCCTTCTGGTATTATTTTCACCTATGTTGTGTAGAATGTCAGTGTTCTTAAAGGGCAAGATTAGTATGTGATTAAGAGCTCAGACTCTGGGAGTCGACTGACTGTGTCTCAGCTTTGCTGTATGCCAGCCACCAGGAAGTTGCCTAAACACTCAGGTTCCTCTGGTTCATCATCTGTAAAATGATAAGGTTGTTGTGAGGATTAATGAATGAATATATGTGAAATACTTAAAACAATGCCTGGAGCTTAATAACTGTGTAGGTATTGCTGCTGCTGCAGAGGCAGCAGTGGCTCTGGTAGACTCTGCTGCTGCTCTTCCTCCTTCTTCTTCTTATTCTACTGTTAATACTACTTTAATTATTATTGAAAAGATCTTCCAAGAGTTACTGAAATCCTTTGGTGATTTTGTCTCAAATAACAATGCAGATGTGCCTGGAAGGTACCCCAGGATAGAAATCTAGTATAGAAGTATTCCTAAAGCTGCAAAGAAATTTATAACCGTTGATTCCTTGCTCTGTCATATTCATTACCTAAAAGCAATTTATAAAAAGCTATGGAAAATGAACTGTAATCTTTTTAGTAAATATTATACATGGGTACATTTATACAAAACTCAGCATAGTATTGTTTTTAAGTGATCAGTGTAGAGCCAAAGATCAAGGATGAAATAAACATGTTTTATAGCTTACATGCAGTAAAAATGAAGAAGTGTGCCGACTCACTTTAGAAGTTGGATTTTTGTTTTTGTTTTTGTTCAATTAATTTGCACATGTGTGAGCATAACTAAGATAACTTTACAGATACAGACTTGCTGGGTTGGAAAATATGCTCACTGTAAATTTGTGTAGATAACTGACAACTTGCACTCCAAGGAGGTTTTGCAGAATTGCATTTCAGGGGATTTTCCTACCACCACCACCTCTCCCCTGCATATTCTCTTCCAGGCCCATGGAGAAATCCTGCTGTAGTGAGTGAGCCTCCGGTGCTGATGGGTATCCTTCAAGTGTGTTACAGCAGAAGACAGCAGAGAACCACAGACTTAGTGCCTTCCTCCCCACTGCCTCTCACTCTAAATTTCCATCCTTGTTATATCCTAGGATTTTATCAAAAGTTGCCATAAGGAACTACCATGTTAAAAGGGCTTCCATTTTTACAGTGCAACGGCAATTGAGGACGTTGCCTTCATGTTGGTCAGTGCCCCATAAAAAAACGCCCCTTCTCAGAAATCTCTTTTAGAATTTTGTATCAGGAAACATTATTTCTTAACAAACTGATTTCCTTCCTATTATTTTTCTGATTTTTCTGAAAGAAATCTGACTTCTTTCCTATTATTTTTAAAATAGCTTTATTGAGATGTGATTTACATACCATATATTTTACCTATTTAAAGTTTGCAATTCAGTGATTTTTGGTATATTTATAGAGTTGTGCAACCATCACTGCAGTTTTACAATGTTTTCATCATCTCCCTGCCAAAAAACCTCATGCCCAGTAGTAGTCACTCCTCATTTCCTTCTCATCACTTCACCCTCTCACCCAGCACTAGGCAATGGCTAGCCTACTCTCTAATTCTATAGATTTGCCTATTTGGGACCTTTTATATAACTCGAAACTGATAATGGACCTTTGTGTCTGGCTTCTTTCACTTAACATAATATTTTCAAGGTTTATCCATGTTGTAGCATGTTTCAGCAATTCATTCCTTTTTTATGGCAGAACAATATTCCATTGTATGTATACATTACATTTTATTTACCCATTCATCAGGAGATGAACATTTGGGTTGTTTGCACTTCTTAGCTATTATGAATAATGCTGCTATAAACTTTATATAAAATTATTGTTTGACATATTTTTAATTTCTCTTGGGTGTATACCTAGGCATGTAATTGCTGGGTCTATGCTAAGTCTTACGTTTAACATTTTGAGCAACTTCCAGACTGTTTTCCAAAGCTGCTGTATCATTTTGCTTTCCCATCAACACTATTTGAGGGTTTCTGTTTCTCTACATCTTTGCCAACACTTGTTCTTACCTATTTTCTTTTTTTAATTGTAGCCTTCCTAATGGATATGAAGTAATACCTCATTGTGGTTTTGATTAGCATTTCCCAAATGACTAATGTTGTGCATTTTTTCATGTGCTTATTGGTAATTTGTATATCTCCTTTGGAGAAAAGCCTATATAGACACTGTGGCTATTTTTTAATTGGATTTTTTTGTTTTTATTATTATGTTGTTATGAGTTCTTTGTATCTTCTAGGTTTAAATCCCTTACAAGATATCTGATTTGTGAATGTTTTCTCACCATTCTTTGGGCTGTTATTTCACTTTCTTGATGGATCTTTTGTGGCACAAAAAAGTTATAATTTTGATGAAATCCAATTTATCTCTTTACTGCTTTTATCACTTTCGTTATGATGCCATAGTTTTGTCTAAATCAGTCACAAAGACTTACTTCTATATTTTCTTCTAACAGTTTTATAGTTTTAACTCTTACATTTTTAACTCTTTGATCTATTTTGAGTTGATTTTATATATGGTGTGAGAAAAAGGTCCAGCTTCATTCTTTTGCATTTGAATATCCAATTGTCTCAGCACTATTTGTCAATAAAAAAACTTTTTTTGGCTGGGCATGGTGGCTCACGCCTGTAATCCCAACACTTTGGGAGGCTGAGGTTTGAGGCCAAGAGTTTGAGACCAGCCTGGCCAACATGGCAAAACCTTGTCTCTACAAAAAACACAAAAATTAACCAGGCATGGTGGTAAATGCCTGTAATCCCAGCTACTCAGGAGACTGAGGCACCAGAATTGCTTGAACTTGGGAGGTGAAAGTTGCAGTAAGTTGAGATTGTGCCACTGTACTCCATGTGGGCAACAGAGCAAGACTCTGTCTCAAAACAAAACAAAGAAAAATCCTTTCTCTCCCTACTGAATAGTTTTGGCACCCTGTCAAAAATCAGTAGACTATATATGCAAGGGTTTATTTTTGGACTCTGTATTCTATTTCTGTCTCTATCCTTATGCTAATACCACATTATTAATTACCATAGCCTTTGTCGTTTCCAATCTGATACTTTTTATTCTTTTTCTTTCCCAATTTCCCTGGCTGGAACCTCCAGTTCAATGTTGAATAGAAGTGGTGAGAGTGGACATCCTTGTCTTATTCCTGATCTTTGGGGGAAAAGCATTCAGTCTTTTACCATTGAGTGTGATATTAGCTGTAGCTTTTTCATAGATGCCCTATATTAGGTTGAATACATTTTCTTCTGTTCCTACTTTGTTGAATGCTTTTTATTCAAGGACGTTGAATTTTGTCAAATGCTTTTTCTCAGTCTGTTGAAGTGATCATATAGTGTTTTCTCCTTTATTTCGTTGATATGGTCTATTAGTAATTAACTTTGTGATGTTAAGCCATCCTTGCATTTGTGGGATAGATTCTACTTGGTTATGATGTGTAATCCCTTCTTTATGTTACTAGATTTGGTTTGCTAGTATTTTGTTGAGGATTTTTGTGTCTATATTCATACAGATTTTGCTTTGTAATTTTCTTGTGATACTTTGATTTTGGTATTAGAATAATACTGACCTCTTAGAATGAGTTGGGAGGTGTTCCCTCTTTTTTTGTGGGTGGGGGAGCACAGTTTGTGAAAGATTGGTTTTAATTTTTCTTTAACTGCTTGGTAGAATTCACCAGTGACACCATCTAGTCCTGAACTATGTGTGGATGCATGTGTGTACTTTTTACAAATCTGTTTAGATTTTCTATTCCTTCTTGAGTCAGTTTTGGTAGTTTGTGTCTTTCCGGGAATAATTCATCCATTTCATCTAGGTTATCTAATTTGATGGCATGTATTTGTTGATATTATTCTCTTATAATCCTTTAGTTCTGTAGTAATGTTTCTTTCTTGAATTCTTGATTTAGTAATTTGAGTCTTCTTTCTTCTTTTCTTGGTCAATCTAGCTAAAGGTTTGCAAGTTTTATTGAGCTTTTTAAGAAACTACTTTTCATTTCCTTGATTCTGTATTGTTTTTCTGTACTGTTTCATTAATTTCCACTCTAATCTTTATTATTTCCTTCGTTCTGTTGCTTTTGATTTAGTTTGCTCTTTTTCATCCACTGTCTTTTTTTTTTTTTTTTTTTTTTGAGATGGAGTCTCTCTCTTTTGCCCAGGCTGGAGTACAGTGGCACAATCTCGGCTCACTGCAACTTCCGCCTCCTGGGTTCAAGCAATTCTCCTGCCTCAGCCTCCTGAGTAGCTGGGATTACAGGCGCATACCACTATGCCCAGCTAATTTTTTTTTTTTTTTGTATTTTTAGTAGAGATGGAGTTTTACCATGTTGGCCAGGCTGGTCTCAAACTCCTGACCTTGTGATCCACCCACCTCGGCCTCCCAAAGTGCTGGGATTACAGGCATGACCCACCGTGCCCAGCCGTCTCATCCACTGTCTTAAGGTGGAAAAATAGGTTATTGATTTGAGATTTTTCTTCTGTTTAATATAGGAATTTATAGCTATAATTTTTTCTCTGAGCATTGTTTTACCCACATCCCATTGATTTTGGTGTTTGTCTTTCATTCATCTCATCAGAAAGTATATTAGAATATATTTTCTCATTTCCCTTTTGGTTTATTATTTGACCCATTAGTTATTTAGTAGTATGTTTTCATTTCCACGTATGTGTGAATTTATAATATTTCTTTCTGTTATTGATGCCTAATTCCATTCCCTTGTGGTCAGACAATATACTTTTTATGATTTCAGTCCTTTTCTATATATTGAGGCTTATTTTATGGCCTAGTATGTGGTATATCCTGTTGGAGGATGTTTCATGCACACTGAGAAAAATGTATATTCTTCTCTTGTTGGAGTATTTTCTAAAAGTCTAGTTGTTTTATAGTGTTATGCAAATGCATTTTTGATAACGTCATTCCCCTTCTTTTTTTCAGCTGATGAACTAATCAGTCCTAAAGACATTGATCCTGTCCAGCGCTATGTCCCACTAAAGGATCAACGTAACGTGAGCATGAGGTTTTCCAATCAGGTAAAGAATTATTGTATTTCTTGATTTAGACTCGTCCAGAGACATTTAAGCTTAATTGAAGAGGAAATTTTTGTTCTGAATAGGTTTTTGTTGTTCCTTCTGAAGGAAAGCTTTCTCCCTCTTCTGGTTAGTTAAGATTTACTTGTGGTAAAGGGCTATTTGTTAATGAGGAAGTAGGTTTCAGATGGATCCAACAAAGTGCCTTGCAGGTAAACATTTCTATCTTCAGAATGTTGAGTTTAAGGTGTCAAGTGTCTTTGAGAAGAAGCAGTGCATCTGGGTGGCAGGAGGACCAATGATTGAAGGGAGGGGGATCCCCCAAAAGGCCTGTGCTTGATGTCTCTCCTGCACTGTGGCTCCATGACAGGGCTGCGTGACTGACAGTTGTTACAGCAACAGCGACTTGGTGACGTGTTGGGGAAGGAATAGTTTTAAAATTTTTACATTTAGTAGCTATGGATTCAGACTGTGTTGTGTCAACAAAATAAGTGTGTGTAGGATCAGCAAGATTGATATTGACTTGAGCAAACCCTCAAGTATTAAGTGAAACCAGTAATGAGGACTGTTAGAATGTTGTGGATTGTGGAAACTGTCTGAAGAGAAACGGAATGTACCTGCATGTGTGCCTGGGATTCTAAGCAGTTAACATGCATTTAATAAGATTGGTATCAATGCTTACAGAAGATAGGCTTATAAATGGAAATGTTCCTTATATTTTTATAAAAAATGTGTATTACACACACACACACACAGAGCAATAAGTGTTTGTTTTAATAAGAGAAAGGGAGAGCCAATGGCCCCGTTAGATTCTATTGCACTGTTTCTCTGACTCTTTTGCTTGTCTTCAACAAAACATGAAATGACTCTGAGTTGTTTATGGATAAGAAGCTATTTGAGAGACTTGTAAATAAATGCTATGGTTTTCTCAAGAACATAAAATTCCTGTGTTAATATGTGATGAAAATTTCTCACTGGCCTGTTAGCTCTTTATGTAAGGGGGTATTTGGCCTTTATCTTAGTTACCGCTCGTGTTGGTACAATTGGCAGAGTTGTTCTCAGCACTTGGCGACGTGTTGGGGAAGGAATAGTTTTTAAATTTTTGCATTTAGTAGCTATGGATTCAGAATGTATCGTGTCAACAAAACAAGTGTTTGTAGGTACAGTGCAAGTGTACAGTCTGTACCGATTTGAAATACACCATTTTACTTGAAGACATGGCAAAATAGAGAATTCATCCAGCTTCATATTACCAGTGCTATGACTGAACCATTTTAAGACTAATGTGTATCACTTAAATAGTATTTCACATGTGTGACCCACTTCTCTAGAGCGATGAAACCTCAAAGCCTTTTCTTAGAAAATAAATTAATAGGTCACCGATTTGAGGTGTGCAGACAGGAGCCAGAGAACATCAAAGCATTTCATAGGCATATGGCTAACAAAATCATCAGTTTAAACAGTTGTTTCATGCTTGACACATATAATGATGGCTGTGGGTTATGTGTAAATTTTGGTGTACAATATACTACTTGCAACTCTTTCTCTCCTGCTCAAGAAAGCTTATCAGGAGATGAGTGACGGAGAGTGAATTTTAAAGAGAATTCACTCTACAGGTATGTTTTATGTCAAAATTACTTTGTACTGCTGCTACTGAATTATCTGTGTCATGCCTCCCAAGTGGAGCCACATCCTAGCTAAGAGAAATGCTCCTCTCCTGTAGCCACATGGCAGATTACCTCTGTGCAGTGTTGTATACAGTTTCTGAGAGGGAGGTGATGGGGAGATTTGCAACAGAAAACTACTGGGAGTGGATATGTCCCCACGTGGTTGGCAGCTTGGTTGTGGTGGTATATAAAATACTGAAGCTGCCTTGCCACTTTCTCAGCCATTTTAAGCAGTAGGCAAGACGTGGCATGCCCATGTCTGTTCCCGGGGCTGGGTGAAGTGGACTGATGAAATAGAGGGGTCAGACATGTCCCCAGATGTGCAGCCCTCTGTTTGAAATGTTGGTGTCAGTAGCCACTTAGTCATGATTGACCAGGACAGATTTTGTAACTAACTGATCTGTGGGAATTCACTAGGTGCTTTAAACCCTACCACAAATTAGGAAAGTAAATAGGGAATAGTAAAGTCCAAGCAGTTTCTGAAAATGGTAGAAGTGCTTGTTCCCGAAAGAAGGTATGTCAGGGATCCCATGACTACCCTCAGCCACTGTAATTCACTAGAGGACTCACAGAACTCAGAAGCTGTTACCCTTAGACTTAGGGTTGATTACTGTGAAAGGATACAGAATAAAATCAGCGAAGGGAAAAGGCACATGGGGCAAGTCCTGAGGAACCTCAGCACAGGCTTCCAAGTGTCTTCTTCCAGAGGAGTCAAATGAGATGCACTTAATTACCCTAGTGAGGATGTGTCAACACATGCATAGTGTTGCCAACCAGCGAAGCTTGCTCAAGCTTCGTTGTGTATAGTTTTTACTAAAGGTCAGTTATGTAGGCATGTAGCATCTCAATTGTTTAAGCACCAGCCCCACAGGGAAAAACCAGATGTTCATCATAAATCACATTGTTAGTGCCAACTCTCTGGACAAACTGGTACACTGTGGCCCAAGGCCTCAGGCATGCAAAACACTCTTATCATCTTGTGAGTCTTTTACTTTTTCTCAAATGTTTTCTGTTTCTTTATTTTTGGCTATCTTTTACATTAATTACATTTTATTAAAATTTTGTGTAATTTTGTGTAACCACCGTCACAATCAAAATACTTAATTGTACCATCCCATATCACCATAAGGCTTCCTTGTGTTATTCCTTTATAATCATACCCACTTCCTTCACCCCAGTTCTTAACCCGTTGCAACTACTAATCTGTTCTTTATTTTATAATTTTGTCATTTTAGGAATGTTATAAAAATTGAACTGTACCTAACCTTTTGGGATTGGCTTTTTTCACTCAACATAATTTCCATGAGATTCATCCAAGTTGTTGCATGTATCAACAGTGTATTAGTCCATTCTCAACTGCTATAAAGAAATACCTGAGACTGGGTAATTTGTAAAGAAAAGAGGTTTAATTGGCTCATGGTTCTGCAGGCTGTACAGGAAGCATAGCAGCTTCCATGCTTCCAGGCTTCTGGGGAGGCCTCAGGGAGGTTTTACTCATGGAGGAAGGCAAAGCGGGAGCAGGAGAGTGAGGGGGAGGGCCTACACACTTTTAAACAACCAGATCTTATGAGAACTCACTCACTATGCAGTACCAAAGGGGGATGGTGCTAAACCATTCATGAGAACTCCACCTCCATGATCCAGTCACATCCCACCAGTCCCTACCTTCAACACTGGAGATTACAACTAGACATGAAATTTGGGTGGGGACATAGATCCACACCATATCACATAGTTTGTTTCTTTTTATTGCTGATTTGTACACCATGGTATGGTGGTACCTTTGTTTAACCATTCACACATTAACGAACATCCTACAGCTTATTCGAACATTTCTTAGAATTCCACTTTAATTATTCATAATGTTCATTTATAATGTTTTTTCATATATCACTTTTTAAGTTTTCGTTAGTTGGTTGTTCTAGGAATTACTGTATACATACATAAGTTATCAAAAGTGCAGTGGTATCATTTTGCCACTTTAAGTGAATTATAGAAACCTTACTTCTTCCATTAGTTTCCCTTACCTTCTTCATTTCTTAAACACAATTTTTAAAATATTTCCTCTGTCTTCATTGAGCAGCACATCAAATTGTGTGAAAATTTTTGCTTCAACCATAAACTTTGATTAAAGAAGTTCATGGGATGACGGATAGTCTATTGTGCTGACCTCAGTTTTTACCATTTCATGTTCTTTCCTTTCTGAATGTCCCAGCCTTCTTCTGTTATCATTTTCTTTCTGTTTGGACACCTTCCTTTAGACATTATTTATGGGTAGGTCTGCTAGCAACAAATTTCTTAGTTTTCTTTTGTCTGAGAATATCTTTATTTCACCTTCATTCCTGAAGGGTAGTTACGTTGGGTATAGGATTCCTAGTTAACAATTGTTTTACTTCAGCACTAAGAAATATTGTGCCACTTCCTCTGGCTTCCGTAGCTTCAAATGAGAAATTCCCTGTCAGTTCAAATTTGTGTTCCTCTACAGGTAATGCCCCATTTCTTCTTGTCCTAAGTCTCCTTATGCCACTGGGTAGAGGGCCAGAAGCCACCAGGCTCAGCTGACATGGGAGGATCAGCCTAATTGCTGTTGCCCCTGGTGTGGAGCAAGGGTCGAGTAGACCTGTCATTGCTTTGAACCCTCTACAGGTGAATTGGACTGCCCAAGGGTACCTGAGTAGTAGAACACTGTGGAGTCAGGAAAGCTCTCTGGGGCTTCTTTGTTGATGCTGCAAATATGTTGGCCCATCAGCACTGTGGTTGTGAAGCAGAGGTTGGGTTGGCTTACCAGGACTTTGAAGTTGCTGCTAAAGACAGATTGGCCAACTGGTACCTCAGTTGAAGAGCTGAGATTAGAGCTCCCCACTTGGTCTCTGTTGTGCTTTCCATTTCACTGTCCTCTGGTGAGAGAAAACAGATTTTTCTTTTTTTCTATGCCTATTGGTTATTTCAGGCTACAGACTCCTGCAAGTGCATATGTGTAGTCTCAAGAGTCTCACTGCATTGCCATTCTTCAAGTGCTGAGGCCTCTGGCCAGTCCAGTCTGCTTTCTTTCCAGCTTTCAGAATCCTTTAATAGTTATCTGTCTAGGCCATCTTGTTCCTACTTCCAGTTTTTATAGTGGATAATGTATGTTCATAAGTCTTTCTACAAGTAAAAAAGATTTATTCTGTTCCTTTACTCATCTTTTTTCTTCAGAGTAATTTTTTAAACAATAATGACTATCATTTATTGAGCATTTATTTTTAATAGCAGCTTTATTGAAGCATAATTTGCATCCCATACAATTCACTAATTTAAAGCATACAATGAAATGGTTTTTAGTATATTTACCAGAACTAATTTTAGAACATTTGGAACTATTCAGATACTGTGGCCATTTTTTAATTGATTTGTTTCTTTTTATTATTGTATTGTAACAGTTCTTTATATATTCTGAGACCTTTATATGATTGCAAATATTTTCTCCCATTCTGTGGATTATCATTCCAGTTTTTCTTGGTGTCATTTGAAGCATGGAAGTTTCTAATTTTGAAGAAGCCTCATTTATCTATTTTTTTCCTTTAGTTTTTTGTGCTTATGGTGTCATGTCTAAGAAACCATTGCCTAATCCAAGGTCATGAAGATTTGTGTTTGTGTTTTCTTTTATATATATATATATATATATATATATATATATATATATATATATATAAAGAATTTTATAGTTTTAGCTCGTATACTTAGACCTGTGATCCATTCTGAGTTAATTTTATATATGGTGTGAGGTATAGAGCCAGCTTCATTCTTTGTATGTGGTTATCCAGTTGTCACCATTTGTTGATTCTCCACAGTAAACTTTTTCTTTTTTTAAATAAAGTAAAATATATATGATATATAATATATCAATTAATATATATTTTATATATTTATATGTAAATATAAATATATATTTATATGTAAATATAAATATAAAATATATATTAATATATAATATTTTATGTATAAATATTGTATATTGCCCAGACCAGCTCGGCTGTGGAGACCCTAACCCAGCGGCGCTAGAGGAATTAAAGACACACACACAGAAATATAGAGTGTGGAGTGGGAAATCAGGGATCTCACAGCCTTCAGAGCTGAGAGCCTTGAACAGAGATTTACCCACATATTGATTGACAGCAAGCCAGTCATAAGATTTAAAGGGATGGGCTGAAATAAAGGGATGGGTCTGGCTAGTTATCTGCAGCATGAACATGTCCTTAAGGCACAGATCACTTGTGCTATTGTTTGTGGTTTAAGAACACCTTCAGCGGTTTTCTGCCCTGGGTGGGCCAGATGTTCCTTGCCCTCATTCCAGTAAACCAACAACCTTCCAGTGTGGGCATCAAGGCCATCACGAGCATGTCACAGTGCTGCAGAGATTTTGTTTATGTCCAGTTTTGGGGCCAGTTTATGGCCAGATTTGGGGGCCTATTCCCAAGAATATATAATGTATAAATATACATTATATATAAGTATATATTATGTAATATAAATATATTTATATAATATAATGTATATAAAATATATATTTATATATAATATAAATATATATTTTTTATATATTTACATATAAAATGATGTATATCATTTCAGTCATTCATAAGTGTACAAGTCAGTGGCAATAAGTACATTTACAATGTATCATTGTAGCTATTGCCTCTATGTATATGAAAACCTTTTTTATCGTCCTCAACAAAACTTCTGTACCCATTAAGCAGTGACCCTCTTTCTCTCCTCCCTCCAGCCCCTGGTAATCTCTATTCTACTTTTTGTGTGTATGAATTTGACTATTCTAGTTACCTCATATAAGTGGAATCATGCCATATTTGTCTTTCTGCGTGTGGCTTATTTCACTAAGCATAATTTCCATACTAATGTTTGTGTGTTTCATTAATATGGTGTTTTTCTTTCTTCCCACTGGTTATTTTGTCACATACCTGGTATTTCTCATCATTCAATCATATATTAGTGTGATAAGTGGGCTGATTATTCTCAGTGTATTAAGTAGTAGTCTGCTACCCCCACCATCCCATCCAGAGGTGAGGGAGATGTGATGGGAGTTTTGTCTCCTGGCTAACTTTATTGATGAGTCAGGGATCTGGTTGGGAACAAAGAAGACTCTTATCACCCTTGCCAGATGCCAGAACATGAAAGGCTTTAAGAATCTGTTGTTTGCAGTGGAAGCCTTAACTCATACCAGCCAGCTTGTTCTGTATATTTGCAGAAAAGCCCTGCTTTATTGCTGACTGTGGTTCCCTGTGTGGTACATGGGGCTGGCCATTGTGGCCTTTAATCAGTCCTTCTATTCACTTCTGCTTTTCCCACCTTTACTGCATTGTGCTTGCAAACCCAGTGCCCCTCTGGGGCCCTTCTAGTTGGTGAGTCAGCTCCCATACCTGCTGCAGCACTTTGGTGATACTCTAAGTGGTATCGTTTGTTTTATGCAGGTTTTCTCTGCTCTGCTTTATTCATTAATGCATTTTTATTTGCCATCTTTTACACTAGAAATGTGTTTAAATACCTTGTTGTCTCATGACCTTCTTTCTTTTTTCATTGCTCTGGTTTAGTCTTTTTTGTTTATTTTAAATCTGTAGCTGGTCTTTTCTCTGGGGTCTAAAGAGAGATGAGAACTGAGAGCATATGTGCACTCTGCTCTCTGAAACTAGGAGCCCAGGCCTCACCTCCTGTGCTCGAGTCTTTCCTCATTATTTCTGTTGAGTGTCTTTTTCTCCTTCTATACTCAATGTTTCTTCAGATCTTAGGGAATAAACCGAACACTGTGGTATATATGAATAGAGTGGATATTTACTAAATAGTTGTGATGTCCCCAAATAGATACAAACCAAGTAAATTAAACACCAGGCTTATTTATATTGTCTGAGAAAGTCATATTTGAAAGAAAATTTACCCCAAACTGTTCATTGGACCGTCCTTTATTCTTATAAACAGGGTAACAGTGTCTGCTTCTCTACCCCCACTTTTCTATGTCACATTTGATTTGGGGAAAATAAATTATACAAAACACCATATTATCCCATCCTATAAATTACTCCCGGAAAACAAGTCATGTGTTTAGAAGCTGTGCCATTAAGACTGATTTCTTTTGCATACTTTGTGTTACAACACTTGTCACTATTGCAGTTGTTGGTTTACATGCCTGGCTTCCTCAAAGAGTTCCTGAGAGTAGAGAATGTGTCTTACTCTTGCCTTCCCTTAGCCTAGTTTGGTATTTGACAGGACCAGATAATAGAAGTGATAGATACAATAACTACTATTGATTGTGTTTCTTTTGTTTATAGGCACTGTACATGCCACTTTTACCCGCATTATATCTGATTTTAACATTTTTTTCTGAGACAAATATTATATCCATTTTACAGGTAGACAACGTGAGTCTCAGAGAGGTTTAGTAATCTCTCCAAGGTCACACAGTTGTCAAGTGACAGAACCAATATGAAGGTGTTAACTGAAGAATGAAAGGAAGGAGGGAATGTCAAGCATTTGGCAGCGGTGATTTTTGTAATGGTATGAAGGAGTTAACAGGAGAAATAGCTTGTTCTTGAACAGCCTGGCTGAATATCACATCATAGGAACACAGTTGCACCTGTGCCTTAGGATGCTGAGAGTTCTGTGAAAGTGATCTGAAAAATTAAACACAGAGATGCCCCATCAGTACAAAATGTATGCTGGGATTCATTATATCATCATGTTAATTATTTCCTTCTTTCTTCTTCCCTGTTATGCTAGGATGAAACCAAGTCCACAAATCTATAACAGTAATTTTAGTAGGGATTTTCTTCTTCCTTATCCAAAGGAAAACCCTTTCAGGAGGTGTTTACTCCCTCTCCCCATTCACCCTAACTTGTTCCTGTTAAAGGGCCCATCATCTTCTGTTGCCTAGGTAATTCTGGTGCCCACTGATTATCTACGAATGATACCTTTGTTGTTCATACTGCAGCGCCTCTGCCATGCTAATGTGAGATAATGGTTTCTTCAAGAGTGTTTGTTTCCAGCCTTTGCAGCTCATTCAAACTTGTGAGAGCTCTGGTTGCAGCAGAAACTGCAAGCAGCTGGCCATATGCATTTTATTGATTTATTGTATTTTGCATTACAGTTGTCCACTAGGTATAAGGTGACCCTTAGAGAACATCTATTTATAGTAACTAGGGTTTGGGTTTCTGGAGTTCTATAGCAAATGGACTTTTTACATGTATATTATACTAATTAGAATACAGAAGATTCCTGGTTAAATAGGAAAATACACCTAATACCTTTTTAAATGTTTTTGGAATATTGTCTGAAACTATTATATTTAACAGGCAATAGCCAGCCAGGAATTGCTTTTTTCTCCCTTCATTTTGTTTTTTAAACCAATTTAAGAAAAATTGATGTTTTTTCTCAAAATAGATGTTGTTGGTTGCAGCAGAATTTTTACATAAACAAGCCATTCTAATATCAAAGGAAGAATTATAGAAAAACATATTCTGATATGAAAATGCTATTCCAATATTCAAGAGTACAAGTAGGAAAGGTTTCATATTGTTGGATGTTCTGCCTAGCAAAATGGTTAAGAACACAGGAGGCACACTGCATGCTTCTGAATCCAACCTTGGGCTTAGCAGTTGTTGTTACTTGTATTTTGATAGTTCCAATGCAGACATGACAATTAATTGAGGTGCCCAGTAGTTAATATAAATAAAAGATGCAAGATTGTATTCTGTTGAACATGGTTCATGGTGGAAATTAACCTATAGGAGCAGACAATTCTTGGAAGGCCAGGCTCCAGGCTTCATTCTTTCCCACAGTATAGGTGATGCAGATGGTGGAGTAAAGAGATGTTCTGGCCGGGCACGGTGGCTCATGCCTGTAATTCCAGCACTTGGGGAGGCCGAGGCGGGTGGATCACGAGGTCGGGAGTTCAAGACCAGCCTGGCCAACATGGTGAAACCCCGTCTCTACCAAAAATACAAAAATTAGCCAGGTGTGGTGGCGCACACCTGTAGTCCCAGCTACTTGGGAGGCTGAGGCAGGAGAGTTGCTTGAACCTAGGAGGCAGAGGTTGCAGTGAGCCAAGATTGTGCCACTGCAGTCCAGCCTGGGCAACAGAGTGAGACTCTGTCTCAAAAAAATAAAAAATAAAAAAATAAGGATGTTCTAGGAAGGGCAGGACAGTGTAATCTAGCAAGAAGGTTAAAACGGTGTAAAGTGTAAAGAATTTTGATTTCTTGGTTCAGGAAGGCTGACTACCTCATTGGCTGGGAGGAGCAGCAAAGCACTGGCAGAAATTCAGGTACTAGTTCTTTAGACCTTGTGTGATTCACTGCAGTATAATCTGGGGAAGGACTCCTAGCATCTCTGGAGTGTGGTTCTCTAGTATGTAAAATTATTTGGCTGGGTTTAATTCGTAAATCCCCTTCCAGCGCTTCTGTTGCTGGCTTCCATAATCTAGGTTATTGGTAACCTTTAAGTGACTTTAGTGGAGTAGTGTGCCCAGAAGCCAGACTGTAGGGAGTTAAAGAGCAATAATATGGTGGAAGACCATCTGCTCAGGAAGTTGAGTTTACTGCAATCCAAGAAAGGTTGTAAACCCCTCCTAATTTAGTAGATACATTATATAGCACTTCTACAATATGGACTTGTAGCGATTTCCCTTTTTTAAGTTTTGTTCTAAATCTATTCAGTTTTTAAAGATTTATTAGTCTTTAAAAAGATTTAAGGATATTTAAGGTGATTTAAGGAAATTATGCATGTGGCTCAGTTTTATCTGGCTCAGTGTGTTCTAATGCTCTCAAATAGTTTAACCAGTTTGAGACATAATTTCTACTTAAAAGATTAAAAAATAACAACAACTTCACTAGCTTAGCAAAGAAATAAAGTGTTTGTGTGAGACCAAAAACCCAAGCATGGGAGTGAATTTGAGTACTGAATAGAAGTTCTTATGATTATCATAGTAAAACAGAATAAAATAGTCAAGGCATCAAAGATGCTTCTGAGAGAGCCTAGCCTGAATATGCCACAGCTGCACAGAGTTTCTCCTCAGGTAATTCTGTCTGCCGTCTTGAAGGGTAATGAAGAGTCTCTTATCAGTTGGTATTTATACCTGAGCCAATTAAAATTCAATGCCTTGATAAAAAAAAATCCAGAACTGAGAAAACTTGAATTGGAAGTCAAAAAAAATGAGCTTAAACACATTTAATAACATCATTCTAATTAACCCACTTAACCTATTAAAATTAAAAGTTTCAATAATAGGCATGATGTATAATGAAATATTTCATCTACAGGATGGAAACTTCTTATACTCATGGCTAAAATTTAAAAGAAGGAAAAATAGAAGTAAGAAAGCAAGATTTATGGTCCAGAATAAAGACATACAAGGATTATTATGATCTAGTATTGTTTTAATGAATCTATATTTCTGACATTTTTCTCTGAGGAAAGAAATCTCAGTTATTCATAAATATGAATAAATTTGTGAACTTAACCTGAAATTTACCTACTTCACTTTTTTTCCTGTTTTGAATCTATTCACAGTTTTAAAGGTCTAGTGATCTTTGAAGAAAACCTATCAATTAATGCCTTCTAGCCCCACCTTATTTAATAATCTATATCCTGACAAGTTGCCCCCTTCTCAACCAAAGGATTGGGCTCTGGGAGCCTCTACTTTCTTGAGGAATGATTTTTCTCTCATGAGGTCCTTGGAGAGTTCCATGTATTTTTGCCTTCATGCAGGTGAATAAAATACAAGTATTTTTGGTCAGCTACTTGAGGCAATATTTTACATTAATGGCAGAATTATTATGATAGAGCAGATCATGTGTATTGACACACCCTTGAGAGAATTCAGTTTCGCATGCAGTGATACCCAAGCTTTGAATCTGTGAAGTAGACTAGCCCATTTAATATGCCAATTAAAATGTATTGATCTACTTTGACAGTCTTTGGAGAAAAGGCCAATATGAAAGGAATGCTTTTTAGTCATAAGAGCTTATTTTCTGTGCTGCAAGTTTCCAAATTGAGGATGAAAGTCAGTACTTGTTTGCTAAATCATGTACATATTTATATAGATCTCAGCTAAAAACATATAGTATACTTGGTCTCTCATTTTTCACATTAATGAGGAAGTGGGAGTTTCATGCTTTCTCCTCTAAAAATACAAATGCATAGAATTTTGCATGAATTACTTTCTTAAAGATCAAAGAACCCTGCATATATGTGTAATAAATTTTTGTTTTTAGGGAAGTAATATAGTATAGTGGCTTTGCATCTCATACAGGCCTAGCTATAAAACCTGTCTCTTCCACTTATTAAGTGTGTGACCTTTGACAATTGAATTAGTCTCTAAGCCCCACTTTTGTCATATTTTAAATGGGAATAATGATCCCTAACTCAGGATTGTGTTTATGATTAAATGATAGTTTATGTAAACCTCTTAACCAAATGTCTGACACATTATGCAAGCTAAATAAATATTATTGCTGTTTTTTATTTCAATAATTTATTATATAAGTAATATTTCTTTCTCATTGAAGAGATGAGAAAAAATCCTAAAAAGTCTGGAGGAAAACATTATATTTTCAACATTTTGGTTATATTTTTTAGGCTGTATTCAACTTAGAAAGAAATTGAATGTTTAGCATTTAACCTGTTAGATTTCTTTTATCCCTTTGTATGATTAAGACTATCACTGTATAGACAGAAGCCATTGTTTTAATGGCTTTTGAACTTGGTTTTTTGTTGTTGTTGTTGTTCCATTAAAAAATTAGCTCCATATATTGACAGTTTTGATTTTTTTTTTTTTTTCTTGAGACGGAATTGCTCTTGTTGCCCAGGCTGAAGCACAATGGCGCAATCTTGGCTCACTGGAATCTCTGCCTCCCGGGTTCATGTGATTCTCCTGCCTCAGCTTCCTGAGTAGCTGGGATTACAGGGACCGGCCACCATGCCTGGTTAATTTGTTTTTGTATTTTTAATACAGATGGAGTTTCACCAGGTTGACCAGGGTGGTCTCGAACTCCTGATCTCAAGTGATCCACCTGCCTTGGCCTTCCAAAGTACTGGGATTACAGGCGTGAGCCACCTCGCCCAGCCTGACAGTTTTGATTTGTGATAGATACAGCTTAATTGCTTATTTCTTCTTCTCAGATTACATTATTCTGTTGTATCCTGTACTTCTTAAGAATGGTATTGAATTAGAAATATCAGAATATAATGCCTAAGAAACCTGCCTTTTGAAAATGATTTTTAGAAGCTCAATGAAGGCTACATATTCATATAATTCATATAATTTTTGTATATTTTCATGAATAATTTTCATAAACTTTATGAATCTTCATGAGTTTTGAGCAAATATTTGTATTTTAATGTTCTCCTCATTTATTTCTGTGAGCATCTTTATTGTTTCCCCAACCTTATTTAAAAACATCTTTTATGGGAGCCTGTGGTTTGTAGAACCAACTGGTTTATGAAGATGAATTGAAAGGGACACTGTAACATGGTCAGGTAGCTGGACACTGATTATGGCTCCTAATCATATCATTAATCAGAAGAAACTATAAATTCAGCCCAAGAAGATGAATTTAATATGGCAAAGAAGAATGAATAACCCTATGTAGCAGAACATGAGCCCTTCCTTGTACTTAAGTCAAAATTGTGCAAAGTGGGAGATGGAGCTTTAATTTCTCAGAAGGGTTTATAAAAGTAAAATTAAAACTAGACTAATGGGTTCTAGTACATGCCAAGATCATTGCCTCTAATTACAATTGGAACTCTTCCTCTGAATCCCAGAAGACTAAGAAAAACCTCTATCCCCAGGCATTAACTCACCCAGCTTTTTTCCCTCTACCTTTGGCTGTTTCAATTGATATTCAGTCTTTCCTCTATATTTTGTACCTTTCTCTCTACTTACTTCTTTCCCTGACTGTATTTAAGTGCTCCGCAGCTATTTACCTCTCTCAAGGGCCTGTCTTACTTCCCTTCTTTCCTTCCCTTTCAGACAGCTTAGAAAAATGCTTGCACCATCTTCATGTCCTCAGTTCTCAGTCACTCCTTGTAATGCACAGTCTGGCTTCTTACACTGTCACTCTACAAAAACCACATGCAACGGGTTGTTAATCTCCTCCTAATTGATAACTCCAATGATCTCTTTTCAGATGCCAGTCTATTTGACTTCAAAGACATTCAACACAATTGAACACTCCTTCCTCCTTTAAACTCTGTAAAAGCATAGAAGTAATCTTTGATTCCTGTCTGCCTGCCTCACCTCTTCTCTTCTAAATACAGTCCTATCAGAATTCTGTTTTCTAAATAGTCCCCAAATATTTTCACTAGCTCCCTCTTCCCGCCTCTTCACTTCACTATAGTCCGGGTCACCATTATCTCTCAACTGCAGGCTCCAACTAATCTCCATATGTCTACTCTGCCCTGTGCAAGTCATCTCTATATGGCAGCAAGAGAGCCACCATCGTGTGAGTTAATATGTATGTAAAGTGCTTAGGCAGGGCCTGGCCCATATAAGTACCATATATGTGTTTATTACTATTGTTGTAGAAATGTAGATTATATTGAGTCTTTTCCTTGTTTGAGACCCTTTTAAGTAGCTTTTCATTCCACTTAGATGAAAGCCAAATGCCTTGTTGCCTGTAGGGCCCTGTGGAGCCTTAGCTCTCTCCACCCTTATCTCTTGTCACTCTTTTGCTTGCCTATTATGCTCCAGACACACTGGTCTCCTCTCAGTTTCTCCAGCACTTCAGGCTGTCTCCTCCTCAGGGCCTTTGCACACTCTTCCTTCTGCCTGAAGTGCCTATTACCAGACGTTAGCACACTCCTTTTTGTCTCTAAGTCTCAGATTTAATGACACCCTTTAAGAGAGTTACTTTCTGACCATCAATCTAAAGTAGCCTCTGTCTTCAGTCACTCTAATATATTACCCTTTACTTTTATTATGTTTATTTATATAAATTTAATCATCTTTCTCACTGAAATGTAAGTTTAATTAGAGGACTTTATTGTCTTAATGACACATAGCAAATGATAACTATTAGCTGAATCAATTCATTAATGGCAAGTTTTTATCTTTGAGACCAGCTCAGATACCTTTTCTATAAAGTCCTTGTCAATTCCCTGAGGCTAAGTTGGATGCTCCCTGTCTTGCCCTCAAAGTACCCATTAAGAGCATCGTATTTAATATCCTATTGAAGTCCATATGTAGTTGTCTTCTCTCTTATATGGTGAGTTCATAAAGAATAGAGAAAATGTTTCATTCATCTTTCTGCCATCCTAGTGCTTACTAAGTCTGGATGCATGAAAAACTCAGCAAACTCTCAAAGGTTTCTCGCTAGCAGAAACCTTTCTAGTGTACAAAACTGTTGAATTATCTCATTGATATAGAAAACCCTTAGGTTTACTTGCAAAGAGTGATAGTAGAGTATCTCCTCTGCAGTTGGGTCCCCTGTGTGAATCCGCACTAGAAACAGTTTGGCCTCAACTCAGTGAAGATGGCTCTGTGGTGCTAAAGGCTTGTTGGATTCTAGAGCCTGCTGGGTGCCTCTGTAGTTGTTGGGTTTGACCCAGTGATGATAAATCTTGCCTCAAGTTGGCCCTTGCATTGTCTTTCCAGCCCAGTCTTTTTGTCATTTAGATGAGCATCAAGTGCCAAAGAGGGAAGTAGAGCAGGTTTTCATGCCCTTCCCCTCCAAGGCCTCTCTTCTTAGGTGGCTTTCACACTGTAATAACTGCACATATGGCCTTTGCATTCATTTCCACTCCTAAGTGGAATGGTGCACTTGGCAATTCCCTAGTGAACTGAAAAGTTTATGGTACAGCCAGTAAGATGCAGCAGTCTGACTTAGCGAAGAGAACTCTAGAACAAGTCAGTTCAGAAACAGAGATTCTGCTTCTGGGTCTGCCACTAACTTGTAAAGGGACCTGGGCTATTTCCCCTCTCTGGGCCTCAGTCTTCTCATCCATCAAGTGGATTACTGATTTTATCAAGGAAAGCCAATTTTCAGACAAAATCTGAAGTAGAATTTCAGCATATAAAATAGTTGTGCTGCTCTGGCTAAAATGGAGTCCTGCCACTATTCTCTCTCATAGACCCCTCCTACAGCCAAATGATAGAATTGGCCCCCTCCCATCTTTGACATTTTCAACTGAAATCCCAGGGAACAGATCCCGTTGGTACAAGCATCCGAAGGAGAAAAATTAAAAACACATTGGTTTACTGGACTTGCTTCTTTTTTCCCCATGATTCTAAAACCTGGTTTCTTATGGTTTACCACTAGGGACCTTTCTTTGCTTGTAACCCACCACCTGAGGTGTTTCTAAATGACCAAAAAACCTGAGAGTTAAATGACTGGATTCTTGGAATCTGTTCTCCCCTTTCTGCCTCTTCCTCCTCTGTTTCACCCTCATCTTACTCATCTTTCCTGATGTTGATCTTTCCTGTTGTGTTTCTATGGGCTTCTCGTCATTTGTTCTTCCCCTTTGTCATGATTAAAGCTATGAGAACACCGTAGGTCAAAGTTTCTCCACCTGGGTTCATGTGGCCATTTTGGCATTGTTTCTACACAGTATGCAAGACTGTTAGCACTGTCATTTCCTTAAGATAAAAATATAGAAACACCAGTTACAGCAAGTACTTAGAAAGGGGTCAAACAGTTTTACCAATCAATTCATTGTGCCAAAGCGTTCGGTATTCTCTTCCACTATAATCGCAGTCATTGAAAGAACTGCTGTCAAAAAGCATTGCCTGATTTATTCATTTGGGCATTTGAAACAATGTGTTTGAGGTCTGGGAATACTTTTAAAAATTCATTTGTTTTCCTCTTAAATAGAAAGCTTATATAATCACTAATCCAATATATAAATACACAGAGCCTAAAGGACCATTTTCTCCCAGGCCAAGTTGACTCTTGAGCCAAGTTTAGCTTTTTAACCACGCTTGATATTGTTATTCCTCTGATATTTCTACTTAACTTTCCTCTGCTTTCCTATTAATTTTCACATGTTGCTGCTTTGGCTTGGTTGGAAATGTCAGAACAAGATGCCAGTGTGTCTCAGTCAGGACATGGCTGTGTTCAAACGACTGTAGCCTGTTACTTGGCTCCTATGGGAAAAATACTGGGGGTGCAGTGTTTCCAGTTGGAATTGAGATGTATAAAGCATCTGCCTGATTTCTTCAGCTAATGAGGTTTTGCTGAAAAATGAGTGTAATGAAAAAATGCTGGATGTTGGCAGGACCTACTGATGAAGTCTAATGAGCATAAATGAGTGTTCTATAAGGCCCCCAAAGTAGAGGCATAGAATGTTTCAAATACACTGCCCTTGAGCAAGACCAGCCTGGAGGACGCATTTATTTGTTGGCTCCTTTTTCTTTCCTTCTCTCCCTCCTCCCTTGCCTTTCTTTCAATAAAAGACCTATGTAAGCCAGACACAGTAGATTATTTTGTGCAATATAGGGCATATTAAAAATAAAACTACTGGCTGGGCGCGGTGGCTCACGCCTGTAATCCCAGCACTTTGGGAGGTCGAGGCGGGTGGATCACGAGGTCAGGAGATTGAGACCATCCTGGCTAACATGGTGAAACCCCGTCTCTACTAAAAATACAAAAAATTAGCCAGGCGTGGTAGCTCACCTGCCAGCTCACCTGCATATCCTGAGACTTGCCTGCCTCCGTAATTGTGTGAGCCAATCCATATGATAAATCTCTTTCTTCTTCTTCCTTCCTCTCTCTCTCTCCTGTTTCTCTAGAGATCTCTGCCTACTATAGCAAGCAGCACATAATCTGTGAAATACGTACTATGACATGTGCCATATTGACTTCAGACCTGGACATACGTGCAGTCAGGTTAAACTATCACTGACTAGATGTGTAACCTTTGACAAATTATTAAACTGCTCTTCACCTCAGTTTCCTCATCTTTAAAATGGGAGTTCTTGTGAGAATACTCAAAAAAGCTCTTGAATAACATGTGGCACATAGCAAGCTGTCAAGATGTATTAATTCCTTAACATTCCAAACTAGACTACAACACAAATGTAAGCAAGAACATAATGAGATAACTCTTTTTTTATTGTACTTTAAGTTTTGGGGTACATGTGCAGAATATGCAGGTTTGTTACATTGGTAGGCATGTGCCATGGTGGTTTGCTGCACCTATCAACTCGTCATCTACATTAGGTATTTCTCCCAATGCTGTCCCCCCGCTAGCCTCCCACCCTCCGACAGGCCCCAGTGTGTGATGTTCCCCTCCCTGTGTCCATTTGTTCTCATTGTTCACCTCCCACTTATGAACGAAAACATGCAGTGTTTGGTTTTCTGTTCTTCTGTTAGTTTGCTGAGAATGATGGTTTCCAGCTTTATCCATGTCCCTGCAAGGGACATGAACTCATCCTTTTTTGTGGCTGTATAGTATTCCATGGTGTATATGTGCCACATTTTCTTTATCCAGTCCATCATTGATGGGCATTTGGGTTGGTTGCTATTGTGAACAGTGCCACAATTAGTTCAACCATAGAGGAAGTCAGTGTGGTGATTCCTCAAGGATCTAGAATCAGCAACACCATTTGACCCAGCAATCCCATGAGATAACTCTTATCAACAAGCTGTCATGTATTTCCACATGTTGTAAATGGACATCTATGCTTCTTTCTGTGTCACCCTCCTAGAAAAGACTCAGACACTTCTCACTACCGCCTCCCCAAACCCAAACCTACTGATCTTTTCTTATAATAGTCCTCCAGTTACCCACATAATCCAGTGGTAGCCATGACTCTGAATGATTTAGTTTGAGTGCTTATTCTACTTTTATAAGCAGAATTAAAACCTGATGTTTAATGGTGCCACTATGTAACCATAACCATTTCCAGAGATTTCAGTGTAAAAGGTTGACTAGCCTTAATTGATTAAAAAGGTGTAAAGATGACATTAATACATATGGTACATCTACAAAACGGAATACCAAGCAGGTAGAGTGAAAATGAGGACATGTTCTATGTGTTAATATATGAAAAGAGTTCCATGATATACAATTATGAACTAGAAAAAGGTGCTGAGAGTAACTTTTGTGTAGAAATGTAAGAAAATAAGAATATATATTTGCATTTGCTGTTGTAGGCATGAGGAAACGCTAGAGCAAGGCATAAATAATCATAGCAGTGATTGGTTGTTAGATGGAGGGAAACTGTGGGGATGAAGGCCCCAAATGGGAATGACATGTCACCAAAAACTTTTTCATAATTTTTAAATTTTTGAACCTTATGAATGAATTATCTATTGAAAAAATTAAATTAGAAAAAAAGAACAAAGAAAAGAAACACTATTAGGGCATATTCACATTAAGTTTTCTCTGTGTGCCCTTTGAAAGTTGTATTACACTGTTTTATTTATAGCCCCCAGCTGCAAATATCCTGGCTTTACTACTTTGACCTGATTTGAGTAATTTAAAAACTAGAATCTAGACATATAGACATGCAGTGTCTTAATTACCATAGTTTTAAATTTTGAGCATGATTAGTTGCAATATTAATATAGTTAGTGCCCAGCTTATAGGGAAGTTATGCTATAAAAGTTCCTCTTCCACCGTACACTTAAAAATGGTTAAGATGTTAAATTTGGGTTATCTGGGGTTTTTATTACAATGAAAAAATGTTAGAAAAATACAGTCTGACTTTATAGAAATGAAAATTTTGAATGAGAATATTTCTAACTACAGGGTTTTGGTCCTAAACCATATTGTTACTCTGACATGTACACTCTTTTATAGTGTATGTAAATGTGTACATTTTACTGATTATTTTCTTTTGTTAAAAATATCCTTGTTTATATTTGCAAATATTTGTTGGGTATGCTCAAGGGAAGATTTGTGTATTGCTAATAAATGTAACCAGCAATACTAAAAAAAAAAAAAGTTCCTCCTCCAGACCATCAAATGAATAACAATTGCTTTTCTTTTAGTGCAAGGTATTGCCTACATCCTAAGTGAGAAAAGTAAGCATGAGGGGCCCCTGTAGTTTCACAGACCACTCATACACATTCTAAAAGCTAAATAACCCTTCCAAAGGCATGGCATGGGTGGTCCAAGACTCGTGCCAAGTGTCTCATACAGGCAGTGCCAGCTGTTCCTAGTAGGGACAAAAGATATTTGGATACCCTGATGTTTGGGGTAGTTTGGGAGGAGACTAGGTTAAAAGAGCGAGTCAGGATCTGGATATATAAAGGAATGGAGAGAGCAGTCCAAAAGTAAAGGGACAGTGGACAGAAACATGAGATGGACATAAGTGAACTGTTTTTTAGTGGAGTACTCTAAAACAGATGGGAGACCAACAAGGAACAGCAGGTAGTCCCTGAGCTGTAAAAGTCCTCGAGAAGTTTGGGCTTTATTTGGGAAACATTAGTTTTGGGGTAGAGAGGTAATATCCTAAATATTGCATAACTATATCTGTTTACTAACTCTTTTCTGTCTCCTTTCTTCATGCATTCAAGAAATATTTTTTGACCACCTCCTTTGTGCAAATCATTGATACAAGAAAATGAACCTGACCATAAAGCGCAGACAATGGGCAAAGGCAGGTGTGGAGCAGAAAGCTGAGGAAGCCTATTGCAGTGACCCAGGGTTGTGGTTGTGTTGCTGGCATTGATAGATGGCTAATTTTTTTTGGACACTTACTATATGCCAGTGTTAAATGCTTATATATTATGTATTATTCTCATAACCCTAGGAAATAGATATTTTTATTATTCTCAATTTATAGATGAGGAAACTGCAACTTATTGAGGTTAAGTGACATAGTGAGTCACACAGCAAATAATAGTATAAATATCATTGTGTAACAGATCAAAGTTTGCAAATATTTTACATGCCCTCTTTTGTTTGATCCTCTCCTTTTGTGGTAGGCACTGTAAATATTTTTCCCATTTTACAGATAAGCAAAGAATTGAGAAACTTGCCTGGGCAGTCATTCATCAAATAGTAAGGATGCCTACTATGTTCTATGTGTGGGGAGGTGGCAGTAGACCAGCTAGATCAAGTTCCCTGCCCTCAGGGAGTTACTTTCTGAAGGGAATGAATAACAATAAATGATATAATTTCTCTATCGGACAGGTACTATGAAGCAGACAAAATAAGGTAAAGTGGTAGACTGGGGTTGGAGATGCCTGAGGAGAACAACTTTGGCCATGGTGGAGAGAGGAGGCCTATGTGGCAGGGATGATGGTTGAGACCTGCATGACCAGAGAGCATTCATTCTGCAACCTGGAGGAGAAAACACACCAGACAGCTGTAACCAGTGCATTTGATGGGAATATAGTTGGCATGTTCAAGGGACAGAGAGGACCCAGGGTGGCTAAAACATGGTGAAGAAGAGAAGGGAGAATACGAAAGCAGAGGCAAGCATGCCAGAGCTAGATCACGGAGGGCCTCTTGGGCCTGATAAGCAGTTTTGTTATCATTCTACAGGAAGTTACTGGAGAGTTTTAGGCAGGGTGTTCATAAGAATGTGCATGTGTGGGTGGGGTGGAATAGTAGTGAGATGATCTGATTTACGCTTTTTAATTACTGTTTTCAGGATGGACTGCTGTGAATGGGTGGGATGGGGTTTAAGACTGAGGTAGGTAGACCAGTTACTTAACCAAGTAAAAGATCATGGTTACTTTAAGTAGAGTAGTATTAGCAGTGGAGAAGGAGAGAAGTGGTGTGTTTGAGACATATTTTGGAGGTAGAGCCAATACGACTTCTTGGTGAATTAGCAGCACATCACAGAGGCATACCGTATACTATAATGGATAAGTAGATTGGATTGCACATGTTTGAATCTCTATGTTGCCACTTAATAGCTTTATGTATTAGCTGTATGATGTTGGATAAGTTTTTTAACCACTCTTTGCCTCAGTTTTCTCATCAGTATATGAGAATAATTATAGTAACCTACCTAATAGGGGTGTTTAAAAGTATATAATTTAATATAGCCACCTGATTCTCAATAAGTGTTCTCAGTTTTTGTCATTGTTTTGTTTTGGTTTTTTAGCTGTTATTGGTTATGGGGTTTGAAGGAAAAAGGAATTTAGGATGACTTACACATTTTTTGGCCAGAGCAAATGAGCTCATAATATGGGGCCTTACAGAGATAAGGAATGCTTTGAGAGTCAGTAGATTTAAGGATGGAGATCAGGTCAGTTTTGTCCACAGTAATCTAAGGCACCTATCAGATGAGCAGGATCATTGCTGGAGGAAGTGACAAGATAGGACTTGTAGGTAGATCTTTCAATCTAAAGTCTGCCTGCTTTCTTCTCTTTGAGAGGCAGGGTAAGTGAGTGATTATGAGCACAGAATCTGCAGCCAGACTGCCTGGGTCTGAATTCTAGCTCCACTAGGTCTGTGTCCTTGGATAAATTGCTTAAACTCTCTGTGCCTCATTTTTAAACCTGTAAAATGGGATAATAATTTGATAAAGCACAGTTCCTGGCATGTGGAGTATAGTTATATAAAGTGTTCACTGTTGTTGCTACTTTTAAATCCTGAATATTGCTATAGAAATGCAAAGAAAACAACATTCAAGATACTATGTGAAGGAAGGACTAACAGGATTCTGGTGACTAATTGCATATGGAGGTTACGTAAAAGGCATCAAAGATGATTCTGAGGTTCTGAGCTAGAGTGACCCATTAAATGAGGATTAAAGAATAAGAACCTGTTTGGGATGGAGGTGGGGTTGATGATGAGGAGTTGAGTTTTAAATCTGTTAACTTTGGAAATAGCCAAGAGAAAATGTCCAGAAAACAGTTTAAAATGTGGGAACTAGAACTTAAGAGAAAGGTCAAGACTAGAAATATAAACATGGAAGCATCTGCTTATAATAACAGCGGCAAACTGTCTAGAGCAGCCACTGTGGGGACACCAGCTGCAGCAGGGGAAGTGTGGCCAGGGCTGCACACTCCATGGAGCCAGAGGGGGCCAGGAGGAGGCAGGAGCCCCACTCCCTACTGAGTTGGTGGGGCAGGAGCCCCATGCTCTCAGGTGCAGCTGCAGCTGCCCAGCCGCAGCTCCAAACCCAGGCATCACTGCACTCGTGGGGGCCTGGGAAGCCCCTGGCCCCAACAGGTTCAGAAGTGCCTGCTCCCATTCCCTGGCCTCTCCCCACTCCCAGCACCTGCAGCAGTACAGGACAAAGTTGTGACTGAGCCTGGGTGCTGATGCAACACAGCTGGGTGTGTGCAGGCTCAGGGCAGTGTTGACATG
Organism: Pongo pygmaeus; assembly: GCF_028885625.2. NCBI lineage: Eukaryota > Metazoa > Chordata > Mammalia > Primates > Hominidae > Pongo > Pongo pygmaeus. Next base: position 44,660,990 of record NC_072391.2, read on the forward strand.
CCGTCCCCCTGCTTCCTCAGCCCCCTCTGGGCTTTGAGCGCCGATGAGCACAGGAGGGAGGCCGGTGGGGCTAAGGGCAGCTTGTCATGGGCCTGCAGGTATCCCTTGGCACAAACAGCCTGGGCACCATGGACAGCACGTTGATGATGGCAGGAGGAAAACAGGCTCCTGGGCGGGTCCCTGGTGAAACCCCACCTTCAAACCAGGGATGACCTGAAGCCTGGGGGCCGGGCTGCCACCCCTGGGTGGAGTCTGCAGCCCAGAGTGAGAACCTGTGCTTTTTCTGGGCCCACCCGTGGCCACCCATGGACCAATCAGCATGTGTTTCCTCCCTTCTGAGCCCATAAAAACCACCGGACTCAGCCAGACTTGGACAGACGTAGAGACTACCAGCTGCAGGAAAGAGTTACCCACTTCAGGTCTTCAGGTCTCCTTGACTCATTGGGATGAGCTGCCTGCAGAAAGGAGCTCCCACTGCGGGTCTCTTCTCAGCTGAGAGCTGGACACTCATTGGAATGACCTGCCTGCAAAAAGTAGCTACCCACTTTGGGTCTCCTGAGAGCTATTATGTTACTCAATAAAGCTCCTCTCCGCCTTGCTCACCCTCCAGTTGTCTGTGTACCTCATTCTTCTGGACATGGGACAAGAACTTGGGACTCACCAAATGGCAGGACTGAAAGAGCTGTAACACAAACAAGGCTGAAACATGCGCCCCCCCCCCCCCCCCCCACCCAACACCTGGCTCACCCTTGGCAAGTGTGGGATCCAGGCTGATAGTGCAAGCTGAGCACAGCCTACCAGGCCAAGTGGGTGGAACAAGCCCAGTAGGTGTGGGCAATATTCAGGTAAAAGGCTCCACCGGCCACAGAGGTTTCTGGCTGGCAAAGCAACACCCCAAGGATCCCATGACACTTAGAGATAATAGCTTAAATCTACTAGAGTGGATGAGATTTGAGAAAGAGAGAATGAATAGAATGAATATGTGACCATAGACTTGTGTTAGGATTATGTATCTCCAAAGACAGGGCAGGATAGATTGTAGAGGGCACAAGTACAGAGGCAAGAAAGGTAAGGACATAGTTATAATCTTATATTTGAGAAATGAAAGGAAAAAAATGGGTAGTAGCTAAGTGTCTTAGTTTGTTCAGGTTGCTATAATACCGTAAACTGGGTGGCATATCAACATCAGAAATTTATTTCTCGCAGTTCTAAAAGCTGGGTGATCCAAGACCAAGGTGCTGGTAGAATGTCTGGTGTGTGCCTTCTCTCTGGTTCATAAAAGGTGCCTTCTCCCTGTATCCTCACATGATGGAAAGGGTGCAGGGCCTCTTTTATGGGGATACCAATCCTGCTCATGAGGGTTCCGCTCTCATGACCTAATTACCTCCCAAAGCACCCCTCTCCATTCCCCAGCCCCTTATCCCCTGCCAGTACCATCACCTTGGGGGTTAAAATTTCAACCTGAATTTCAGGAGGAACATACACATTGAGACCATAGCATTAAAGAAGTTGTTAAGTCACCTGAGGATGTCTTTAAAAAGATGTTCAGAATCATTTGGGGAAGAACTAGCCATATAAAAAAATAGGATGACAGATAATCCAAATGTCTTAGAATGGTGGAAGCCAATGGGATCTAGGGCAACATAGGCATTATAGCAAATCTAGACAAGGAAGAGGGGAGCAGCTGTTCAAGGATAGGTGTGAAGATAACAATTAGCAAATGTGCAACTACAGCAAAAATTAACGTCCTTTATTGAGTGTTTTTATGTGAAATACTGTGCTTAGCACTTTGTTCTCTCCCTAAATCTTCAGTAGTTCTCTGAGATAAGGACAATTATTATATTCTCTGCAGAAATGAAAAATTGGAAACCACTTAAATATCCATCAACATAAACATTTTAAAAATAAAGTATGGTATATCCACAGAATATCATGTCCTTCAGTCACTTTTTTTTAATGAGGTAGATCTGCCAAAGAAAGATACCAGTAAAATACTTTTACGTGATAAGAAACACACGTGTGAAAACTTATCTGTTATCCATCTCTCCTAGTAGACTGAACTCCTCAAGGAGGGACATTGGGTCATATTCATATTCTAACATGGAGTCTTGTGGATTAGTGTCCTCTTGATCAGATGAATGAGTCAACAAATGCCTGTAAAATGGAGATTACTAGTACCACACAGGGCTTGAGTATGTGTATATACGTGTGTGTGTGTGTTTGTCTGTAACCTGTAAGCAGAAATTATTACAATATTATTAGGAAAAATGCCATTCAGAAAAGAAGGTATTAGTTACTATTAGGAAATTAACAGAGAGACTTAATGGGTTTTGGACAACAATGGTGGTGGTTTGCTGGATGTAGTGGCTCACACCTGTAATCTCAACACTTTGGGAGGCCAGTGTGGGCAGATCGCTTGAGCCCAGGAGTTCAAGACCAGCCTTGGCAACATGGTGAAACCTGTCTTTACAAAAAAATATAAAAATTAGCCAGGTGTGGTGGTGTGCACCTGTAGTCCCAGCTACTTGGGAGGCTGAGGTGGGAGGATCACCTGAGCCCAGGAGGTCTAGGCTGCAGTGAGCCGTGATCACACCACTACACTCCAGCCTGGGCAATAGGGTGAAAACCTGTCTGAAATAAACAAACAAACAAATCAGTGGTGGTGGTTTGAAGAAAATGGTAAAAACAGAACAGATGGTTTCAACTTTGGCAGTGAAAGGAAGAGAGTTTTAGGAGTGGGGCTGCCCGTGCTGAATTCTTTCTCTCAATGGTGAATGGGGCAAAAGGTCCCACTTGGGCTGGAGTTGTAAGTCCAAGCTCGTTGTGGTAGATGGTTTGTGAACCAGACTATCTGAAATGCTTAGTTTTTATGACAAAAGAGCTCTTCAGCCATCTAATAGTCCCCTAACTAGGTGCTCAGTATGATTCAACATGTATAGAGGCCATTTTAGATCTGAGTACTCTGTCATACAAGTGGAAACAATATCCTAAACAGGCCTATGATTGAAAAAGAAGATTCCAGTTTGCCAATTACAATCTATAAGCTGCCTTATTTATTGTTATTGAAATATCATCTGTATTCTGTATATTTTCATTTGCTTTTTGTTTAAGAATCCCACAACTGTCCTGAAGATTGTACATAATGGCCTGTTCTAAGGTTACTCGTCCTTTTAAAGCAATAAATACTAGATCTCATCCAAGAGAAATAGGGCTTAATTTTTTCATTTGTTGTTAGAAATCTTGATGAGGATTTGAAAACAAGTTTTTTCTCACCCTTTTGAGAAACATTTAATTGTGAGGTCTTTATCAAGTAAAAACAGAATTTATAACATTTTAAATGGGTATTTGTTTTTGTTGGATTGTTAAATCACATTTTCTCTTACACATTCATTTAAATCACATGAAAGTGTGATGATTCTGGGAACCATCCCTTTGATTGTATGGTATTTACTGCTGATATATGTATGCTGGTGTTTCAGTGGCATATTGAATACCATAGAGGGGAACTGATTGATGATAAATCAAATATTTTACAGCATATTATTGGGACTGTTGGATCAATTACTATAAAAGAGTTATGTTTGATCAGTATTTTCAGAGCTCCCTAATACTGTAATTTATTGGTGCTTCTTAATGTTCTCTGTTAATTATATACAGGTTTCAAATGGGTTCAATTTAACAATGTATAATACATGTTATAGTGAATCTTTATCACACAAAAAATGAGTAGCAAATATCCAACACTGTCTTTGATTAGAACTATTAAGTCCAACAGCTTGCATTTAATGAACATAATGTTAATTACATAGTCAACTGGGTAGTTCATGCTCTGTTATAAGAATTATATATTAGAATAAAGTTATTTTGATGTATAAGGTGCCAAAGGAAAACTGGCTAACAAGAAAGGGAATAACCTTCTATGTGGTTTAAGATGTCAAATGAACAATTTTAACTATCATTTTTTTTACAGAGAACACATAAATTGGGTTTTTATTTTTAGTTCCTCCTCTTCCCTTTAGAGTTAAATGATGGAAAATGACTCTCGGTCCCCAAACTGCTCTTATGCATCATTCAAAATAGCCCTGACAGGCTAGCCCCTGTGGTAGTGATGAGGTTTATGGCTTTCCATTCCTTTGTGTTCCATTACTCTGTCTATACCATCAAATTGATTAGTAGACAGTGGCGAGCAAGGAAAGAAAGGTGGCCGCTGAGAACCAGCTGGTGTCCATCATTTTAATGAACTGCTTAGAGATGGTTAATATTGTCCTTGATTCTCATTGTAGCTGATGATGACCAGATCTTTTAAAATGTTTTCCCCCTCCCTTATTCTGCATTACAGGGCCCACTGGAAAATGACTTGGTAGTTCATGTGGCACTTATAGCAGAAAGCCAAAGGTATGAAATCCAAGTGGGTGGTGTGTTTTTTTGTGGGGAGGGGAGGGGAAATGATTGCTTTATGTTTACAATATTGATTATGGTAGAAGAGAATAACTTCAGAAACTCCTTTAAAGGCTTTCAAGGATATCATTAATGTCACTTTAAATGGCCAGCATATTCTTTTCGTGTTTAAAAATTATTTTGTTTTAGTTGAGGTGAATATTAAAGACTGTGACCAGTGCCAGTGTTGCCTGGGTTGTAGTTTTGAGAAATTCATGCAAACACATGGGGATTACCAAAAATCAGTGCTTACCCTCCCTGTCAGCCCCTAATGTTTCCATCTGATGCTTCATGGAGGATCCATAAGGGCCTCTGAAGTCTAGTGCAGATGGCCAATTGCTAATACTAACAAATTAATAATGCCCTCCAAGTTAACATGTTCCCTTTTATCCTCCTCCTTCACTGCTTCCTAAACTGTAAATGCATTGTCTAAAAATGTCTCTTTTTATCCCTATGCTCTTTAGACTTCAAGTTTTTCTGAACACATATGGTATTCAAACTCAAACTCCTCAACAAGTAGAACCCATTCAGATATGGCCTCAGCAGGAGCTTGTGAAAGTAAGTGATTCTGCCTTTTACTTTCCTTACTTTGTAGAGGTACTAGAGCTTGATGGTTGGACTTAGTTTACAGACAAGTCACACAGTTAAAATCTGATTCTGATATAGGACCAGTAATCCAAAAGCTTCTAATTAAACTGAGAAGTCCACTTCAATGGACATTGTTACTAAAAAAAACTTTGCACTGTATATGTGTGTGTGTGCATGTGTGTGTACATTATGTTTATAGGTCTTGTTGATTCCTACTTCTTTCTAAACTCTATTACTAACCTAGGCTGAGCAGTTAAATAACAAGTTAGTCTTAATTTTAATAGGAATAAAATTATTCTTGTATTTTGATTTGATTTTTTTCCTCCTTTATCAAAATGTATTCTTACATTTTTATTTGGTTTTTTCATCTTTTTATCTTTGATTTTTTCGTCTTTGATTATCAAAAAATACTTAGATGTGAGAAGGTTTGTTTAAAAAAAAACCTACTCATACCTAAATATTTTTGATATTCACTACTTTCCTTTTTTTCTCTTGCCTTACTGTTTGGTGTCTGAAGTAATTTCAACCCCTTTGGTTTGCTGGGTCTCAAAGCAATTATAAAGTAAAAGTAACATCTGTATTTATCATTGATGTAGTTCCATGCCTATTTGGGATGGAATTAAAAGGTGACATTTGAGGCCTTTTGCACGCAGTGCTCTGCAGATGGATCCATTATTGCCTGTGCTTGTGAATATTCTTGCTTGTTAGAGACAGGACATTGTTGACTCCTACCCACTACTTATTTATAAACTGCCATTTTTATTTAGTAATTGTTAAAGACAACATAAGAACAAACTGCTCAGTGTTTAGTAGAAGTCTTTATAACAGTGTATCTCAAATGGACATGATTAAGTTTATTAGGTTAAATATAAATGGTTGTAGTCAAAGTCTTGTTGCTATAACAGAAAAATGAAGGCTTAGAGAAGAGAGGTACATGTTACATGGGAAAATGCAGGACTCCAGTATCAGGGCTGGATCTTGACATTAGGCAACACAAGCCAGAACCTGGGTGTCAGGTCACCAAGAGCACCAGCTAACACCTTCTCCAATAAATTTAACCACCACCACCCTGCCAAGAGATAAAGCTGAAAATACAAGGATCCCTAGAGTAGGTAACAATTTAAACTCACGCCCAGATGTACATAATGGTACGAGGCAAGGTTCGGAGGCAACGTGGAGGGAGAGAGAAGGATGCCAAAATCTAAGGCTCTCACGCTGTGCTCTTAGTATTCAGCTGCAGGCTGTCGGCTGCTAATACACTTTTATGCTCTCCTGAAAGCTCTAGAGAACGCCAACAAAGCTTATTCTTTGATAAACATAGTCTTAAAACAAATTAACCCAAATCTGTTTTTTCTAGTCTAATTAATGTTAGCAACTTATTTTAATAGTAGGTGAGTTTATATCCTACCAGACAACATGCAGTCAAGATTTAAAAGGCTAACATGGTGAGCAAATGACTTGAATGTGGTATTCATTCATTCAGCAATAAACACATGCTATATGCAGAGCACTGTGTAGGACACTCATATGAAATGACTTTGTCCCTGTTCTCAATGACCTCTGAGTTTACTGGTTTGACAGGAAAAAACAGTGAATTACAGTTCACTTTGATAACTGTTACAATAGATGTTCATACAAAGTGCTTGTGAATCAGAGGCAGTAGAAGGCATTCTGTTACAGAGCAAGTAAAGACTTACAGCAGTTCCTGGCTTATTTTATATCTTGTTTTAAAAATGGTGTTAACAAATGACTTGCAATTTTGTTGTAGTGTGGCTGAAAAGACAGACTTGTGAGCAAAAGCCAACCTTCCTGTGCATGTGTTGAGATGGAAGATTGTTTTTTGGTTGTAGCTGTAGCCTCTGTGTTCCTAAGTAGCTACTCTTTGGATATATACTAAGATATATTGCCTAGTATTCTGCTCCTTATAAGTCTGCCTTTTAAAAGTAAAGGTGTTCCCTCAAATCTTAGCTGATGCACATGTTCTTATGCGAGCGGTTGCTCCCTTTCTTCTGAGAAGCCACTCCCTCCCTCAGCCCACTGAAGAGGATGTGAGGGCAGACAGCTGAGAGCAGGGCTTTTACACAGCATGTGGTTAATATTCATGATGTGATGACTGTAGTGTGATTTGCTTCATGGGGATCTGAATACAGAGTTCTGCTCTATGGTACAGACCTAGTATGAAGTACTTCTGTATTTCCAGGTAGTTTGGTCACTACTGTGTCTTTCGGTGCACTAAATGGTATGAACGTGTACAACATGGGGGCAGTGTTATATGCACCCTGGAATGTGGGGAACACTAAATAAATTGTCACAGACCTGCCATACCATGGTTCAGAAAGTTAAGGAGAATCCTTTTACTGTAATAAAGAGTAGTATTTAAAGGAAACCCACCTAGATCAACACATTTTACCATACATTTATTTCTGAAAATTTGAAACTATTAATGTATGAGGGAAAGGGGGCTGCATCTAGTGTTATGTGCTATGGTTTCAGTGCAGCTATGCAAAATAATGCTTATAAAGCACTGTTTCTGGCCAGTTGACTTTGTCTAAAACCACTGCTATTCCAGAATCAATATTCACAGCAGGTGTGGCTCAGGAGAACATTCAGTTGCTCCCTCATTCATCTATCAAGTATTTCCTGAGCACCAGCTACATACTAGGCACAGTGCCAACTTGGGCTGCTGTTCTACAGGAATGTACAATTCGAAAGGAGAAAGAGATACAAACCCAACTCTCACATAGATGTGTGCACTATGTCAGTGAACAGAGAGCTCTGGCAACACCATTAATTTTGTATACAATGAAGTTGTTATTTGAAATCGGTCCAAATCACAATCAGTAGATTGTGTAGAGATAGTTGGTTTGATTTTCCATTTAGGAAAATATAGGTTATATGTATTTCTGTCATTAAATGTAAAAATAAATTGCAGACAGATCAAAAATTGAAAACTTTTAAAATTATTTAAATATAAAAGCACTAGAATAAAAAAATAAGAGAATATGTTTTAGCTGTTGGGAAAGGAAGTCCATTTTTAGAATGATACCAGTGCCAAAAAGCCATTGAGGAAATGATTGACAAATACGGTATAACTAAATATAGCAAACAGCCTGGCATATCAAAGGTGCTTGTGAAATTTCCTAGTAGAAAAATGTTTATATTGAAATACCACATGTTGAAATGAGATTCCATCTACTGTGCAGTCATTCTCACATTTCATAACAACACTGAAAAGGAGAAAACTGGGCAAAGTATTTGATTTAAGGGGCAATACTCTTAATATACCAAGATTTCTTGAAATAAAAAAGAATGCCAAATTCCCCATAGAAAAGGGAACAAATGAAAAAAGTTACAGAACATACAAAGAGTCATTAAATATATTAGAAAATGCTGAACCACAAAATATTTTAATACAGTAGTTTAAAAGTAAAATGAAATATTATTTTGACCCAAGAAAGTGGCAAGGCCTGTACACAGTTAATACCAATGTAAATTGGTACATTATTTCTAGAGGGTGACTAACCTCACATTATATTTCAAAGAGAATGTATTCTGTTTGATCCAGCAAGTCTAGGAAATTATCCTGCAGATATAATAACATACTGTCCAAAGATGTTTATTGAATTATTTTTAAAATAACAAAAAATTGGGAGCTATCTTTTTCAGGAGATAGGAGTTTAAAAAGGTAAAGGGGCTTCTTGATTAGATTAAGTGCTCAGCTCTGACATTGATTAACTCCTAATTCATTCCAAGACTGTTTTTAACCTTATAGACATTCTAGAAGTTTCTGCTCCACTGTGGCACCCTTCCCTATTTTGTAATACTTCTGCAGACTTTCCCCCTCAGTTTGTATTTATTTATTTATTTATTTTTGAAATGTAGTTTCTCTGTTGTTGCCCAGACTGGAGTGCAATGGCGCCATCTTGGTTCACTGCAACCTCTGCCTCCTGGGTTCAAGCAATTCTCCTGCCTCAGCCTCCCGAGTAGCTAGGATTACAGGCATGTGTCACCACACCTGGCTAATTTTTGTATTATTAATAGAGACAGGGTTTCACCATGTCGGCCAGGCTGGTCTTGAACTCCTGACCTCAGGTGATCCACCTGCCTCAGCCTCCCAAAGTGCTGGGATTACAGGCATGAGCCACTGCGCCCAGCTTTCCCCTTCAGTTTTAATATTTCTTCAATCATTTCAACATTGAAATGTACAGAAAATGCATAGACTCATTTTAACATCTTTTTTTTTTTTTTTTGAGACCGGAGTCTCGCTCTGTCGCCCAGGCTGGAGTGCAGTGGCATGATCATGGCTCACTGCAAGCTCCGCCTCCTGGGTTCATGCCATTTTCCTTTCTCAGCCTCCCTAGTAGCTGGGACTACAGGCACCCGCCACCACGCCTGGCTAACTTTTTGTATTTTTAGTAGAGACGGGGTTTCACCGTGTTAGTCAGGGTGGTCTCGATCTCCTGACCTCCTGATCTGCCCGCCTCGGCCTCCCAAAGTGCTGGGATTACAGGCGTGAGCCACCACGCCCAGCCCATTTTAACATCTTGAAACTGGAATACTACAATATTAAGTTTAAAAAATGGGACACGGAATATGTGTTATATGAACCCATTTATGTAAATATACACACATATTGACCTGTGTATGAGTATATATTTATTGATGTACTTTTAAGAGTCTTTAACCCTATCTTGGTGCCCCTTAGGGATCATACAATGAACTATACCCCTTTTAGCGTATACCAGAGAAATAGTTGTTGCAAAAGGGATTGTGAAAATAAACAGGAACATTCACTTTGAGTACATGGTTTGAATATTTCATAAAATGTATATAATCAGAAAAAATCAATGAAGCCATTTTCATTTTGGTGGGAAATAGTTGAAGGTGGAAATTTAGTAGGAGATTATGGCCCTAGTTTTTAAAATGTTAAACAACTAGATTTTTTTAATGATACAGGAAGCATTAGCCTCTTTGTGTTCTTTTACGAATCAGAACCATGCAAGTTGTTCATTTATAGCAGTGTAGGAACAATATCAAATTTAAGAATGTTGCTAATAGATCTGCAAAAGTTTTGCTCTCAAATCTCTCAGTAATCCAAAATCTAAGTTGACGTCTTTGGCTAGCTTGTCTTCCTACAAGTTTTTGGATTAGGGTTCCCTAGCTTCTTTCTCTCTGGAAAGATAAAAAACTAACAGGGCAATACTCAGGGGTGAGAAAGTGACATGGATTCTTACCTGACTCTAATTTACAAACTTGTGTCTTACAGGCTTATTTCCAGCTGGGTATCAATGAAAAGTTAGGACTTTCTGGAAGGCCAGATAGGCCCATTGGCTGCCTCGGTACATCAAAGGTACTCATGAAATGTCCTCAAAAAGTAGCTTTTGGATTCTAATACCACATACTGAAATGGTGTTTGACCTGCTATGCATCCTTTTTCATTTTCATTATGTACTCAGACTACTTATCTGAAGTATTATTTTCTGCTAGTGAACATTACTTATTTTGCATCATATCATGGAAGTCTTATAAATATGAAGGAGCACCTCACTGCTAAATATATTATTTCTAAGCTTTGTAAAATATCTAATTATAACAATATTTACTCACAGACTTTTCCATCATATTAGAGGTAGACCGCTTTAAGTTTATTAGTATACTGATTCAATCAAGAAACTTTAAAATTTTTAAATATTATGTGGATGTCACAAGCTATTAATTTATGTGCTTATTCAGAATTAGACATCAGTTTTTATTTTTATTGAGACTTACAGCACTGCATCTTTGCCTTTGGTATGTTCTTTAGTTATTTGTTTTAAAACTTTTTCCCTTACAGATTTATCGCATTCTAGGAAAGACCGTGGTTTGTTACCCGATTATTTTCGACCTAAGTGATTTCTACATGTCTCAGGATGTTTTTCTGCTGATAGATGACATAAAGGTAGCTTCAGAACACCTTTCTTAAAAATGGAATGATTTTGTTTCCACTGATTTTATCATATGTTACTATATTGAGTACTCCCAGGTATCTGTGACATTGGGTTAACACAGTGTAAAGCATGACAGTAAAACCACCTGCATAGCTTTGGAGAGTGTAAATTGCTTGCAGCAATGGCATAATAGATGACCTCTGTCTTATATACAGTTGTATGACTGCTCCTTGTGCCTTTATACAAATGAAATGAAAAGATACAATTCAGAAAAACAGGGGGACCTATTTTGAAAAATATGTTCATATGACAGTTTATGTCTTTTTGAACAAAAGGTAAATTAGCAAAATAATTTTATTTATGAAAAATATCCAGTAAAAACTCAACTAACTCATAACTCCATGAGTTAAAATCTTCACTCCCTTTTCTACTGACAGAGCAGAGAAGGTTAGAATCATGATTTAGAGCGTGAAATCTGGAGCCAGACTGCATTCGTTAAAATTTTGGCTCTGCCACTTGCCAGCTGTGTGTTTTTGGGCAAGTTACTTAACTCCTCTGTGCCTTGTTTTCCCATCTGTAAAACTGAATAATAGTTAAAGGGTGTTCTGAAGATTAAAAGAATTAATATATGTAAAGTACTAAGAATAGTGCCTGGCATATGGTGAAGTATTATGTAAGTTTTTGATGTGATGATGATAATTATATGTAAGTCTTTGAGATGACTGATTGATTGACAGATAGATAAATAGATATTTAGTCAAATAAAGAACTCCCTCTACATTGCTAATGGTCTGTATAAATTCAGTCCAGTCTCCTCTACCTGCTGTAATATAAATCCCTAGTAATATGAAGTGAGTTAATCTTCTGGACGGCTGGCATGATTGTTCCCCCTGAGGCCATTCTTGAACTGTATTTTGTAGGCTTTTTTAAAAAAGGAGGCCAAGCGCATTGGCTCATACCTGTAATCCCAGCACTTTGGGAGGCTGAGGCAGGTGGATCACTTGAGCCCAGGAGTTCTAGACCAGTCTTGGCAGTCTCTAAATAAATAAACAAATAAATAGATTAAAATTTAAAAAAAGAGGGGGAAAAACATTAAAACAAATGTAATGTGATTACTTTTAAGAATAAAGTTTGAAATCATTGAACTCAAAGTGGTGTTCAGCATAACTTGCGTGTACCCAGAGAACCTGCTAGAGTACTTCTACCCCTAAGTAGTCTAAGTTATTCAGGGTTGGATTGTGAACTGTCTTGCTACATAAGAATTTCGTTGGCTCTTTGGCACTCATGGTTGAGCATCATGTTCATCTTGGATACTGTGCCATTACATCCTACCTCATTCTGTTTGACAGAATGCACTGCAATTCATTAAACAATATTGGAAAATGCATGGACGTCCACTTTTCCTTGTTCTCATCCGGGAAGACAATATAAGGTAGGTTGATAAAAGAAGTAAGGTGCGTGTGTCTTCACTGCCATGAACGCAGTGAGCCCTTGGGAAGAAAGGCCTCCTTGGATGTTTTTGTATCCTTCTTAGTATGTGGTGGAATACTTTGTATATATAAGGGGCACTTAGTATTAGATTATTAATTTACCGTTCTGTTGTTAATCTGTACATTTTGTTTATTTATTTTTTTTAGGGGTAGCCGGTTCAACCCCATATTAGATATGCTGGCAGCCCTTAAAAAAGGAATAATTGGAGGAGTCAAAGTTCATGTGGATCGTCTACAGGTAACCTTCTGATTTTCAGTATGCATCTATTTTCAGGACAGTTAATCTACAATACAGCTATGTTTCTTAATATATGGTCTATTTAAGGGTTTTGACTTAAGGTTTTATTCTCTACCTATCTTCCTATTCCTATTGTCACTTTTCCAGTTTATCTGATCCCACCAAGTCAGATGCTTGAACACTTGCAGCAATTTCCTGTGCAGAATTTTAGACTTCAGTAGCTCGTCTCTAAAAGCTAGGTCCATAGTGGTGTAGTGACCTGCTTTATAACCTTGGGCTTTTAGGGGCAAGTTGGCTGACTGTTGGTCCAGTACTCTTTTCCCTGCTCTATACTAACATCCAACCTGGGAATAAACCTTGTTCCATTCAGAACTTCACAGCATTATCTTCATAGCTCCTAAATTACAGAAATATTCTTTGGTTCACTGCTGGTCATAACAGCCTCTCTGTCCACAGTTCTCTCCTACTAAACACTCTTTGTGCTTCAGCCAATACAATAATTACTGTGTCTTGAATTTTGTGGGGTTCTGTGCCTCTGCTCACACCATTTTCTTTGCCTGGACTATCCTTCCTTCTTTCAAGGTCACTGGGCTTTGAGGTCTTACCAGACTTTAAGGGCAGCTCTACAAAATCATGCAGACCATAAATATACTTCTATTCTTCACCATGCTTTTGTGACCTTTAACTTAAACTACTAAGGCTGCGGTCTATTATATAGGCTTATATACTTTATTTCTGTAAAATAATAGTGATTATTCCATGGGGTCTTTCACATAGTAGGTGCTCAGTGTTAAATAAGACAGAGGAAAGTTTATAAAGAAAGACCTACATAGTATTATAAATGGCATGTTTATATACTCATTCACTGGTGATTGTGTTTTGCATACTTGATTTTTACCTAGGCATTTGTCTTTTTTCCTTTATTTTCTGTTGCTTTGTCTTTTTGTAATGCCTCCTGGGGCAATTTCTTTGATTTTTGTCTTGCAATTCTTCTATTGAGTTTTGCATGTTGGCTATCATGTTTTAAATTTTCATTTTTCTTAGTATTCTGTCCTATGGATGTTTCATGGATGTCGTATTTTATCTTTTCTGAGGATATCAACTAGAGGTTTTCTTTTTTTTCTTCAATTTTCCTTTCCTCTGTATTATCTCTTTCGGGGTTTTTTCCCTCAGTCTTTCATGTTGGAGGCATTTGTCAGATATCCGGTATTCTTTAACTATTTATTCATTTTTAAAAGTGAAGGAGTAAAACGTTCATAGGAAGCTGTGTGCTTGGGTACAAAGATTATTTTTTTCTTTTCTTACTATTTCAGCTTTTATTTTTGATTCAGGGGGATACATATACCTGGGTATATGCATGATGCTGAGATTTGGGGTGTGAGTGGTCCCATCATCTAGGTTCTAAGCACAGTTCCCAATAGTTTCTCATTCTTGCCCTCCTTCCCGCTCTAGTGGTCTTTTTTTTTTTTTTTCTAATACATACCCAATAATAGGATTGCTGGGTTGAATGGTAGTTCTGTTTTAAGTTCTCTGAGAAATCTCCAAACTGTTTTCCACAGTGGCTAAACTAATTGACATTCCCACCAAACAGTGTATAAACATTCCTTTTTCTCTACAGCCTCACCAGCATCTATTGTTTTTTGACTTTTAATACTAGCCATTCTGACTGGTGTGAGATGGTATCTTGTTGTGGGTTGTTTTTGTTGTTGTTGTTGTTGTTTATTTCTTTTGTTTGTTTGAGAGACAGGGTCTCGCTCTGTCCCCCAGGCTGGAGTGCAGTAGAGTACACAGCTCACTGCTCCCTCAACCACCCAAGCTCAAGGGATCCTCCCACCTCAGTCTCCCAAGTAGCTGGGACTACAGGTACATGCCGCCATGCCCAACTAATTTTTTAGTTTTTTGTAGAGACAGCATCTTGCTATGTTGCCCAGGCTGTTCTCAAACTCCTGGGCTCAAGTGATCCTCCTGCCTCGGCCTCCCAAGGTGCTAGGATTACAGGCATAAGCCACTGCACCCAACCTCATTGTGGCTTTGATTTGCATTTCTCTGATGCTTAGTGATATTGAGCTTTTTTTTTTTTATGTTTCTTCCTGTGTGTAGGAGAAAGATTCTTGATGAATTCACTTATAAGGTGATCTGATGGCAAAAGCTCCTTTTTGTTGTAGAAAGCCTCAGATGCCAATATTTGGAATTCTTTTCTCTAAGGCTTTTCACTCTACCCAGAAAGTACATCTCTAACCTCATGACCAAAGGACATAAACTTTGTTTCCGTGTCCCGAAAGCAGGGTGGAGGAAGGGAACCAGGGATCCCACTGTGAAGTATGCAGTCTCCAGCCAAATCCACTGTTTAATCTTTGTATCTCCTGCTCTCCACTGTGCCTTATACTCTTGAGTGCAGTATCTTTAACCAGAGAAAAAGCCTTTTGTCTCTCAAAAATCAGGGAGCTGGAAGCAGATAGTAACACCCTAAGTGTTTAGGGAATGGAAAGGAACTTTTGGACCCAGTCTTCCTATGTGGAGTGTCTGTGAATCCCAGCAGTGTCTGGGTCTCAGGATCCTGAGGCTCTTTCCTGTTCGCTTTGTCCTAATGGATTTATACCTTAGTGGGTTTATACCTTAAATATTTTTTTCCACTATCATTTTTGGGATTTTAGGAAAAATAGGAGTTAAAGATATGTCTTGGTCATATTAACCAGAAATCTACTTTTGATTTTATGCTTAAGTGTCCCTCCCATTCCAGGATGTACCTAGGCATTTTTCTATTCCTTTTAAGAAATATGTGGGCCTATATGGAAAAAAAAGACCTAGATAATTTTGAAGAGAAATATAAGATTTGAATAAATGATGGGCTATACCATATTCTTGGATGAAAAGACTATTACAAAAATGTGAGTACCTCCTAAATTAGTCTATTAGTTTATTATAATCATTGTAATTTCAGTGGAGTAGAGCTTTCGGCAATTTCATATGGTTAAGGACAAAAATTAGAGTTCAGGGCCCACCAGGGAAGAGGGATTTCAGTAAATACTTCAGACTTCCAGATGACCCTCTTGAAAAGCTATACCTTTGACTAAAAGGGAATCAAAAATAGTTCACTCCTCACAAAGAGTAGTAGATAACATTATCCAGAACCTCAAAGTATTTCTACAAATATGTACAGTGTCTGCCTTTCATTCAAAATTATCAGGCATGCCAGGAGTGATCAAACAACAGAGAGCCACCTACATTGGTTCAGATATTAGAGTTATCAGACATAGACTTCAGAATAACTACGATCAATATGCTTAACTGGCCATCAGAGAAATGCAAATCAAAACCACAATGAGATACCATCTCACACCAGTTAAAATGGCGATCATTAAAAAGTCAGGAAACAACAGGTGCTGGAGAGGATATGGAGAAATAGGAACACTTTTACACTGTTGGTGGGACTGTAAACTAGTTCAGCCATTGTGGAAGTCAGTGTGGCGATTCCTCAGGGATCTAGAACTAGAAATACCATTTGACCCAGCCATACCATTACCAGGTATATACCCAAAGGATTATAAATCATGCTGCTATAAAGACACATGCACACGTATGTTTGTTGCAACACTATTCACAATAGCAAAGACTTGGAACCAACCCAAATGTCCAACAATGATAGACTGGATTAAGAAAATGTGGCACATATACACCATGGAATACTATGCAGCCATAAAAAAGGATGAGTTCATGTCCTTTGTAGGGACATGGATGAAGCTGGAAACCATCATTCTCAGCAAACTATCGCAAGGACAGAAAATGAAACACCACATGTTCTCACTCATAGGTGCAAATTGAACAATGAGAATACTTGGACACAAGGTGGGGAACATCACACACCAGGGCCTGTTGTGTGGTGGGGGGAGGGGGCAGGGATAGCATTAGGAGATATACCTAATGCTAAATGACGAGTTAATGGGTGCAGCACACCAACATGGCACATGTATACATATGTAACAAACCCTGCACGTTGTGCACATGTACCCCAAAAACTTAAAGTATAATAAAAAAATAAATTAATTAATTAAAGAAAAAAATTAGATAACAAGTTGGAAGATTTTATTAGAAACTTTGATAGTACATTTAAAAAGAATCAAATAGGAATTCTAAATGAAAAATTCAGTCACCAAAATTGAGAAGTCAGTGAAACAATGTAGTACTTATTCAATATAATTGATGGCAGAGGATAGGTAACTCTGAAAAACACCCCAGTATACACACAGGAACTTAAAATAATATGTAATCAAGGAAACAATGAATTAATGGTGGATGTATAGATTATTTAATATATACTTTGGGAAAAATTAAGGAAGTTAGAGTATCACCTCACATCGTACACCAAAATACATTTCAAGTGGATTAAATGACTTAATTTTAAAAGATGTTTATTTTAAGAAGAAATCAAAATACTTTCAAGCTTTTACTTTGGGCATATCATAAGCTATCAGTTTTAGCCTCTGATGTTAACAAATTCTTAGTTTTGTGATGACTTTGAGTTGAAAATAATTTTACTTTAAAGTTTAATGTTCTGCCATGCTGTGGAGAGTTTTCATTTTATTTGAAGAGTCATAGACAAATTACAAAGACAGTGAAAAGTGTGGTGATTTTCTCTCAAGTCAAATTGAAAGTTTCTCCTTTTCTTTTTGTTTTATTTTAATGTCAAGCACAGCATAGAGTTTTAAAGTTAGAATGATATCCTTTTTAATCCTGCGTCATCTGAAATTGGGAAACTTTTTGCTTATATATCCTTATACACAAAGCTCAAGTTGGTCAAGACCTTAAGATATTTCATCTAATCTTCTCATTTTACAAACAGAGCTAGAGCTCTTTGTAGGACAGTAACTGTCTGTAGTCCTAAGACTAGTTACTGCAGAAGGGAATAGAATTCATGGTTTCCTATTCCTAGTTCACTACTTTTTATACTCAAGCACCTGAACTTTCATCACTTTCTTTTCAGCAGCAGAGTTTAATGTCTACTTCACTACCTATCTCATTTTCCCATTTTTAGTTGTGTTTCAGAAATTATAGGAGAAAGAGGTCAGTAGTTTTGTCATGATTCAAAGAGTTTTACTTTCTTTTTTTTTTTTTTTTTAATTGAGACTGAGTCTCACTCTGTCGCCCAGGCTGGAGTGCGGTGGCACGATCTTGGCTCACTGCAACCTCCACCTCCCAGGTTCAAGCGATTCTCCTCCCTCAGCCTACCGAGTAGCTGGGACTACAGGCACGTGCCACCACGCCAGGGTAATTTTTCGTATTTTTAGTAGAGATGGGGTTTCACCGTTTTAGCCAGCATGGTCTCGATCTCCTGACCTCATGATCCACCCGCCTCAGCCTCCCCAAGTGCAGGGATTACAGGCGTGAGCCACTGCGCCTGGCTGAGTTTTGCATTTTTAAAAAAATGTAAATGGAAGTTCACCATTTGTGTTTTTACTTTTTCCTTCTTTTATTTAAATTAAAAATATTTATCAAAAGCAAAATGTAAGTACATAACTGTTCTAGACTTACAGTCATCAGTAACCCAAAATGTCAACAATATCTTTGAAGATCTTCTGAATTTAAATATGTACTTTGCCATCTCTAAAAATTGTGGTGAAACATACATAACATAAAATTTGCCATGTTAATCATTTTTAAGTGTCCAGTTTAGTGGTGTTAACTACATTCACCTTGTTGTGCAAACAATCTCTAGAACTGTTTTCATCTTGCAGAACTCAAACTCTATGCTCATAAACAACAGTTCCTCATTCCCCCCACACTCCAGCCTTCATTTTTTTTTTTTACTAATATAATAAATGAAAATGGCATCTATATGCTCCTCTTGGGTTTTATTTCAGACCCTTTCAAATTTCCTTATCCCCTGATCCACAGTTTCATTCATTACTAGGATCCCAGCCTTCTCTCCCAGCCCCATTACCCAGGACATCTCTCCATGCAGTTTGTTGCTAGCCATGCTTTCCATGCCCCAAATATACTTGGTTTCCAAATCTCTAAATGTAATTGGAGTTTTTTCCCCTCATGCTATGATGGTATTTTAGAGTTGCCTTTTTCTTTTTTTGTTTCTATGTCATACTTTAATTTTACAGCTTAGGGGAATGTTTCCTCTTTAGTGAAGCCTCGGGGACTGGAATTAATTTCTCCTTTCATTGTCCTTCTATGACATTTTGCTTGAATATTTGCTATAGCTCTTCTTTCATTTTATGTTTAGCTGGTTTCTTCTGCCTGCCTCGCTCTGTGGTTTGTAATCTTTTTCAGCTCAAGGTTCACTCATCTCTGCATCCCCAGAGTACTCTCCTCACTACTGTTACCTGTGGGAAATATTTAAATATTGGCTCATTGATTCAACAAATATTTATTGTGCTCCGACTGTAGGCACTAGGGATGTAGTGGTGAATATGATACACAGGGTTTTTGACCATATGGGACTTAAATTCTAAAGGGAAAACCTAACAGAAAACAAAGGTAGGTTGGGAGAGTGATGGGAAGGAATGCGATCTTAGGTAGGATGGTCTGTTGGAAAGGACCCGGTGGGATATAATTGAGTGTTTTAAATATTATATTGCATTTGACACATACAATATTATTTAATTACCATCAGAAATAGAATACTAATGCCTAGCAAATTTGTTGTTAAGTATGCTTTTTCCAATACTAATATAGGCGCTTCTACAACCGACTGAATTTTTTTTTAATCAAAAGCCCTATAGATTATTAATGGAATTTAGCATTTGTCTATTAACTCAGAGTAAACATTTATTTTATGGGCTGAATTAGAATATAAGGGTGAGTAGGCTAATAAAATGGAAATTATTAAATAGAATTTTTTTCTGTTTCAGCATTAGCTATCAGCTTTAAGAATTAAGTAATTCTTGACTCACTCTTTCTCTCATACCCTGTGTTACAATTTATTATTAAATCCTGTTGTCTCTATCCTCAGATTGTATCCAGAATCTAACCACTTCCCATCACCTTCAGTGCTATTATCATGGTCCAAGCTACCATTATCCCTCACCTAGGTTTCCAGTCATCTCCTAAATTCCAACTAATAAGACAGTCTGTTCATGCTCTACCTGGTCATAGACAGATTAGGTCATTTATCATAAGCCTCCAATGACTTCCTCTCTCACACAAAGTGGAAACCAAAGTTCTTCAAATGGTCTATGTGCTCTCCATGGTCTGGACCTGCATCTCTGATTTCATCTCCTACCAGCTGCCCCATCTACTCTGTTTCAACCACACTTTCCTCCTTGCTGCTCTCAAAGACACTAAGCATGCTCCTGCCTCAGGACCTTTGCACTTGCCACTCCCAGCCCTGTACACTCTTCCTTCAGATCCATATCATTGACTATAGTCCTTTCTTCAGTTTCTGATTACATGTTACTTTATTAGAGAAATCCTTTCTGATCACCTATATGAAATGGCTAACAACCCTCATCCTACTCCCCTGCCCTGGTACTCCCCATCCCCTACCTTTCTTATTTCTACTTTGCACTTATCACCATCTGACATAATAAATACATATATGTAGCATTAATATATATTATAATAATTATTGTATACACAGAGTCATATGCGTTTTAGTCAATGATGGACCACGTATACAATGGAGGTCTCATAAGATTTTAATACTGTATTTTTACTGTACCGTTTCTATCTTTAGATACACAAATACCATCGTATTACAGTTGCCTACAGTATTCAGTACATGTTTGTAGCCTAAGAGCAATAGGCTGTGCCATATAGCTTAGTGCTTAGTGGGCTATGCCACCTAGGTTTGTGTAAGTACACTCTATGGGTGTTCACATAACAACGAGATTGCCTAATGATGCATTTCTCAGAATGTATCTTGGTCATTAAGCAATGCATGACTGTGTGTGTGTGTGTGTGTGTGTGTGTGTGTGTGTGTGTGTGTAGCTTTTTTATTGTCTGTCCCCTACACATACCTATAAGAACAGTTTCAAGAAGGCAAGAATGTTATGTATTTTGTTCATGCTGTATCCTCAATACCTAACATAGTACCTAGTAGGCCTTCAATAAATATTTGTCTAACAAATTATTTAACTAAAGAGCAAGATGTATACATGCTAGCCTACATATTAGAAAATATCATTCAATGAACCTGCCTAGGCACAGACCCTGCTCTTAGGGAACTTACTGTTCAAGAGTGACCTGACTATAGCCAGGCTAGTAAAAATGTGTAGATCAACTGCATATTTGGCCTTTCTCACTCAAACTCAAGGAAGCTTTATTATGATTGCTATTAATATGTCCATCCTGCCATCTGTAAATGGGCATTTGTTGATCTACTTTGTTTATGAGTTTCCGCTAGAGGAGAAGGCACTACTACTCTGGGTAGTTAGCCAACAAAAGCAACATTCCCTGTGTCCTGTTTCTTCACATTTGAGATGAACAGTGAGAAAATAGAGAAAATAATATATGTTATAAATGTTTTATAAATATGTAATAAGTCTTGCCTTACTTTTAAGTAATAATTTATGGCTTGCTTTTTATGAGTACATTTCTCAATTTTCTCTGACAGTTCATCGGATAATTAGAAGTGACACATAATGCTAAAAATCATTGTAGGTTTATCGTTCATTTATACTGTTCATACTGTTCACCATGAACCACTGACAAACACAAACAGTGTTTAAGTTCATTTAGTTTGTTCAACCTATAATCAGAAACTAATGGAAAATAAAATGGCCAAATATGGGTAGCCATATGCCAGAATGCAGAGAAGCATTAGCCTGGATAACCAATACCTTCATGTTCCTGAAAAAAATGGAGACTTGTCGGTATCCTATCATTGGATGGCCTAGAAATACATTACAGTAGCAGAATCCACAGTGCAATTTCACATCTTTTCCCAAAGCAATTTTAGTATTTTATGCTTTTTCTAATTTGGATATTTTATTGTGTTTTATTTTGTTTTATTTATTTATTTATTTATTTATTTATTTTTTGAGATGGAGTCTCACTCTGTTGCCAGGCCAGAGTACAGTGGTGCAATCTTGGCTCACTGCAACCTCCACCTTCCAGGTTCAAGTGATTCTTCTGCCTCAGCCTCCCGAGTAGCTGGGACTACAGGCGCATGCCACCACGCCCAGCTAATTTTTGTATTTTTAGTAGAGATGGGGTTTCACCAGGACAGCCAAGATAGTCTTGATCTCTTGACCTCGTGATCCACCCGCCTTGGCACCCCAAAGTGCTGGGATTACAGGCATGAGCCACTGCACCCAGTCAGAAATGTTATTTTTTTTAACATTTTAATGGTTACTGAATTATTTTAATTCCAGATTAAAAGTAAATGCCTGCAATTCTAAGAACAGAGAGTCCATCTCATGTTGACCTATTTATAATGACTCATAAACTTGTAACTTGATGTGTATATTCTATTTTAGGGATTTTTTTTGTGTGTAGAAACCTGTGTGATTTTAGAATGTTCATTTAAGAATTGCTTCAGAACTGTATATATTTTTAAGCAATTTTTTGAAGTATTACTTAATTACAGAAAGGTATGCACACAGGCCATAAGAGTATGGCTTGATGTATCTAAGAGTTTCTAATCTTTTTCAATCACGTTTCAGACACTAATATCTGGAGCTGTAGTAGAACAACTTGATTTCCTACGAATCAGTGACACAGAAGAGTAAGTCCCTTTGGGTTATTGCATTTTTGGGTTTTTTGAAATTACATTAGAAAAGCAGAAAATATGAAACCTTTTCTTTTAATTTTTAGGCTTCCAGAATTTAAGAGTTTTGAGGAACTAGAACCTCCCAAACATTCAAAAGTCAAACGGCAAAGCAGCACCCCTAGTGCTCCTGAACTGGGACAGCAGCCGGATGTCAACATTAGTGAATGGAAGGACAAACCCACCCACGAAATTCTTCAAAAACTGAATGTGAGACAGATGCAGTTCCCACATGGCCCTAAGTGAGGTTGCTGGAGCAGAAGCTCCCAGAATCAGACCATATGTCTTTTTGTCCTGTCAGTGAAGGTACCAATTAATCTGGAGGTGGATGACTTGTCTACCCCCAGGGCAATCATGAGAAATTGTTCTCTTGGTCTAACATCTGCATGGATATCTTTAAAAATGCTTAAGAAGTGCAGGTGAATATGTTTGTCTTGGATATACAAGTATGGTATGAGCCATTAAAGAAGTCAATGATAGTTACCTTTGGGTTCTCCAGATTTCCCTTTCAGTGCCCTCTTTCTCCCTTTCTGTCCCCATCTTGTCCCCTGCCCCAGTGTTTAGGTCTAATACTTGCTTTAGGTCAGTCCTGTCACTGAGTAAAGCAATCCTTTCACTGTGCTTATAGCACAGTGCCCTAATATGTAATAAACACTCTAAACAAGCCTCCTCCTATCATCCATCGCTTCACAACAGTTTGCTAGCAACATGGTCTCCCATTTACCAATAAGAAGAATCAAGAAGGGAGTGGTTAAATGACCTGGCCAAGTCTCTCAGAGAGTGGCAAAATCAATATTAATGCTTGTAGATAAAATATTTTCTGTTCATTACTTATCTTGTTTTCTGGCAAATTTAATTATTAAATTCTACCACCCCAGGAAGCCAGCTTGTCACTTGTCTACCCTCTATCTCTAAGATATCTAAGATAAATATGAATCGTATAATGTCATCTTATGCTTGATATTATATCAATGACATTTTATCTTTCCTCAGTTACATAGTAAAGTATTTCTTCTCTGCATCTTGTGGTTTTGTGATTAGTTACCCTCTGTGGTGACTGCTGTACCCATTTCATTCCAGTTCCTTACCGTGATTTATATTTTCAGGATTGCAGTTGTCTGGCTAGCCAAGCCATCCTGCTGGGTATACTGCTCAAAAGAGAAGGCCCCAACTTCATCACAAAGGAAGGTAAGCGTGCATGTCTAGGAGAACATTTTAAGAGGACCTCTCTAGCCTTGAACATATATCAAAAATGCATAAGCTATCCACTAAAATGTTACAAGTTATTTCCCCTTTCATTAAACCTTCTTTTTCACTTTTGAATGGAAAATGTTCATTCATACCCCCTAGAGTGGAGGAGACTGATGTATGTATGAACCCCTAACTGGCTTTCATGCAGTGATGCTTGATTGTTTCTCTGATTGTCTGAAAAGTATTGGAGCTTGGATTGTGCCTGTGACTGTTAACCTCTGATGAATTCCATAGTTGTTTATTGACAGTTTCTGTTTCCAGTTTTATCTTCTCTAATTTTTCAAGAATAACATTGATTGTTATGTCTATAAAAATTAGCTCTCTCATGGTCTGCAGCAGCTATTTGAAATGGAACATGGCATTTAATAGAATTGTGCTCTGAAGATGGTTAATAAAAATAAATTCATTTGTAATCATGTCTATATCCACTCTGCATTAAGGATGAAAACCAGTTATCCCCCAGATTCACACTTGCATGTGGAGTCACCACTGTAAGGAATCTTTAAGTTCTCCACCATGGTCCACTTCTGACATTTTATAATACAGAATAATACAGAACACAGCTCAAGTACTTAATGTCTAGCTATTCAAAAATGTTTGGCTTATTTGAAAATACTCTGTTAAGAGGTGTGTGTTGATATGGTTAGAACTGAAAAACAGCAGTGGAATTAATAATACATATAGTTCTGGCAATTAACCGAACATAGTTATTTATTCAAATGAGATCTACTTGGTTTTTGCCTTATTATAGCTAAGAGATAATCTTCTTGAGTATTATAGATGTGAATTGAATAGTTTTCAATTTCTTAGCTTGTTAAACGCAGAGGAACTTTTAGCAAATTTCAAACAGAATCTTGCATGTTTCTAATTAGTCTTAAAACTATAAGCAGAATCTCAGTTATATTTAGGACATTCATTGAAATTTGCACTTTATCTAAAACAGTAGGATTTTAAAAAATCAAACATTTCATTAGAAACCTAGAATTCAGAATGGCTGTTTTTTTAATTTAAAAGTTTTAGTGCTTTTAAATAAAAGAAAATTTATATAAAATAGTTTATCATGAAAATGCTAAGGGAATGATTTTTTAAACCATTTTTATAAATTTGAGAATAATATTCATTAAATGTTTTAAATCTATAAAACCTTATGTGAAACATTGAAAATCATATGCATCTACAGAATCTGAATATAATTTTATCCAATTTGTTAAAAGGCTGTAAAAATTTTAGAGTAAAATGTTAAAGATCTTGTTTTTTATCTTTGTTTTCTTTTTGGCGCTCTTTCCTGTCACATTGTGATTTTACGGGCAAAATCAGTGGCCAAATAATGAAACCCACTGGTGTCTTTTGAGCAGTAGCATATGTTGGAATGATCATAGCCCCATGTACATAACAAGGCCTCAGTAAAGGTTTATTGAACAAATAAATGAAAACTCATATATATTAGAGTCTACAGTATTTGTTCAATTGTTAATTATTTTACTGTATTCTCTTTTCTTCTTTTCTACCGTAAGTTAAAATAGCATTTGTATTTGTTGAAAGTTTAGATTGCATATTAATTAGGAAAACAGTTGAATTTCGAGAAATAAAATACCAATATTACATACTCAGACTAAATACTATCAAGTGCTGGGGATAGTCACACTCTATATATTTGAGTTACATATTTAAATATGTCAGTTCAGAACATTAATGGATCCATGTATCAACTGTAGTGAAGCACAGTGAAAATGAGTACTTTTAAGAGGAATAAATGTTGTGCATTTAATTAAAAGCTTTGTTCAACAAAGACTCTATTATCCAACGTCTAGGTACCGTTTCTGATCACATTGAGAGAGTCTATAGAAGAGCTGGCAGCCAAAAACTTTGGTTTGTATTAGTGTCCTTGTTGTTATGTTTTATTTTTGTGTTGTCATATTCGATAGCCTAAAGAAAATGGACCAATATTAAAGATAGTTATTCATCCTAATTTTTACTTTTAACCTCCAAGGTTACAGCACTTTCTAAGAATGTGCCTATGTAGCATGTCTCTCCCCCCACCGCCTCCACCAAAATTCTGAGAACAAAGACACTGTAGGGATTGAACCTGAAGAGTATTCGCTGGAATGGTATGCTAAGGTTTCTTTCCTGCTGTACACCTCCTCTGCCCCAGCAAGGTGCTTTAAGTTCTGTTTTTTAATTTAGGAAACCTGTTCTGCTATTATAGAAGGCCATGAAAAGAGATCAGTGATTCATCTAATCATAAGCAAAAATAATATACTTAGAAGGCTATTCTCTTGTCACTTAAGTTGAATGAATCCCAGTGATTGTAGTTGCTTCATGAAAAATAACCAATTTGTTCTACAGAGGTAATCTGTTCCCAGAGATTGAAAAAAAAAAGAAGTAGGAAAGTTTAAATAAATAAAATTGTTTAAATTCACAGTGGAGTAGGAATGCCTAAATGCATGGCCCTCTGCATTTTGATGTAATTCTAACAGTTTTACTAGCAGAATCTTAACAAATTTTGAAAGTCAGAGTGTATGTATAGATAGATATACACATGCACACATTTTTTTAATGATACGTTATCCACTTTAAAAAAAAAAGTCTCAAGAATGTCATAAGAAACTCCCTTAACCTCAGTGAGCCTCAGGTTTCTAATCCCTAAAATAAGGGGATTAAACAAAACAATCTCTTAGAATTTTTCAATTCTATTTTTATAATAAATATGCCATTCCTCCTCAGAAGAAATAATGTAATAATCCTATAGTTAAATCTTTCAAATTTTCACTGTAAATTCTCAGTACAGTAAGACATCGAGCCAATAAGTGATAGTTCTGGTAAACTTTCTTAGCCAGTAAGTTTCAAGTGTGGTCTGTAGTCTTATTTTTGATTAAGCACATCTGTTCTTGCTTTATGTATTACACTTTATGCATTTCAGATAAATCATTAACTAGCAAACATTTAGAATGCTGACTGTTATGTTTGGAAGAACTCCTGGAAGTTTTATTTACTCTATTTTCCCTTTTATGGCTTTCCACTGACACACCCAGGTTGGCGGTGCGCTACGGGGCTGCATTTACCCAGAAATTTTCTTCCTCTATAGCCCCACACATTACTACTTTTCTGGTACATGGGAAACAGGTAACATGCACAGAATTTGAAAACCCAAGCTGCTTGAAATGTGTGGGCTTATTTGCACTCTGAAGGTTAAACATGTCTTTTGGTCTTATAGTGTGTGGGTGAAAGCTTCTCTAGAAGTAGGAAGTGTTTGTTTCACTAACTTTATTAGTTATTGACTTAATTTTCTTTTAGTCATCTATGTTGAAATTAAGGAATATAAATGCTTTTTATAAGTCAGCTTCTGTGGATATCCTGAAATACATGAAGATTGCAGCCAGTTTCAAACCTACATTTTTATTTCTCTATCTAAAAGTTCCACGTGAATTTTTACTTTTGAGGGAAAAAAATTGTCTTATGTATTGCATGTGCTGTACTTTAAAAAAAAAATCTGTTCTCCCTAGGTTCTAAGACTTTTTCAGTAATATAAAAATAGCAGTGTGAATTCCTTCCCCCAACATTATGGCTTTATCAGTAAAAAGAAATACTGGTATTTCATTGTAGCACTTTCTAAAATTCAGTACTAAGTGAATCCTCTAATCCAGAGATTTGGTTATCTAGACACCAAAAGAAACATGATTTAAAGTGGTTATGGAAATAGGTCACATGTACTAGTGACAGATTTAGTAATGAACTTGTTAATGCAAAATCAGAATACCCTCTTAATCCCTCCTATACACCCTCCCTCCCTAATCAAAATAATAATTAGGTTTTCTTTTTTTGCTTTTTATATTGATAGTATCATCAATAATATATTTGTCACAGCTTGGTGGCAGGGATGAGGTGGAGGGATCCCTCCCTAATTCTGAATGGTCCTGCAGTCTGGGAAATTTCAGCTGTTAGGTTCAATGTCCTGGGCAGTGTTTCCTCCAAATGATGATGTGAGGATTCCACCGTGTATATTTTAAAGACTACCCAATCAGGGCTCCATGCATTCCTCATCTTTTAGATTTGTGAACATCTGGCCTGCTCTCTTCTTTGCCCCCAGGTCGGTTGTACGCCGTGCAGCAAGTCTTTTAAGTAAAGTAGTGGACAGCCTGGCCCCATCCATTACTAATGTTTTAGTGCAGGGCAAACAGGTAAGTATTTGCTTTTCAGACACTTATTCGGTCCCAGTTGCAAAGATTTCTGGCTAGGACCCTTAATTTTAAGTCTGGCAAGCCTCAATGTCATAGGCCTCTTACAATCAGATTTATAAGGGCTCAGGCATTTCTATGAAAGTCTCCTTCCCCAAGCAAAATCTAGTCAGAAAGTTATTAAATGGGCCTTCCCCTTTCCTGCTGCACCTTAGAGCTATAATCTTCAACTCCTGTGTTGAGATCAATGCAGATGCTAATGTAGAAAATGGACCAATAACTACTGAAGTACTCCAGACAGGTTTCGGATAGGCAGAGCAGAGGTAGGTGAACAGCGAAGGGCACATCTTCCCTTCTGCTCCACATGAGATCTCCCCCCTTAGAAAGCATGGTGTTCATGCCCAGCCAGGGTCTCTGCATGCCAGTGCTGCTCCCCAGATCCTCTGCCCCAGGCCATCTCTAACCCCAGCTCCTCCCCATTCACCAGGGCCAACTCTGTCACCTCCTCCTCACGGAGCCATCTCCAGTTAGCAGTGGTCTCTCTCTCTGGATTCTCACAATAGGTCTGTGACAATTCCTACAATCTGCCCTGGGTCCCAGTTCATTTGAATGTGTGTCTCTCACCTCATGGTAGGCTGTGAGCCCCCAGGGGTCAGAGTCTGGGTCTTGTCCAGTACACGTCCCAGTGTGCCCAGCATGGGGCCTTGCTTGGAAAAAAGCACTTGGTGAATGTTTGTTGAATTGAGCCTGTGCATGTGGGGTGTGGCTGCTCATTTTCTGTTTTGTTTTCTATAAGCTCTAATTTACCTGGCTGAATCATGCTTTGATTAGAATGAAAACCTGTCCACTTACTCTCTGTCTCTTCTCTGGGAATATATGTGCTTTATTGTGTTTTCCTGAGAGTTAATCTGGGGATATAATAATCTTTAGTAATATGATGTACTTTAACACTCTTCAATGGAATCAACCCATTGGTCATATTTCAGGGCTCTTAATTCATTAAGATTAAAATTATTCATCCTTACATTTAGCTTTTGAAATGTTAGAATAATAAGCTATTTATTTTTTCCTGTAATATTTAATAATTAAAAATAATTGTACTAATAAAAGATTCCTGCTGGGCATGGTGGCTCACACCTGTAATCCAAACACTTTGGGGGCCAAGGCGGGAGGATCACTTGAGGCCAGGAATTCGAGACCAGCCTGAGCACATAGCGAGACCCTATCTCTGCAAAAAAAAAATAAAATAAAATAAAAATATCGTTGGGCCTGGTGTCACATGCCTTTGGTTTCAGTGCCTTGGGAAGCTGAGGTAGGAGGATTGCTTGAGCCCAAGAGTTTGAGGCTGTAGTGAGCTGTGATCATACACTCCAGCCTGGGCAACAGAGCAATACCCTGTCGTTTAAAGAAATTAAAAAGAAAAAATACAAAAACTCCTAAGAAAAAGTTAAATCACTTCATATATGTTATTTTCTCCAAATTATTGAGAGGTAGAATTTTTATCCC
This sequence comes from Pongo pygmaeus, assembly GCF_028885625.2. Lineage (NCBI taxonomy): Eukaryota > Metazoa > Chordata > Mammalia > Primates > Hominidae > Pongo > Pongo pygmaeus. The sequence continues at coordinate 44,690,317 of NC_072391.2, forward strand.
TGTTTGTTGGCTAAAACAGACCAAAATACAGAAAGTAACTTATCTAGTGCCTTTTCTCACAAGAATTCTCACCTCCAGCTAGAGTCTTGTGTTTTTACCCTGAACCAAGCCACCTCTGAAAGAAAGTTAAACAGGCTTTGAGAAGATATTTTTCCTTGGATTTTAGATCCTTGTAGCATATCTGAAAAGAGAGTTAACTCTGCATATGAACATTCAGAAGCTTTTGGAGATCTTCAAGGTCATCAGCACCTGACACTGGGAGAAAGGGTGGGTTAGGGTTGGTCCTGTCCAATCTACACAATATCTAAAGGGGGCTTGCAGCCTGTGGTCCTGAGATCCTGCTCCTACATCCTGGAAGCCTCAGAGCCTGCCCTAAGGTTGTGCCTGGACCATTGCTCATCACACTAGCGTGTCTCCCAGGTAACAGTCACTTACAGAGCTGGGCGAGACTCGGAGTCCAGTAGCTCAGCTTCATTACCAGAGGCATGAAGTCCATTCTCTGACTGCATCTTACCTCTTTACAAAAAATAAATGAGAAGGGAGCATTCAGAATTTTTACTCGTGTGTTTTTCAAATGCCGCCCTAAGCACTGAAGTAATATTGTTTCTACCAAGCACATTTGGATCACCTCAAGCTCTGTGGAATGAAATCATGGCTTAGTCATCATTGCTTCCAGAGGCAATGATGTGCCTTCTGTTTGTTTTCTTCTTTACACACTGACATTTTAATAAAAGTATTCACACTCAGACTAACTGGTTCGTGCCACTTGTGATATAATAAACCAGCAGTTCACAGTTTTCACTCCATTACAAAATTGAGGCAATAGACTCCATGTTCTGCTCTCTCCCCTCATCTCTGTGGCCTTTGATATGCTATTCTTTTTTCCTGCCTTTTATAATTGTACACTGTACATGGAAAAGAGATGGAAAGGGGTACTCAGGGAGAAGGGCATCCTGCAGAGTCCCCTGGGAGAAGAATACCAGGTATAGAGGAGAGAGAGAGACCAGCTTATTCCCCTTGCCAGCTTCAGCAGCATTCTGCCTGGAGTTTTTTTGGCCATTTCACTCTGTGCTGTCTCCTGTCCCAGGCTGTGGGCAGCCTGTTCCTTCCCCTCCACAGGTGAGAGATCTGTCACCACGTATTTTAACCCTCACCAGGCACCTTGCATTATGCCCAGAAAAATGAGGGCTACACAGGAACTGGGTGGCCTCATACCTGCCTTTGAAACGTTATAGTGTTGCTGAGGCAAAAGGATCTGCCTGAGAAACTATAAAAGAATCAAAAAGTTTATCTCTCAAATACCAAACTGTGTAGACTGCAGTAAAGTGAAACTCTTCAACCTACTCTGGTTTCTCTGGGGAGTTTCTAGTACTGAAGTCATTCAGAGTAATTTTAACTTAATAGTTATTTATATTCCTTCCCTGCTTTCATCCACTCACCTCCACTCCCCTAACTGGAACCCTCACCTGCCCTTATATTTTAGACTAGACTGTGAACCATCATGAATTCCAGTGGGAGTCACGCTTTGAAACCCATTTTAATAAATACCAGGAACAGTTATTCTACCTAATTCCCTAGCTTATATAGAGTAATTTCAGCCTGCCAGTCATTCTGAGCCTTGAATTTTTTTAATTTTTATCTTTTAGTAGCTAGGAGAATTTTACAATAAAATTCTGCCACTCATAGGTAACTCTGGGTGCCTTTGGGCATGAAGAAGAAGTTATCTCTAATCCTTTGTCTCCAAGAGTGATTCAAAACATCATCTATTATAAGTGTAACACCCATGATGAGAGAGAAGCGGTCATTCAGCAAGAACTGGTCATCCATATTGGCTGGATCATCTCCAATAACCCTGAGTTATTCAGTGGCATGCTGAAAATACGAATTGGGTGAGTGAAGTCCTTTGCATTTGCATAAAGAGAATTGTTCAAGTTGTCCTCTAACAAACCCGGCCTCTCTAAGTGAAGCAATGTTCCTGGTGTCTGGTGAGTATTCAGCAAAGAGCACCTGTCCTCTAAGCCATGCAGGCAATATCTGGGGGTATGAAAAATACATGCCACTAGGCTGAAAGAATCCTTAAGGTTTATTTCACACCCGAGTTAGACATAGTGAAGTAACTCCTTTGTCTGGTAAAATCAAACCCCAGAAATTTCAACAGCTGTGTTGTGTAAAATGCTAAGCACAGTACTTGCAAAAATTCCTAGAAATAAAATGGATAGGGCTTAAGAGAAGAATGATTTTCAGTAAAACTGTCAGAAGGACATGTTCAGATAAAAATTTGGTCCTTTTAAGAATATTCTATACCCATTTTCTACCAAAATATACTTATTGATTTTTAATATTGTTGTTCTTGGAGAAGAAATCAAAATAAGGCTGTGACGATCTTGAATATTCGTAATCAAGAATTTTATGAGGCAGCATGGTGTAGGAAAAATTAACCAGGCTCTGGAATTCAGCAGAACTGAGTTCCAAGTTCCAACTGCCATTGTCGTCTCAGTAACCTTGGATAAATGACTGAACCTCTCTAGCCTCACTTTAATACCAGTTTCTTTGTTTTATATGAAAATGAAATGAGATATGTTTTAAAAGTCTATGACAAGCTAAGGAAGTATAAATGTTTCTTTTTTAAATACATTTTTTATTGTATAAGTATCATGTGAGTATGTCCTGATTGTAAAAGAGCCCAATGATATCTGAGCTTATAGTGCAATCTAACAGGTGGCCAACTTTGGAGGGTGTTTCTCAAGTGTTTGAAAAGAATATGCATTCTCTGTTGAGGGCAAACATACACGTATGTGTATGAGTGTGAAATAAGTATATGTAGCTTGCTAACTGTAAAATTGGAATTTTAATATCTTTGCTATCTGTATTTGATCATTGCTGATAAAACTCTTAATTTCTCATTATAATTGTGGTTGTATCAATTTCTCCTTGCATTTTTATTTGTATCAGTTTTGCTTTATGTGGTTGTTTTTTGTTTTTTGAGATGGAGTCTCATTCCTATCACACAGGCTAGAGTGCAGTGGTGCGATCTCAGCTCACTGCAACTGCTGCCTCCTGGGTTCAAGCAATCCTCCCACCTCAGCCTCCCAAGTAGCTGGGATTACAAGCATGCGCCACCACACCCAGCTAATTTTTGTATTTTTAGTAGAGACATGGTTTCACCATGTTGGCCAAGCTGGTCTTGAACTCTTTACTATTAGTGATCTGCCTGCCTCAGCCTCCCAAAGTACTGGGATTACAGGTGTGAGCCAGCTCACCTGGCTGCTTTATGTAGTTTAAAACTTTGGTTTTGTCCATGTCTCTTCATAACTTTTACCAGTGTATCTTCATGTCATTGATTACTTTTCAACTTTTTTTTTAAACTTCAAACATTTACAAAAATACAGAGACTAGTATAATACAGACTTATGTGCCCATACTATCAGCCAGCCTCAACAATATTATCATCTGGTCCGTCTTACTTCACCCATATCCCCATCTACTACCCACCTGCCCCCACAGTACCCTGTCAGTTTTGAAAAGCAAATCCATATCTTCTAATCTGTAACTACTTAAATTTGTATCTCAAAAACATAAGAACTTTTTCAAAGCATAAACACGGTACTGTTACCATGCATAAAAAACAATTGAATTATGTTTATCAAATATTATTGCCATACCTTTCTCCATCTGTCATTATTAGCTTGCTATATTGTCTTCCATCCTTTTTGCATTCAATGTTCTTTTATAATTTTGTATGTATTATTTATGTTTTTATATTCAGCACTATGCTGTATTTATTAATATACTGAGAGCATCTTATAAGAAGCATGTAACATGAAATTTACCATCTTAACCATTTTTAAATATACAGTACAGTAGTATTAACTATATACATAATGTTGTCTTTTAATAGAAATATATATTTCATATTTGTTTTCTTTCTTTTACATTTTGACCTATTTCTACATTTTATACTTTATATTTACCATGCTTTCTTATAACTTTTTTCCTTTTCTGTTTATTGTTGGGTTGAGCTCCTTTTCATTCCACTAGTTTTACATGTAAATGTGACGTACTTTTTTAAAAACATTATTACCCATTTTTTTCCTTCAAAATCACATGTGAAAAACGCATTGCCTATTTGGCAATATCTGCATACATCGTAATTCATCAGTTCTCATCCAAGGAGTTCACAGTATTCACACAAGTACCATAAAGATATATTTTGCTGCAGTCTTCCTTTCAGCATTATCCGAAATAGTAGATGTTCATTAGTAGGACATAGTTTGAATAAATTGGTTTTTAGCCATATAAAAAATGCTGTGCTACGTACAGTGAACAAGATAAAGTCCTATATACCGACATTTATGAATGTCCTAGATAAATGTAAAAAAAGATGCAGTGTATTGTTCCACTTTTTATAAAAGAACAATAATAATACCATACATATATCTGTGTAATGTATGTGTGCAAAAGTATCTGAAAAACATATATCAAATTGGTGTCAGTTACTTTCTCTAGGAGGTTTCTACTTTCTAAGATACATTTTTCAGTATTATTTTAAAAATTACTTTAGCTTATTATTTTTAAGTGATTTGCCTGATTTCAACTACAGTATATTTCAGTCAAATTTCCTTATCTTTGTCTCTTCTTTCTTTTGATTGAAAGTAAATTACCTGCATAGAATTTGACCTTCACTCTTATCCCTTAAAATAGTTTCTTTCAAAGATTCGGAGCTATTTTGAATCAGTTATAAGAACTTTGAGTTATATCCTGATTTGTTCAGTCTGTTTGCCCTGATATTTTCAACTCCAACCTCTTGACTCCATATAAGGATAGAGAAATGGTTCTTTCATGTGAGTTAACTCTAAATGAAAAGAAATGTGATTCTCCATCTCTGTACATGGTATAAAAGTACTCTATTGTCACAGACTCAGGCATTGATCTGAGACAGACCGAGAAGTATAGGTTATAAGTCTTCCAAAGCACATTGTTTGAAATAAGTGTAATAAGTGTTCAGGGAGCCTTTTCAAGTGACAGCCATCCTTGCAGAGGTTTCAACAAAGCCTTAGAGTGAAGGTAAACAGTTTCCCAAGATTTTACACTGCTGTGTTTTTCAGTCTATAGTAGTTTTTCCTTTACTGCTTATTCAGCATTTTAAGCTAATTTAGGTCCTCTACAAATCTCATGTAATTCCCTTTCTTGAATTCAACTCTAACCTGATGCTTCTTTCTATTCATGGGAATGGGTATTTATTCTAAAAATAGCATTCTTTCTGTTTTTATATCTGCTACTCTGTATGTTCGATGCTTTCCATGAGAAATGACATACCATTTTTCCTTATACTGTGTTACCCAAAGTAAACATGTCAGGTGGCAGCATGTGACTTAGTATTTAACAGTCAACTGATTCATAAAGAAATTTGCTATGAAACCTTAATTATTCACCGTCCTGAAACTCATTCGGGAATTGTGGCATTATATTCTCATTGCGAATATTAATAGTGTCCCTGCCTGACTTACGATGTACATTTCACTCTTATGTGGGTCTCACAAGATCAGTTCTAACCGCTGGGACAATTTCAGTTGGGGAGCAATCTGGTATTTTTTTTTAATTAAGGAGTGATTTATTTAAGAAATTTCCTTCTGCTAAGGATAGGAACTAGATCTTGTATTACTTCCCGTCTGTCTTATAGTCTCTTTCATCAGAGATACTCAATAAATATTGGATTGTTTAACATATGGTATATAAGCAGAGTCAGGTGGTTTGATTTGAGCTAGTAATGTGGAATTTAGGAAAAGCAAAAAGAAAGCATGTCTCTGTACTCTTAGAGAAGTAAATGGCTCTTAATTTTGGTAAACATACTTGGCTTTGTGCCACATGATATTGGAATTAAGTATAAAAGAAGATTTAATTAAATCGTGTCCTTCAGGAAATGACCAAGTTAAACAGGGCCTTGTTTTTATGAAAGTCCAGTCATATATACAGAAGATATCAGGATGTAGCACTTTTCTCCACGGAGTTATTAATGGAATGGTGTAGTTAATCATATCAGAGTATAGGACAGGTTGCCTTACAATCGTACATCTCTTAGCAGTGTTTCCAGTAACGATCTAAGAGGAGACAAGTTTAAATAACATGTGATCATTGCACTCAAAAGATCACTCTAGTAAACCATCCTCCTTCTCTTCCTCCATCACTATAGCCACAAATATTATTCATTGAATATCCGTTATATGCTAAGCAATGAATAATAGAAGAAGAATAAAAATTCTTCACATATGTTATCTGATTTAATCCCTACAACAACTTTGAAGTAGGCACTAGAACCACCATTTTACAGCAAAGAAATTGAGATTTGGAGAGTGTACATGGGCTGTCTTTGTCAGTAAGTGGAAGAACTGGGATTTACACCCAGGTCTGCCTGACTCCAGTGTTCTTATTCTTCAGTCTTAAGTACTTTCTGCATGTTTTTGCTTCTGTGTACTATTGCCATTATCTCACAGAAACAGGCTTTAGTGTTTATTTCTAAAACTTTATGGCCTTTATGATCTCTCATACATGATTTCAATTTATGATCCATATTGTATTCAAGTTCACGTAGTAACTATGATGTGCCAGATGCCAGACTTTTTCTTTTTTTTTTTTTTTGGTCTTTTGTCTGCCAGGCCTCCAATCTAGGATCAGTACTGTTTAGCATTTTACAGTGTAAGGAACTTGAGTAGGTACAAGTTAACAGACCAAATAAATGAGATTTTGCACCTTTATTCATCACAAGACAGAGAAAATGGGATGATTCTAAGTTGGCCGCTTGTATACTACAGTAGATATATTGTGTTGGTGCAAAAGTAATTGTGGTTTTTGCCATTGAAAGTAGTGGCTGAAACCACAATTGCTTTTGCACTAATCTAATATTAAGATGCTATGAAAAGTTCAGAAAAGTCTAGAGCAGACTTTTCACTTCCTTGTAATATTCTAGGTTACCTCTGGCAAATACAGAGCCTCATTATGTTAACCACACAAAAAAAGCTTTCTGAAATATAAACCTGCCTGCCTGTTGCTGCATCAACATTGGTTTAGGAGGGAAAGCATAAGAATAATTCGAAATTATATTTTGTCATACTTTCAAGGTCAGTATTTGCAGAGGAAATAATATTTTCCTGAAGACTAAACCCTTCTTTGTAGGTCCAGGGCAGATGTCATTGTTCGAAGTTAACAGCCAGTCCAAAATGTGTGAGCTAGTGAATATGCAGTGAGCCCTTGGCGCTGTTTACTGGAACCAGCAAAGATAGAGACACTGGGATAAGGACAAATGGTAGACAGTTGCCACGTAACTCCTCTACGGAAAATCTTCCACCTCCCCTAAGGCAAAACCACCCCTGCCACTGAATTCAGCTCTCTGGATAACACCAGTTTGAGAGTTACAAGTGGAAAGCCTTGAATTTTATTCCTGTTTCTGCCAGTAACTTAAGTGACTATCTCAGGCAAATGAGTTCCCGTTTCTTATGTTCAGAGGAAGAGATCTAATGTTTGCTGAGGGCCCATTTTCTAGGTGCTTACCCTTTGGGTTATCTCAGATAGTCGTCAACAAAAACTCTGTAAGTTTACACACAAGCTGCTTGAAATTCTGCAAAATTAGATAACTTTCCCAAGGTCACGGGCCAAGAACCAGGATTTGGAACTAGTGTGAGTGATGCAGAGTTCATGCTCCCCAACCCCTCCCTCTTCCACCCCTCTTACCCTGGTCAGTAACAGTGGGGCTATCCCTGCTTTGGTGTCCTCATTGGATGTGGTGATTCTGGGTAAAAAATGTGAAGATGTTTTGCAAGGGCAAAGCTTCAGCATTATCACTGTGGTATTTGATAATTTGAGGTCTTCTCCCCATGACATTTGGAGAACAGCTCCATCTGGGGAGTGCTTTTTACACACCACAAATCTCAAGGTGCCGTAGGAGGAACCTCCCTCTTCTCCCAACACACACACACATACACACACACACACTCTCCCTCTCTCTCTCTCTCTGTCTGTTTCTGTCTCACTCACTCTTGTCTTCTGGTCCTAGGTTTGAAAGGCCGTATGCTCTCACAAGAGAAGTTCACCTTGGAGGAGGGGGCCCTTTCAGCCATGGTTGAGTCCCCTGTAGGCCCAGTGGAATGATCCCAAAGCATCTCATATGGAAACTCCATCTCAGAATCCCATTGGGATGATCTCTTGCCATCTAACATGGTGTCACCTTTCCGTCACCTGGTAGACACTCACGACACCTGTGGCAAACACCCTAAAATCCCTTCAGACCTATGCCCACAGCACTCATTCACCACAGTAATAAAGGCTTGGGAATGCTGTTTCTCCCCTAGGGATATCAGACAACTTCAGATAACTGTCATCCTGTCTGTGGGGCTTGCGATAGTGCCCCTCTGAAGAGTAAAAAGATACTTTTGTGTCTTCTATGTTTTTATTAGACTTCATCCTCAATAAATTATACTAAGGCCTCAACCCCTTTAAGTGAATGGGCCCCTTGCATATTTGTTATTAGCAGCAGCAAATAAATACTCAGTATGTTTCTTTACAAATTTTACCTTGAATTAGTCCCTGGAAGGTTTTTAGTTTGCTTAAAATTGGTGAGCAAATTATTCATTTATAGAGTCTTTGAATGTCAAATTTCCTATAAATTGTTGAACATGTAACTGATTCTGAGTTAGTCCTTTGTGTATTGTGGTTGTAGCACAATTTTAAAAGAAAGGGAAGGGATTTATAGAATGTATTCTTTTTTTACTGCCTTATGGTACAATAAGCACATCAGACTCATTCTTACTTGGCTTTTTGCTATTGTTTCTCTCCTTTAAATGTTAATTATGATTAAAGAGATTGATTGATTGGTCATGTTTTGATACCATATTCTTCTTGGATGCCAGCATTCACTAGGCTGAATGGACATAAGAAATAAAAACATTTGCCTTAATCATGGTACATCTTAACCAGAATTCCCTTGCACTGAGTATACTTTTATCTCAGGTTTAACTACTCTTAGTGTTTTTTTAAATTTTATTTATTTACATTACTCACTACTTCAATTGCTTTTAAGCCAATAGCACCGTGTCTCTTTTCTCTTTTTTCCAAGGTTAATCTTGCCAATGCAATTTCTTCAACTTTACTGCTATCAGGCACTCCAGTGAACAAAATTAACCTGCTCACGGGAATGGTATTCTGATCTGATAATGATTTGATTTGCTGTCTCATTATTGATTTGTGCTCCAGCTTTCCTGTTGAAATAGATCAAGTTCCTGACAGGCCCATTACTGTAAAGACCTCCAATCAACTGCTTTCTGCTGCAGGTCTGTCAGTCAAGCTTTACTTAGAGATAACCCCAGAGGATATATGTTATCAAGCCTTTTTCATCTCTGCTTTTCATACTGCTAGGGCATCCTCTGTAAGCAATTATGATCCAGACGTACCTTGTCCTCTGATGCCCAAAACTGTATCTGTGGATCACACATTCGAAGCTTAGAGAGAGCCATTGTTGTCACAGATAGCAGACTATAACATTGCTTGTACATTAAAGGAAAGAGGAAATAATTACAGCACCAAGTTCATTAGCACGGTTCTGATACTCATTCCGAGGTCTTTGCTTTTGACATTTGATATGAGGTAAGGAGGTAAGATGATGAAGCTCCCCAACCTCTATCCTATTGTGATTGGATCAGTGATAGAGTGAATCCACATCCTTCAGTCACCAAACAGATAGCTCAGTTTGCCTCATCAAATTGTACTCCTCTCCATATTAATATGAATCAAGCAAAAAAAGTCCCTTCTTGCAACTTTCCCATCGTCTGTCATTTGGTGTGTCAGCTCTGGCTTCCATAACAAAATGCCATAGATGGAATGGCTTAAACACAGAAATTTATTTTGTCACAATCTGCAGGCTGGAAAGGCCAAGGTCAGAGTCCCTCCCGATTTGGTTTCTGGTGAGGGCTCTCCAACTGGCTTGCAGATGGCTGCCTTCTGTGTCCTGTGTCCTCTGATGGAGAGAGAGAGCTCTCTGGTGTATCTTCTTATAAGGGTACTAATCCCAGCATAAGGGCCCCAACCTCATGACCTCATCTAAACCTAATTACCTCCCAAATACCCCATCTCCAGATACCATCACACTGGAGTTAGGGCTTCAACATATGAATTTGGAGGGGGAGAAAGAATTCAGTCCATAGCATATGGCTTAGTTAAATGCACAAAATCATCTAATCATTTTTTTTTGTTTTTTTGTTTTTTTATTGTTATTATTATTACATTTTAAGTTTTAGGGTACATGTGCACAATGTGCAGGTTTGTTACATATGTATACATGTGCCATGTTGGTGTGCTGCACCCATTAACTCGTCATTTAGCATTAGGTATATCTCCTAATGCTATCCCTCCCCCCTCCCCCGACCCCACAACAGTCTCTGGAGTGTGATGTTCCCCTTCCTGTGTCCATGTGTTCTCATTGTTCAGTTCCCACCTATGAGTGAGAACATGCAGTGTTTGGTTTTTTGTCCTTGAGATAGTTTCCTGAGAATTATGGTTTCCAGTTTCATCCATGTCCCTACAAAGGACACAAACTCTTCATTTTTTATGGCTGCATAGTATTCCACAGTGTATATGTGCCACATTTTCTTAATCCAGTCTATCGTTGTTGGACATTTGGGTTGGTTCCAAGTCTTTGCTATTGTGAATAGTGTTGCAATAAACATACGTGTGCATGTGTCTTTATAGCAGCATGATTTATAATCCTTTGGGTATATACCCAGTAATGGGATGGCTGGGTCAAATGGTATTTCTAGTTCTAGATCCCTGAGGAATCGCCACACTGACTTCCACAATGGTTGAACTAGTTTACAGTCCCACCAACAGTGTAAAAGTGTTCCTATTTCTCCACATCCTCTCCAGCACCTGTTGTTTCCTGACTTTTTAATGATCGCCATTCTAACTGGTGTGAGATGGTATCTCATTGTGGATTTGATTTGCATTTCTCTGAACCCCAGTGATGATGAGCATTATTTCATCTGTTTTTTGGCTGCATAAATGTCTTCTTTTGAGAAGTGTCTGTTCATATCCTTCACCCACTTTTTGATGGGGTTGTTTGTTTTTTTCTTGTAAATTTGTTTGAGTTCATTGTAGATTCTGGATATTAGCCCTTTGTCAGATGAGTAGGTTGCGAAAATTTTCTCCCATTTTGTAGGTTGCCTGTTCACTCTGATGGTAGTTTCTTTTGCTGTGCAGAAGCTCTTTAGTTTAATGAGATCCCATTTGTCAATTTTGGCTTTTGTTACCGTTGCTTTTGGTGTTTTAGACATGAAGTCCTTGCCCATGCTTATGTCCTTAATGGTATTGCCTAGGTTTTCTTCTAGGGTTTTAATGGTTTTAGGTCTAACATGTAAGTCTTTAATCCATCTTGAATAAATTTTTGTATAAGGTGTAAGGAAGGGATCCAGTTTCAGCTTTCTCCATATGGCTAGCCAGTTTTCCCAGCACCATTTATTAAATAGGGAATCCTTTCCCCATTGCTTGTTTTTGTCAGGTTTGTCAAAGATCAGATGGTTGTAGATGTGTGGTATTATTTCTGAGGGCTCTGTTCTGTTCCATTGGTCTATGTCTCTGTTTTGGTACCAGTACCATGCTGTTTTGGTTACTGTAGCCTTGTAGTATAGTTTCAAGTCAGGTAGCGTGATGCCTCCAGCTTTGTTCTTTTGGCTTAGGATTGACTTGGCGATGCGGGCTCTTTTTTGGTTCCATATGAACTTTAAAGTAGTTTTTTCCAATTCTGTGAAGAAAGTCATTGGTAGCTTGATGGGGATGTCATTGAATCTATAAATTACCTTGGGCAGTATGGCCATTTTCACAATATTGATTCTTCCTACCCATGAGCATGGAATGTTCTTCCATTTGTTTGTATCCTCTTTTATTTCCTTGAGCAGTGGTTTGTAGTTCTCCTTGAAGAGGTCCTTCACATCCCTTGTAAGTTGGATTCCTAGATATTTTATTCTCTTTGAAGCCATTGTGAATGGGAGTTCACTCATGATTTGGCTCTCTGTTTGTCTGTTACTGGTGTATAAGAATGCTTGTGATTTTTGTACATTGATTTTGTATCCTGAGACTTTGCTGAAGTTGCTTATCAGCTTAAGGAGATTTTAGGCTGAGACGATGGGGTTTTCTAGATATACAATCATGTCATCTGCAAACAGGGACAATTTGTCTTCTTCTTTTCCTAATTGAATACCTTTTATTATTGCCTTCTCCTGCCTAATTGCCCTGGCCAGAACTTCCAACACTATATTGAATAGGAGTGGTGAGAGAGGGGATCCCTGTCTTGTGCCCGTTTTCAAAGGGAATGCTTCCAGTTTTTGTCCATTCAGTATGATATTGGCTGTGGGTTTGTCATAGATAGCTCTTATTATTTTGAGATACATCCCATCAATGCCTAATTTATTGAGAGTTTTTAGCATGAAGGTTGTTGAATTTTGTCAAAGGCCTTTTCTGCATCTATTGAGATAATCATGTGGTTTTTGTCTTTGGTTCTGTTTATATGCTGGATTACATTTATTGATTTTCATATGTTGAACCAGCCTTGCATCCCAGGGATGAAGCCCACTTGATCATGGTGGATAACCTTTTTGATGTGCTGCTGGATTCGGTTTGCCAGTATTTTATTGAGGATTTTTGCATCAATGTTCATCAAGGATATTGGTCTAAAATTCTCTTTTTTTGTTGTGTCTCTGCCAGGCTTTGGTATCAGGATGATGTTGGCCTCATAAAATGAGTTAGGGAGGATTCCCTCTTTTTCTATTGATTGAAATAGTTTCAGAAGGAATGGTACCAGCTCCTCCTTGTACCTCTGGTAGAATTCGGCTGTGAATCCATCTGGTCCTGGACGTTTTTTGGTTGGTAAGCTATTGATTATTGCCACAATTTCAGAGCCTGTTATTGGTCTATTCAGAGATTCAGCTTCTTCCTGGTTTAGTCTTGGGAGAGTCTATGTGTGGAGGAATTTATCCATTTCTTATTGATTTTCTAGTTTATTTGCATAGAGGTGTTTGTAGTATTCTCTGATGGTAGTTTGTATTTCTGTTGGATCGGTGATGATATCCCCTTTGTCATTTTTTATTGCATCTATTTGATTCTTCTCTCTTTTCTTCTTTATTAGTCTTACTAGCGGTCTATCAATTTTGTTGATCTTTTCAAAAAACCAGCTCCTGGATTCATTAATTTTTTGAAGGGTTTTTTGTGTCTCTATTTCCTTCAGTTCTGCACTGGTTTTAGTTATTTCTTGCCTTCTGCTAGCTTTTGAATGTGTTTGCTCTTGCTTTTCTAGTTCTTTTAATTGTGATGTTAGGGTGTCAATTTTGGATCTTTTCTGCTTTCTCTTGTGGGCATTTAGTGCTATAAATTTCCCTCTACACACTGCTTTGAATGTGTCCCAGAGATTCTGGTATGTTGTGTCTTTGTTCTCGTTGGTTTCAAAGAACATCTTTATTTCTGCCTTCATTTTGTTATGTACCCAGTAGTCATTCAAGAGCAGGTTGTTCAGTTTCCATGTAGTTGTGTGGTTTTGAGTGAGTTTCTTAGTCCTGAGTTCTAGTTTGGTTGCACTGTGGTCTGAGAAACAGTTTGTTATAATTTCTGTTGTTTTACATTTGCTGAGGCATGCTTTACTTCCAACTATGTGGTCAATTTTGGAATAGGTGTGGTGTGGTGCTGAATAAAATGTATATTCTCTTGATTTGGGGTGGAGAGTTCTGTACATGTCTATTAGGTCTGCTTGGTGCAGAGCTGAGTTCAATTCCTGGGTATCCTTGTTAACTTTCTGTCTCATTGATCTGTCTAATGTTGACAGTGGGGTGTTAAAGTCTCCCATTATTATTGTGTGGGTGTCTAAGTCTCTTTGTAGGTCACTAAGGACTTGCTTTATGAATCTGGGTGCTTCTGTATTGGGTGCATATATATTTAGGATAGGTAGCTCTTCTTGTTGAATTGATCCCTTTACCATTATGTAATGGCGTTCTTTGTCTCTTTTGATCTTTGTTGGTTTAAAGTCTGTTTTATCCGAGACTAGGATTGCAACCCCTGCCTTTTTTTGTTTTCCATTTGCTTGGTAGATCTTCCTCCATCCCTTTATTTTGAGCCTATATGTGTCTCTGCCTGTGAGATGGGTTTCCTGAATACAGCACACTGATGGGTCTTGACTCTTTATCCAATTTGCCAGTCTGTGTCTTTTAACTGGAGCATTTAGCCCATTTACATTTAAAGTTAATATTGTTATGTGTGTATTTGGTCCTGTCATTATGATGTTAGCTGGTTATTTTGCTCGTTAGTTGATGTAGTTTCTTCCTAGCCTTGATGGTCTTTTACATTTTGGCATGTTTTTGCAGTGGCTGGTACCAGTTGTTCCTTTCCATGTTTAGCGCTTCCTTCAGAAGCTCTTTTAGGGCAGGCCTGGTGGTGACAAAATCTCTCAGCATTTGCTTGTCTGTAAAGGATTTTATTTCTCCTTCACTTATGAAGCTTAATTTGGCTGGATATGAAATTCTGGGTTGAAAATTCTTTTCTTTAAGAATGTTGAATATTGGCCCCCACTCTCTTTTGGCTTGTAGAGTTTCTGCCGAGAGATCCGCTGTTAGTCTGATGGCCTTCCCTTTGTGGGTAACCCGACCTTTGTCTCTGGCTGCCCTTAACATTTTTTCCTTCATTTCAACTTTGGTGAATCTGACAATTATGTGTCTTGGAGTTGCTCTTCTCGAGCAGTAGCTTTGTGGCGTGCTCTGTATTTCCTGAATCTGAATGTTGGCCTGCCTTGCTAGATTAGGGAAGTTCTCCTGGATAATATCCTGCAGAGTGTTTTCCAACTTGGTTCCATTCTCCCCGTCACTTTCAGGTACACCAATCAGACATAGATTTGGTCTTTTCACATAGTCCCATATTTCTCGGAGGCTGTGTTCGTTTCTTTGTATTCTTTTTTCTCTGAACTTCCCTTCTCGCTTCATTTCATTCATTTCATCTTCCATCAGTGATACCCTTTCTTCCAGTTGATCGCATTGGCTCCTGAGGCTTCTGCATTCTTCACATAGTTCTCGAGCCTTGGCTTTCAGCTCCATCAGCTCCTTTAAGGACTTCTCTGCGTTGGTTATTCTAGTTATCCATTTGTCTAATTTTTTTTCACAGTTTTTAACTTCTTTGCCGTTGGTTTGAATTTCCTCCTGTAGCTCAGAGTAGTTTGATCATCTGAAGCCTTCTTCTCTCAGCTCGTCAAAGTCATTCTCCGTCCAGCTTTGTTTCGTTGGTGGTGAGGAGCTGCATTCCTTTGGAGGAGGAGAGGTGCTCTGCTTTTTAGTTTCCAGTTTTTCTGCTCTGTTTTTTCCCCATCTTTGTGGTTTTATCTACTTTTGGTCTTTGATGATGGTGATGTACAGAAGAGTTTTTGGTGTGGATGTCCTTTCTGTTTGTTAGTTTTCCTTCTAACAGACAGGACCCTCAGCTGCACGTCTGTTGGAGTTTGCTAGAGGTCCACTCCAGACCCTGTTTGCCTGGGTATCAGTAGCAGTGGCTGCAGAACAGCGGAGGCTGTAGAACAGCAGATCTTGGTGAACTGCAAATGCTGCTGCCTGATCGTTCCTCTGGAAGTTTTGTCTCAGAGGAGTACCCGGCCGTGGGAGGTGTCAGTCTGCCCCTAATGGGGGTTGCCTCCCAGTTAGGCTGCTCAGGGGTCAAGGACCCACTTGAGGAGGCAGTCTGCCTGTTCTCAGATCTCCACCTGCATGCTGGGAGAACCACTACTCTCTTCAAAGCTGTCAGACAGGGACATTTAAGTCTGCAGAGGTTACTGCTGTCTTTTTATTTGTCTGTGCCCTGCCCCCAGAGGTGGAGCCTACAGAGGCAGGCAGGCCTCCTTGAGCTGTGGTGGGCTCCACCCAGTTGGAGCTTCCCGGTTGCTTTGTTTACCTAATCAAGCCTGGGCAATGGCAGGCACTCCTCTCCCAGGCTTGCTGCCGCCTTGCAGTTTGATCTCAGACGGCTGTGCTAGCAATCAGCGAGACTCCGTGGGCATAGGACCCTCCGAGCCAGGTGTGAGATATAATCTCCTGGTGTGCCGTTTTTTAAGCCCGTTGGAAAAGCGCAGTATTAGGGTGGGAGTGACCCGATTTTCCAGGTGCTGTCTGTCACCCCTTTCTTTGACTAGGAAAGGGAACTCCCTGACCCCTTGCACTTCTCGAGTGAGGCACTGCCTCGCCCTGCTTCGGCTCGCGCACAGTGCACTGCACCCACTGTCCTGCACCCACTGTCTGGCACTCCCTAGGGAGATGAACCCGGTACCTCAGATGGAAATGCAGAAATCACCCGTCTTCTGCATCGCTCACGCTGGGAGCTGTAGACTGAAGCTGTTCCTATTCGGCCATCTTGGCTCCAACTCCAATCATTTGTTTAACAGCAAACTTAGCAGATCCTTGTATTATCTTGAAATCTTAAAATGATTATTTAAAAAAAATTTTTTTTTTCAAACGATCAGTTCTATTCTTTATGGCTTTTTTTTTTTCCAGAAAATTTCAGCTGGTCAGGTGCAGTGGCTCATACCTGTAATCCCAGCACTTTGAGGGGCCAAGGTGGATGAATCACTTGAGCCCAGGAGTTTGAGACCAGTTGGGCAACATGGCAAAACCCCTTCTCTACAAAAAAATTAAAAATTAGCTGGGTGTAGCAGTGCCTGCCTGTAGTCCCAGTTACTTGGGAGGCTGAGGTGGGAGGATTGCTTGAGTCTAGGAGGTGGACACTGCAGTAAGCCAAGATCACACAGCTGCACTCCACCCTGGGCGACAAGTAAGACCATGTCTCAAGAAAGAAAAAAAGAAAATTTCAGGTGTTCTGGTTTACCACTGCTGTCAGATTTCCATGTACTTTATTTCTTATTATACTTCTTAATTGGGGCATATCGGAAAGAAACATGCCAATATACACACTGTATCCTTACTAACCTCCAAACAAGAGTGTTTTTAGGCCGGGCGCGGTGGCTCACGCCTATAATCCCAGCACTCTGGGAGGCCAAGGTAGGCGGATCACGAGGTCAGGAGATCAAGCCCATCCTGGCTAACACAGTGAAACCCCGTCTCTACTAAAAAATACAAAAAATTAGCTGGGCGTAGTGGTGGGTGCCTGTAGTCCCAGCTACTCGGGAAGCTGAGGCAGGAGAATGGCGTGAGCCTGGGAGGCAGAGCTTGCAGTGAGCCAAGTTCATGCCATTACACTCCGGCGCTCCAGCCTGGGCAACAGAGCGAGACTCCGCCTCAAAAAAAAAAAAAAAAAGTGTTTTTAAAAGGATAAGCTTATTCCCAGAACTGTCTGAAGAATACTAACATTCCCTTTTGCACTTTTCCAGCAGTCCCAAAGAATTCATTGTCCTCAAGTCAAACCTGGATATATATGAAGGTTGATTTGATCAGTTGTGTGTATCTACCACTTTCTCATTTGCTTATTGGCGAGCAGAGCATCTCTGGCTCTTACACAGACTGAATGTATAAGGCTCTGGGCCATCCATAACCTTCATTATTTTGACCTTCCACATTTTCTTCCTTCCTTCCTTCCTTCCTTCCTTCCTCCTTCCTTCCGTCCATCTTTTCCTTTCCCTATTTTGTGTTTAAATGCTTTTGTACTGGCCAGGCACAGTGGCTTACGCCTGTAATCCCAGCACTTTGGGAGGCCGAGGTGGGCGGATCACGAGGTTAGGAGTTCAAGACCGGCCTGTCCAACATGGTGAAACCTCGTCTGTACTAAAAATACAAAAATTAGCCGGGCGTGGTGGCGCATGCCTGTAATCCCAGCTACTCAGGAGATTTAGGCAGGAGAATCACTTTAACCTGGGAGCCGGAGGTTGCGGTGAGCCAAGATCACGCCATTGCACTCCAGCGTGGGTGACAGGGCGAGACTCCTCCTCAAAAAAAAAATGCTTTTGTACTAAAATGATCAAATCAGATTTTATGGCCTTGTCATTGGGAATGAGGGATAATTAGCCTGATTTTCCTATGTCCTCTTTTATTAGTAGTCCTACAAATGGATAAAATGTCTTTGATATTCTTAACTGTGTTACTCCTTGGTAATTTACTTTCTGTAGATTTCTGACAGCTATTAATAGTTTTATAGTTTATGTCTAAGGCTGTTTTGCTGTTTTTATTTGAAGAATTCCAAGGTATAAAAAGATTAGTTTGACCAACAATTTTAATGAATAAATGTGGTTTTTTTTCTTTTTCTTTTTTTTTTTGAGACAGTCTCACTCTGTTGCCCAGGCTGGAGTGCAGTGGCGTGATCTCGGCTCACTGCAAGCTCTGCCTCCTGGGTTCACACCATTCTCCTGCTTCAGCCTCCTGAGTAGCTGGGACTACAGGCGCCTGCCACCACACCTGGCTGATTTTTTGTATTTTTAGTGGAGACAGGGTTTCACTGTGTTCGCCAGGATGGTCTCAATCTCCTGACCTCGTGATCCGCCGCCTCAGCCTCTCAGAGTGCTGGGATTACCGGCATGAGCCACCGTACCCGGCCAATAAATGTATTTTAATAATATGACAGATTGTATTTATTTGTGCTTGAATGAGTGAAAAACCTTCTTTCTTTGATGATTTTTGAGAACAATGTTGTCAATAATTTGCTCACAAAACTGCTGAGATTTTGTAAATAGAAGGAAGTCTAAGGGAAAACATTAAGGTCTCCAGCTATCTTTGTGCGTGATACTAAGGATTTCAAAACATAAATGTGATAAACTATGTTTAGTTTTAATAACTCAAGTTAGTGGCAGACTTTAAAAAGTAAGCCTTTTAAAAATAAAAATGTTATTTATTTTAGAAGATACTTCCTGAAGTTAATTGACTGTGACACTTGCTTAAGTAACTCCAAGACTTGAATTAAAAATTTGCATTACCTTCCTCTAAACTGAGTTTAAGAAGTCACATAACAATAATTTACTAACATTTTTATGACTCATTAACATTTCAGAGCCTTTTTATAGACATTATTTGTTCCTCAAAATAATTTCATAAAGTAAGTTCAATGAGCAATAGTATTCCCTTGAAAAATAATCTGCCAATGGGGCACAGTTGATAAGTGACAGAATTGGTATTTAAGTCTGTCTTTGCTTTTCATTATGAAAAATTTTAAGTGTATAATGACTTATTTGGTACATTCCCATATACTCATTATTTAGTGGGTATAAGCAGTGCTTAGCTATTTGTATTTGCTATATTTGCTTTATCTTTTATTTTGCTATAGTATATTATGAAGCAAATCCCAGACATTTAACTTTTACCTGTGAGTATTTTAGTGAGTATATAGCTCTAAAAAAGGACATTATCTCAATAATCCCAATACCATTATCATACCCACAAAAATTAGCAGTAATTTTTTTTAATATCACCAGATACTCAATTGTTATTTAAATTTCTCT
This sequence comes from Pongo pygmaeus, assembly GCF_028885625.2. Classification (NCBI taxonomy): domain Eukaryota; kingdom Metazoa; phylum Chordata; class Mammalia; order Primates; family Hominidae; genus Pongo; species Pongo pygmaeus. The sequence continues at coordinate 44,709,755 of NC_072391.2, forward strand.
GGGTTATCCCCAAAATGACTTTTTACAGTTGGTCTGTTTTTGAATCATGACATAAAACAAGACTCATGGTATTAGTGGTTATGTCTCTTAAATCACTTCATCTACAACAGGAACTCCCACTTTCCTTTTCATTCCATTGACTTATTGAGGAGACCAACAGGCAGGTCTTTCGATTTTTAATTCAGTATTCCTTCTGTTATTCTAAGCTGCCTCAAATGTAAGTTTTAAATCTAAGTAAAGAAATGAATAAAATAAATAGAAGACAATTCTATGCCTGGTCTATAAAATAAAAATATAACTTTTTATTTTAAAGAAGAGGCCCACTGAGTAGTTTATTGTAACTAAAATGTTGCTATAATAGCTAATTTCATAAGCAGCTTAGCATCAAAGCATCCAAAAGAACTATGTTCTTGTTACTTTTATGCTTGTGTAACATTTTTGCTAAATACAGTCAATAAGAATGAGGACCATGTAGAGAAAGCCTAGTCTTTGCCAGTAACATAGGTGTAGTCCAGTTTTTCTTTTCGACTGACAAGAGAAATATAAATAGTAAATCTTAATTCTGTTACATGTTCTGTTTGTTGTATATAACAGGAAGCTTTCAGGCATTTGTTGTTTGTAAATACTTCATCTTTATTGCTCTTACCAATGAGCAGCTATTAAATATTCATTCCATAGTATCAACAACAATAGTTTTGATTTCTAAAAATTAGTATGTTTCATCCTTGTGTATCTCTCATGCCCTTATAATCCATCTCAGTGTTACCCTAGACTAAACTCCCAACTTCCAGAAATGGCAACAACAAACAATAGGGGAGAAGGTAGGAAGAGCTGAGAGTTGTCTGAGCTCAGGGCAATGGAGATTAGAACTGTCATAGAACTTGATACATGTTACCCTGTGGCTTATGGCCTGGCCCATCAGGCCTGGTTGACACCCTCTCTGGATCAACTGGTAAGGCTTAGCATTTTTTCTTACTGTTCTCTACATTGAGAGACATTAGTCATCCCATGAGGATGCATCACTTGTTTTGCAAACCAGCGTTGGCAGAAAGAAGGACTTCAATCTTTTGAATACATCTACCCTAACATTTCATCTCTGTACCTGCAATATCCTTGTAGGTTGCCTTTCAAGGAAGTGTATCAAGAGAAAGAGAAGGCATGGGGGAGAAAGGCAGCATGGGTGAATAAAGATGCATTCTTTCCAGATGCTCAGTTGCACTGCCTCTCTTTGTGCAGGGTTCACTGAAGGATTTAAGGATGAAGCATAGGAATCTGCTGTGTAAACTAATTCCCTGGCTTTTCCTAATGGTGTGTAAATTTCTCATTCCCTAAGGCACAGTATTATTTCCAGAGTTTTCTTTGGTTTTCATAACTAGTTTATCTGAATTCTGTCCTCAGAATATAGTAAATGAAAGAAATGAGATGAATCTACAAAAATGCTTTTTAAAACCTCCTCAAAAAATTATTTACACATAAAATAATTAAATATTTTGGCTCTTCTGCAACCTATTGGTTAAAGTACATCTTTAATGTACAACTATAACTAAGTTATAACTAATTGTGTCCTTAGATTTCAAAGACAGGTACTTGTCTGTCTCCTCTCACCCCAAAGGAATGACTACAAAGTAAAGGAAGTTGGTTTAAAACAAAAAGCTTGAGATTTCAGAGAAAGGAACATTTACATAATAGCATATCTCAGCCTATTTCTTGAAATGCATTGTTTCTCTCTAGCTCTCTTTCCTTTTTTTTTTTTTTTTTGGCATGTATCTAGTGTTAAGAAAATACAGTGTGGCAGCTGTTTATGTACAGAGTAATACCACAATGGATGGGTAAAGTCTCACTTGCTAAGAACCTAAGTACTTACCTATTTTAATGTTGTACAAGCTCACCACCTGTGCAAGGGCAGGCCTCATTTTTAAGAGTCTGATCATGTCACATAATCTTGATGAAAGTAATTGTATCAACGGTTCAGGAAACTCAAATGGCCTCTTCTTCATTCTCCTTTGAATGGGTCAGTGCTATTAAGGGCATTACTGAGAGAAGCAGAAGGTGATTTTATTTCAAGAGTTATTGATTCATGCTTCCCCTGTTTTGCTTCAGGTGGATCATCCATGCCATGGAGTATGAACTTCAGATCCGTGGCGGAGACAAGCCAGCCTTAGACTTGTATCAGCTATCACCTAGTGAAGTTAAACAGCTTCTGCTGGATATTCTGCAACCTCAACAGAATGGAAGGTAATGAGGGCCCCTTGTTACCTACATGATACTCTGGATTTACAATAACATCATAATTTTTAGCTTGATATATCTATGAAATTGATAAGATATTGATAAGAAATAAAATTCAACAGAGTATCAGAGGCCACCCCACTAGATGGAAAGGGTAAACAGAAAGACCAATCAAAATGTCTCTTCAATTATTATTTTGCATTGATTTGAATTTATGCTTTTTTTCCAGTATAGTTTATAAGCATTTCTTCATTTTTATTATTCTGTGCAAAATGTAACACCTCATACCACTTTCTGAAGTCAGTTTCCTTTCTGAACCTTTGTGGCACTCACCATCTCCTCCCAGCATTTTGGCAGATAGGATTGGGTTTGGTAACATTTAAATATGTTGCCTGTGACTTTGTCTCCCTAAATAGACTTCAGTGCTAAACCCTTTCCTAGACTTGTGCTAAGCTTACACTAAGAACAAAACAAATACTTGTGGATCGTGTTGACTTGAAGAATTTTTTATTACAGAAATAGCTTTAATGTAAGTATTTAGGAAAGTATTTATTGAGTACTTTTGTGCCTGGCATTTACCAAAGTGGTATAGTTATATGCCTAGAAAAATCTGCCTAGGCCTTTTACAAAAGCTGTCTTCCACAAAAGTAAATTTGAATAAATGGAAAGGCATCCTTGTTCTTAAATAGGAACATTCATGTTATAAAGATGTCAGTTGTAAATATAATTTAATTCCAATAACATTTCAACTAGCTGTTTTTATGAGGTTAAGACAAGTTAATACAAAACTTCACATGGAAAAACAAACATATCAGAAAAACATAAAAGAAGGACTTGCCCTGCTAGACATTAAAACATACTATAAAGCCTCTGTAATTAAAACAGTGTGATATTGGTGCACAACAGACAAATAGAAGAGTTGAACAGAATAGAAAGTCCAGAAATAGACCTCCAAGTATATATGGAAATTTAATGTGTGACAAAGGCCAAGGATGGACTTTTTAAATAGTGATGAGACAACTGGATAGCCATTTGCAAAAAGATATAATCACACCTGTAGTTTATACCACACATAAGAATACACTCCAAATAGATTAGAAATCTAAATGTAAAAATGAGATAATAGAAAACAAGAAGACATGGTTAAATTCCTTTTTACCCCTAGTGTGGGAAAGACCTTCTAATAATGGCTCAACCCAAGGACAACAAAATAAAAAGTTAATAAGACTATATGAAAATTAAAAACAACACTTTGTATGGCAAAAAGTAGACAACCAATGTCAAAAGATAACTGAGAAACTGCAACAAAACATATGCCACAAAGAGCTTATAACCAAGAATTCTTAAAAATTGAGGGACAGACAACCAAAATCCCAAAGGAAAATGGAAAGAAACATTCTTACATACCCATGAGTCTATGCTAATATAAATAGACAAATGGGAGTGAAGAGACCTTTCTTATAATAGAGTTCCAATTATAAATGTAGATAGGATGACAAAAATAGACAAATACAATAGTTATCATTGTTGCCGGCAAAAACTGTCATTGCATGGAAGTATGATGAAAAATGGAGAGTTTCATCATTCCAATGTGTTTCCACTCAAGATGCTTAAATTGTAAAGGAAAAAATAGTGATTTTACAGTGGAGAAACCCAGCTGACTCTACCTTAACCAAAAGATTAAGATGAACATCGCCAGTAATAAGACACATCAACATCATGTATCCCCTGATATGATGCATTGAAAAGGGCATGATGGGCCGGGCATGGTGGCTCAAGCTTGTGATCCTAGCACTTTGGGAGGCTGGAGCAGGAGGGTCCTTTAAGCCCACGAGTTTGAGACTAGCCTGGGCAACATTCTGAGACCCCATCTCTATAAAAATAAGTAAATAAATAAGAAAAGTGCACAACATCACTTCTAGATACTCTTGCCAAAAATGCATTAATCTCAATCTATTCATCAGGAAACATCAGACCAACCCAAATTGAGGTACATCTTACAAAATAACTGACATTTCTAAAGTGTCAAAGTTATGAAAGATAAAGGACAACCAAGAAACTGCTAGAGGAGCCTCAGGAGACATGGAAACTAAACACCAATTGTGGATTGGATTCTGGATCAAAACAAGAATATTAGTGGTAAAATTGACAAAATTTGAATTAGATCCATAGATTAATTAATAGTATTGTGTCATTGTTTACTCCCTAGTTTTCTACTATGGTTGTGTAAGATAACAAGAGTAGAGGAAGGCCAGGCACGATGGCTCACACCTGTGATCCCAACAATTTGGGAGGCTGAAGCAGGCAGATTGCTTGAGCCCAGGAGTTTGAGACCAGGCTGGGCAACATGGCAAGGCCCCATCTCTACAAAAAACACAAAAATTAGCTGGGTATGGCGGCACATGCCTGTAGTTCCAGCTACTCAGGAGGCCGATGTGGGAGGATCACCTGAACCCAGTAAGTTGAGGCTGCAGAGTCGAGATCGCACCACTGCACTCCAGCCTCAGTGATAGAGGGAGACCCTGTCCCAAAAAAAAAAAAAAAAAAAAAAGGAAAAGGGAAGTTACGTAAAGAGTATACAGGAACTTTATGGTTTATATTCATGACTTTTCTGTAAGTCTGAAATTTTTCAAAATGAAAAGACAAAAAATAAAGGATCTTTCAAAATAATTTTCTACCTCCATTATGAGTATTCTCACGTCTCTACTTTTTCTGTTGTCCCACCAAATATCTCCTTTTTAAAGTATTAATCATAACTTCATATAACTCCAAAAACATATTTTTTAATTGCCAAACAAAGGGAATGAGGGGAAAATAAAATGCAGGCAGTGGGGTATCCAGTTATCTAAAGTAAAACATCACCAAGGAACCCTTAGACGTTTGAGCTTTGTCACTTTGGTGAAACACTAAACCCAGCAATGCAAGCCTGTGCCTATTAAAAGAAATTTTATGTATCCAAAAATAGATGCCCCTCTTACCTATGTAGTGATAAATTTTCATTGGTCCTCTTTCTCCAGAGCAAAAATGTCTTTTTCTGTTTACTGTATCCTACATAGCTATTGTCATACCTAGAAATAGTGTTGGTCATGACATATTTCCCTTGTAATTGAGTATACATTTCACTCTGCTGTCTTTTAAAATACTAAGTGTAAAAAACGTGTATCTGGGCTGTGTGCCGTGGTTCATGCCTGTAATCCCAGCACTTTGGGAGGCCAAGGCAGGAGGATTACTTGAGGCCAGGAGCTCAAGACCAGCCTGGACAACATAGCCAGACCCCATCTCAACAAAAAATTTAAAAATTAACCAGACATGGTGGTGCATGCCTGTAATCTTAGCCACCGGAAAGGCTGAGGTGGGAGGATCGCTTGAGCCCAGGAGTTAGAGGTTGCAGTGAGCTATGATCGAGCCATGGCACTCCACCTGGGTGACACAGCAAGACCCTGTCAAATAAATAAATAAATAAATAAATAAATGTATCCATCCTTTCTTCAGCTTTTGCAAGAATATTTTTAGCAGTTTGTGAATGATGTATTATATCTTTAAGATTTAATACTTAAATGCTTAATCCATGAAAATAAAAGATCTAAAATTTTGGTGTATCACTACATTCTGTTATTATAATGTAAGATTTTATATCTTTTTTTAGCAAGAGAACTTTAGCTATGTTTAAATAGCAAACTTCTATAAGGTTTAAAATAAGGTAATTTTATTCTATATAAAATGCTTTTTTGAACATCATTTATTCATTCACTTTTTAAGTGTTTACTAAGCACCTTTCTGGGAGAGGTGTATAGGAGTGATCAAATTATGTGATTTCCATGCATTCATGGAGCTTACATTTTATTATATGTGAAAACAACATCAAGTTATTATGAAATTCACAGCTGCTGCGTTTTTAAAGGGAGCTGCTTTGTATTCTTGAAAATCATTTGAGCATGTAGTAAGCAATTCATAGCTTACTTACAGAATAACATTTTGTCTGTTAAATTTTTTAGAATCTTGGAGACTTCCTCCTGTCCTGCCAGCCCTGTTTTCATTATGAAATATTTACTAGCCTCTGTAACACACGGAGATATGCATCATTGATGGGCTTTGGCTTTTATTGCTTACCCTATCGGAACAATTAGTTCATATTGAAAGCCCTGCTGTCTACCAGAACAAGCTTGTTCTTCAACTCTGAGACATTTGCCTTTTGTTACAGATGTTGGCTGAACAGGCGTCAGATCGATGGGTCTTTGAATAGAACTCCCACCGGGTTCTATGACCGAGTGTGGCAGATTCTGGAACGCACGCCCAATGGGATCATTGTTGCTGGGAAGCATTTGCCTCAGGTAAAGCCCCACCGTGTTCACATAAAGAAAGGAGACTTCGCAAAGGATAGTGAATCCTTTCCTCTTGCACTGCAAATAACTTTTCTCCTTTTCAGCGTTCTGAGTATTTTCAAAGAAGGAATGAAATACTAGAAAATAAGACGTCTAATCAATTGGACTGAAAATTTTTTTCCCCAATCTGAGTTACTTTTATTTTTCAAGTTTGGTGTCCCTGTAGGCAGAAAAGGCTCACTTCACCAAATGGATATATTGCTGGAAGTCATATTTAATAAAAAAAAATTGTTGGTATTGTCATATTTTAGATATTTTGAGGATATTCCCTTTTTAAAAACCACGTAGCCAAACTTCTTGCTGAGCAAGCTGTCATTCCTTTGTTTACTTACCAGCTTAGAGTTTCCTATATTGGCTTTACTTTAAGCGTGGGTACCCCTTCATTCACTACCCCAAGTGGTGGTGGGTCAGTGCTGGGGGGCCTCACAAACAGTAAAGCATGCGTTGGAAAGACAGAACCAGAGCAGACCCAAGAAACAACGGGGCCTAGTAGTGCTGTGGATGAGGAAATCACCACTTAGGAATTGTGTTGAATGTGAAAAATGCAGTAACTTTTTAGGTCATTGGACCGACAATCACTTACTTCACTCCAGGTGTACCTTACCTGTGGTCCAAGTGAGTTAGTGCCCTCTCCTTCTGATGGTTTCCCATGTGATATACACTGGCCTGCTTCTTTGATGTGATTATTTAATCCTGGCATCTAAGTCATTCTACTTATACACAAAAGAGAAGGATTAGCCTTTTGGAAATAGAGTACTGTAATTGTTTTTAGTGTTGAATCTCAACCAAATAAATTTTGATGTAGCTCTTTATACAAATAAAGTATTCTCAAAGGCACAGACCCACACTCATTTTGCTTGTATCTACCTAAGAGTGTCTCTATGAGGACCCATAGGAAATTGGTAGTATTCTTTTCTTAGTCTTTGGTAAAAGGAACTGTGTGACTGGGAGGATGGTGTGGGCTCTTCCCTGGAACCCTTTTAAACCTTTCAAAGTCTGAATGCTGTGAATATATTACTTATTCAAAAAAATGCATAAAAACTTTTAAAGAGTATTTATACTGTTCACAGACTGCAAGTAGTTTTATTTGACTGTCAGTGCAGGGCCCAGCCCTCTCCTGGGTGCCCTATGATTACTGTTCAGGAGCAGCACCATCTCTTGAGAGCAGAGAGCAGCGCCTCATTGCTGGAGTTCAAACCCTCTGGCAAGGCCTCCTGTCTGCCTACCTGGGCAGTGCACACTCACAACCACTTGTTAGCTTCTTTCTCAGCCCCCACTAATACTTAACCAGATTTTCATTTAATTGTCTGGCAGCCTGGGCCACTTAACATGTAGTATCCTTGCTTTGCTAATATCCTCTCTTTGCTAAAAATAACAATAATGACAATAAATACATGTTAAATATTTTTATGCACCAAGCACTTTTCTAAGTGCTCATTTAATCCGTTAGACAATTTTTTGAGGCAGATGCTTTGTTATTAGTATTCCAGTTTGACAGAAGAGGACACTGAAACACAGATAAATGATTTCCTCAAGGTCACACATCTAGTAAGTAGCTGCCCCAGGGTGTGACCCCTGGCAGTGTAGCTGCTGAGCCTTTTCTCTTAACTTCTCTGCTACACTACTTACCCTAAGTCCTTTCAGAAGAGTGGGAAATAAGGTAAGCTTGGTATCTCTTCTGTAGTTGCACAGTAGCTAGGTTGACTTTTTTAATGAGATATATTAAGAAAAAATTAATGTGAAACCAAGAAAGGGTCTTCCTTTCTTTCTGTAACCCCATTAAGCCCGTTGCTAGAGATCTAGCCAATTATAACTGTGTTTAGCAATGAGGCTTTATTTTCCCCAAATTAGGTCCTACCTGTAAACATTAATAATATGTTGGATTATATTGACTATGAAATACAGTAGTTAGTTGTATTGAATATCTATTGAATATAGGACTAAGGCATTATTATACAGGCTGAACAACTTTGCTGTCACTTGATTGAAAGAGGACATTGGGTCCCATTTTGAGTGGTAAGTAGATAGACATGGTTCTGAACCTGATTGAGTTCACTGTAAACTATCATTGAGGTGAAAACAAGTATGTCTCATCATTTCTGCCTCTCTGGTAATGATCTAGTCACCCCATGTGCTTTCCACCATACAAGCCTAATGTTCAGAGCCTTCCCTTCCATCCTCTGAGGAATATTCCCCATGCCCAGATTTGGATTTGAATTTTAGTTTATTTTCTGCTTTCATTTGGATTGTGAAAAAATGAATGGAAAACTACACAATATTCTTGTTTTAAATGAAAGATAAAGGGCAGAGTAGAGGAAATTCTTTTAGCTTCGCTTTTTTCCTGTTTCCTTCCCAGTTCTGTACATAATATTGTTTTTGCTTGTTTGTATGCATTTTTATGCTGCCAGCTCAGAAAGGACCTGCCACAGAAATGATGTAAATTCAATAGCAGGTGACTTCCGTGCGGGAGCCTGACAGCAAGCATAACTTCTCGTGTAACTTCTGAAAGCAATATGTACACTATTTGTTGTCTCAGTGTTTGGCTATTCCTTTTGTGTATTGAAGTGGCCTTCTAATATAGTCCTTTTTCTCAAAAACATTAATATAGTGAAGGTAACTACTAAAAATGGGAGGTTTAATTTATCACAATAGTCAGCTGGTTGGCTTTAGTAGTTTGACATATATAAAATCCAGTTGTGTAGCTGAAAATGTTCTCCAAGGTTTTATAAAAACTGAAAACTATTAATGATTAGAAAATGAAATTCTTCTATTAAATGAGAACCAGAGCATAACGGTTCAGCATGTTAGTGTGGAGTTATTTTTTTCAGCAACCAACCCTGTCAGATATGACCATGTATGAGATGAATTTCTCTCTCCTTGTTGAAGACACGTTGGGAAATATTGACCAGCCACAGTACAGACAGATCGTTGTAGAGGTGAGTAGTAAGAAGGGAAGATTGCTGAAGAAATGCCTTCTCTCTGCTCCGTGAAAACTAGTATAAGGGAAACTGCCTATGAGACCCAGAATCCTATTCTTTCTGGTACCCTGATCTCTCCTGTGAGACCCAGAACCCTATTCTTTCCGGAACCTTGATCTCTCCCAGCCGAGTCCTCAAGAAGATGGCCACCCCTGACCCAAGGCAAGGCACACGAGCAATTCAGACACCTCAGGCTCCTCCAGGAAGGGAGAACCGACCCCTGCTTTTCAGCCACACAATCACCCCTCAGCATCAAGTGTATCAGCCACATCATAAAAGTACAGGAAGTGACCTTTTTCTATTCACTTTCTTTTCTTTTTTTTTCTATTCACAGAAATAAGCACAACTATTGTAGAAAGTTTCAGCAGTTTAGAAAATTATAGAAAAGAATATGAGTTTCCCCAACACTCACTAGCAAGAGATCATTGCTGTTAATATTTTGAGGGACATCTTTCTAGACATCTCTATGTGCAGAGAAGACATGTCATTGCATGCTGTATCACTGCCCTGTATAAAGTTACCTGTAAAATTAACAGAACACATATGCCCTTTTGTCATGTTAAACATCACCCCAAATACATAGAGAAGCCACCAATTGATGAGTTTAATATTTAGCTCATCCGCACTTTGTCTCTTTCCACGGGAATGTATCCATCCGACTTTTGTGTTTCTTAAGGGTAGATAATATGTCTTATTGCTACAGAAGCTCTGTGTGACTGCCAACCTGGACATGGCACCTCCTAAAATCTAGCATGTCTGGAGCTGCAGTCAGAGCTGAGTCGATTTAGCCTCCTCTTTGATGTCCCAGGATGTGGAATAGTATCAGCCAATCATTTTCACAGCATGAGGCAGACTGGGTCGCGAAAAGACGGGGTTATTAGACGGGTGAATGCCTTCCATGTCTAGTACCCAGCATCTGGGACATACAGTGGACATAGAGATCCTTCTTGTTGACCACAGTGAGGTCATTCCCTTTGCAGAAGACATTTTCCTTTAGACCTACAACAAAACTTCATATTCTCATGGCTAAAGGCCTGCCCTAAGGTTTCCCACATTGTGACCCCTGGATTTTACTGTGTTTCCTTTGGTTCTTTCAGGTTCTGTTTTCAAAGCATCGAGATAAAATACAGTCAATAAGAATCCAAAATTGGGAACTATGAGGCGTGTTTCCTGTTCAGTATACAAATTAGGAGCCATAAACATCATCAGAGAGCCTTTACCAATTATTGCATATGCAGATACTATTTTTGCTTATAGGAATTTAGCATCTAAAATGAACATTACCACTTAGGATAGGTGTATGTGATGGCCAAGCAATAGAGTGATTCATTAAACTAAGATGGTTCATACAGACCAAATAGGACTTTTGTCACAGGGGTCAGAGTTAAACATATTTTTTAAAACATGGCCATCCCTTGAGAAACTACTGTGGCATCACAGACTTATACTCATTTGAGTCCTGGGCTCCAGGTCGTTTGATCCTGAACCTAGGTCCAGAGTCTCCATTGAACCTACCTGGCTTCTCTGGCTTTGGTCCCTGACCCCTCTCTCCACAGACAGTGTTTTGGTGTCTTGCCAGCAAGGATCGACACCCAAAGGCCCAGAAAGAGTTCAGACACTTTGGGTGAATAGGGTATCATGTATTATGTACACGATGGGTTAGGAAAGTCATTTTTCTAAGTTAACGGTTTTATTTAACTGACTAAAAAACATTTCTAGGGATACACACAATGAAAAAAAAAGGTGCACTTTCCAAACAGAATTTATGCAAATAACTTGCAAAATTAGGAAGATTCCTTCCATAGGTGATCCCTGAGCCTCTCATCATATAGAATATCCTTTGGATCACCCATCCATCTGATCAAAGGGTGAAAACATGTCACTATTATGGTTCATATAGTTGGCTTTCAATGTCTGTCTCTTCTAGTTACTTATGGTTGTATCCATTGTACTGGAAAGAAACCCCGAGCTAGAATTTCAAGACAAAGTAGATCTAGACAGACTGGTCAAAGAAGCATTTAATGAATTTCAAAAAGATCAGAGTTGGCTAAAGGAAACTGAAAAACAAGTAAGTACACAGCTTTTTTTTTTTTTTTGAGAATTTTTTCATTGTCTCAATTCTTTAAAATATCCCTAATCTCTTTTCATTTACTTTATAAAACAGATTCACAGGTGCAAAATAGGATACTTGAGGGGCAGTCTGCCTTTTTCCAGGAATTAATGTTACTTTTTAGTTAATTACTAGGCAGTTCAGCTGTGAAGTTCTGACAAAAAAGAGATCTAGAAAAAGATAAATTTCCTTTATATGGTTAGCATAAAAATGTTTTATCAGAGAGGAGGCATAGACTCCAGAAGGCTATAAAATTAAATTCTGGGGACAATAGAATGCAGTGACAGGCTACGTTGGTGCTGTGTACTGCCTAATATAGGCCCTTCCAGGTTCTCTGTTTAATATTTTGTGTTCAACTGTAAAGAGGTTCTCTAAGTAAATAAAAATTATCAACAAAGGAGAGAATACCAAAAATATCTGTCCTTGTTTTATATACACCTCAGGAAAATGAAAGAAAAGCTCGGGAATCTCATATTTTCCATAAGGAAATCTTTATGTGAATTTATTTTTCCCCCTAAGCTGACACTGATTTTACCTGTCAACTCTTTACAAACAGATCAAATGCCTTGCTTACTGTTTTCCTTTGTAGGATGACATGACTTCCTTTTACAACACTCCTCCCCTGGGAAAAAGAGGAACATGCAGCTATTTGACAAAGGCAGTGATGAATCTGCTGCTGGAAGGAGAAGTCAAGCCAAACAATGATGACCCGTGTCTGATTAGCTAGTGGGGAAGGTGTAGGAAGCTCTGTTGAGACACATGTTCTGAAGTGTGTTGTGTGTCATGTTCAAGCTTAATCAAGGCAGCCATTAATACACGAACTGAGCATGCTGGGGAGGTGAATGCCACATCCTTGGCAGGGTTATGGACCTCTTGCATGTCATAGCCAATCTAAGGGTAATGGTAAATGCTTTTAATCAAGCAGGAAAAAGTTCTCATGATTATGCCAACTACAATAGTAATCCTCACTGAGTGATAAAAATAGTTTATGAATTGAAAATTTGCCACTGCATGTTTTATGATCAAATAGTTCATCAAAATGAATCTTTGCTCTTTGGACTGAATTCTTACCATACTGCCATTAAAATAAATTTGCCAACTAGTAATGCATACTGGAAATCAAAAGATGTTGAAAGAATGGTGAACTTCTCCTAGTGGTATTGTCATGCTAAAAGATGTTAATATACATCATAAAAGCAAAGTCAGCCAGCTGATATTTTGGTTCTCAAAAACTGCATTATTAATAATATTTTAGTATACAGAGCTATTCTACAGTTTTTACATTGTAAACATGACTGTGGTTTTGTATTTGCTAAATATAGGGGTTGGACTAAAATATAATAAATCTGTACCTTATCAAACATTTTCTTTGAGCTCCTACTAAAAATAGGACATGTCTATGATTGTTCAAAAATATGTTAAATTTAGGCTCAGCACAGTAGCTCACACCTGAAATCTCACCACTTTGGGAGGCTGAGGCAGGTGGATCACTTGAGGTCAGGAGTTCAAGACCAGCCCAGCCAGCATGGTGAAAACCCTGTCTCCACTAAAAATACAAAAATTAGCCAGGCATGATGGTGCATGCCTTTAAACCCAGCTACTGAGGAGGCTGAGGCATGAGAATTGCTTGAACCAGGAGACGGAGGTTGCAGTGAGCTGAAATCCTGCCACTGCACACCAGCCTGGGTGACAGAGCGAGACTCCATCTCAAAAAAAAAAAAAAAAAAAAAGAAAGAAAAATAAATACGTTAAATTTAAGGACTGTTAACCTGCTTTCTACTAGTAAAAACAACATTAAGAGTCATTAAATTTTATTTCTGAATTAATGAACGTATCTGGACATTCTTTGTTCCTAGGTTCACAAGATTGAGCTTCAAACTCCCGAGTGTTTTCATTTAATTGATTTAGAGGTAGAATGGAAGAGAATCTATGGTACCTACCATTATACACATTTAGTTGCCCAGTTTACTTAAACTTTAATAAAAGTAGAAAGTAGATTAAACATTTAAATTGTATTTATTTCTTTCCTAAATAGAAAAAAAAAAAGGCCCATGAGTTTGAGCCCTTGCCCCAAAGAGAGTTGTTTTTCTGATCAATCTTACTGGAGTTTCACCTGAGAAGATAGATTTGTCACATAAAAAATGCAGCTTATTTGTAGAGTTTTGAAAGGATGTAAGAAAGGGTGAGTGGCTTCAGTATTGAGTCAATTGATATCAAATGAATGGATGTGTGAGCACATGGAAAAATCTGCTGTCAGTCACATTTCTCATAACATTGAGGTACAGTGCCGAGATCTTGCATAAGAAATTGTATGGATATTAGTTGGCAAAATTGAGATGAATGAGACACAGTTGGACGCTAAAGAACTAAGGAGGGGGGTTGACAAAGAATAGAATTAAACTACTTGACTCAATATGTTAAGAGAGTTTATGAAAAGATAGTCGTGAAGGGTGAAGCTAATTTGTAAAACTTATGCCTGAAAAAAACTTAAGCATGAAGTCCATGGAGAGGGAATTGAGAACTGACACTTCATAACTGGGGAAACTGGAAATTAAAGAAAGGGAAAAAAAGACTTAAAATTTTTGTTTGCCGAAATTTGTAGGAAAGTCAACTGTGTTGTAGTTTTAAGAATTTTTTTTAAAAATCTGATTAGCTGAGCAAAGTTACCAGAAAACTGCTATCCTAGTTGAAATCAAACATTACTTGCAAATGTGTTTTCTGAGTGTTAGCTTCCTGCTTAAATGTTACATATGCAAAATTCTGAAGTTTTCCTGTGCTACTAGTGAAAGCATTCAGAATCTGTGACATGTATTGACTTTGTGCTTTGAGATTCAAAATTTATTGTTCTGAAAGTTATATTTAGAATCAGTAAATCTTGATATTCACCTTTACAAAAGCCAATGCCTGTTTTCTAATTAGAAAAGCAAAAAATAATAAGAATTAGAACACAGAACTCATATGAAATTTAGAAGTCTCATTTGGTCTACAGAGCCCAAATGTTTTAACAGCTGCACTAGAGACCGACAGAAAATATTAGCACATTTATTTAGGCATGACAAGATTTAAATCTGATTTAAAGCCTCCTCTATCACAATGGCAGATTCACTGCGTAAGTTTATTGTACAAGCAACGTCTGTTGGAAACTCCTGACTGAATATCAAGTTCAACTACATTTTCAGAGCATCATTTTAAGAAACAGGATGTTTTCCAGATTTTTTGCTATGTTATTTAAGCCTGAAAACATCATATTTCAATTTTTAAAAATCAAAATGGGGAAACAACCAATGACGAAAACCACATGATTATCTCAATAGATGCAGAAAAGGCCTTCGATAAAATTCAACACCCCTTCATGCTAAAAACTCTTGATAAACTAGGTATTGATGGAATATATTCAAAAAATAAGAGGCATTTATGACAAACCCACAGCCAATATCATACTGAATGAGCAAAAGCTGGAAGCATTCCCATTGAAAACTGGCACTAGACAAGGATGCTGTCTCTCACCACTCCTATTCAACATAATATTGGAAGTTCTGGCCAGGGCAATCAGGCAAGAGAAAGAAATAAAGGGTATTCATATAGGAAGAGAGGAAGTCAGACTGTGTCTGCAGATGACATGAGCCTATATCTAGAAAACCTCATCGTCATCTCATTCCAAAAGCTTCTTAAGCTGATAAGCAACTTCAACAAAGTCTCAGGATACAAAATCAATGTGCAGAAATCACAGGCATTCCTATACACCAACAATAGACAAGCAGAGGGCCAAATCATGAATGAACTCCCATTCACAATTGCTACAAAGAGAATAAAATATCTAGGAATACAGCTAACAAGGGGAGTGAAGGACCTTTTCAAGGAGAACTACAAACCACTGCTCAAGGAAATAAGAGAGGAAAGAAACAAATGGAAGAACATTCCATGCTCATGGATAGGAAGAATCAATATTGTGAAAATGGCCATACTGCCCAAAGTAATTTATAGATTCAATGCTATTCCCATTAAACTATCATTGACATTCTTCATAGAATCAGAAAAAACCTACTTTAAAATTCATATGGAACCAAAAAAGAGCACATATAGCCAAGACAATCCTAAGCAAAAAGAACAAAACTGGAGGCATCACACTACCTGACTTCAAACTATACTACAAGTCTACAGTAACCAAAACAGTATGGTCCTGGTACAAAAACAGACACATAGACCAATGGAACAGAATAGAGATCTCAGAAGTAAGAATGCACATCTACAACCATCTGATCTTCAACAAACCTGATAAAAACAAGCAATGGGGAAAGGATTCCCTATTTAATAAATGGTGCTGGGGAAACTGGCTAGCCATATACAGAAAACTGAAATTGGACCTCTTCCTTGCATCTTACACAAAAATTAAATCAAGATGGATTAAATACTTAAATGTAAAACCCAAAACTATAACAACTCTAGAAGAAAATCTAGGCAATGCCATACAGGACATAAGCATGGGCAAAGATTTCATGATGAAAACATCAGAAGCAATTGCAGCAAAAGCAGAAATTGACAAATGGGATATAATTAAACTAAAGAGCTCCTGCACAGCAAAAGAAACTATCATCAGAATGAACAGACAGCCAGAATAGGAGAAAACTTTTGCAATCTATCCATCTGACAAAGGTCTAATATCCAGAAGCTACAAGGAATTTAAACAAATTTACAAGTAAAAACAACCCCATTAAAAGGGGGGCAAAGGGGCTGGGTACGGTGGCTCACGCCTGTAATCCCAGCACTTTGGGAGGCCAAGGCGGGCAGATCACGAGGTCAGGAGATCGAGACCATCCTGGCTAACAGTGAAACCCTGTCTCTACTAAAAAATACAAAAAATTAACCAGGCGTGGTGGCGGGCGCCTGTAGTCCCAGCTACTGGGGAGGCTGAGGCAGGAGAATGGCATGAACCCAGGAGGCAGAGCTTGCAGTGAGCCGAGATTGTGCCACTGCATTCCAGCCTGGGCGACAGAGCAAGACTCTGTCTCAAAAAAAAAAAAGGTGGCGGAGGGGGCGAAGGACATGAACAGATACTTCTCAAAAGAAGACATTTGTGCGGCCAATAAACGTATAAAAAAAAGCTCAACATCACTGATCATTAGAGAAATGCAAATCAAAACCACAATGAGATAACCATCTCACACCAGTCGGAATGACGATTATTAAAAAGTCAAGAAAAAACAGATGCTGGCAAGATTATCAAGAAAAGGGAACCCTTATGCACTGTTGGTGGGAGTGTAAATTAGTTCAGCCATTGTGGAAGACAATGTGATTCCTCAAAGATCTAGAACCAGAAATACCATTTGACCCAGCAATCCCATTACTGGGTATATACCCAAAGAAATATAAATCATTCTATTATAAAGATACATGCACACCTATATTCATTGCACTACTATTTGCAATAGCAACGACATGGAATCAACCAAATGCCCATCAATGATAGACTGGATAAAGAAAATGTGGTACATATACACTACAGAATACTGTGCAGCCATAAAAACAACATCACGTCCTTTGCAGGGACGTGGATGGAGCTGGAAGCCATTATCCTCAGCAAACTAACGCAGGAACAGAAAACCAAATACCGCATGTTCTCACTTATAAGTGGGAGCTGAACAATGAGAACACATGGACACAGGGAGGGGAACAACACATACTGGGGCCTGTCAGAGGGGTGGGGAGGAGGGAGAGCATCAGGATAAATAGCTAATGCATGTGGTGCTTAATACCTAGGTGATGGGTTGATAGGTGCAGCAAATCACCATGGCACAAGTTTACCTATGTAACAAGCCTGCACATCCTGCACTTGTATCCCAGAATTTAAATTATTTAAAAAATCAGAATGTGGGATCAACTTGATGTCCTCTTCAATATGTTATAAGCCTGTGGTGCCTTATTCACACCAAATAACATTTATTGGACACCTGAATACATTTAGCTTTTCACCAAAACTCTTAAACAGTAAATTCAGGGCCAGGTGTGGTGGCTCACTCCTGTAGTTCCAGCCACTCAGGAGGCTGAGGCAGGAGGATTGCTTGAGTCCAGGAGTTGGAGGCTGTAGTGAGCTAGGGTCACACTATTGCACTCTAACCTCGGTGAAAGAGCAAGACTCTTGTCTCTTAAAAAAAAAAAAAGTAGATGCAGATGCTTTAAGCCTTTATGAGCATGTATATTAAATAGATGGCTTATGAAAGTGCATATCCACACTTCACAATGTGGCAACAGTTATAGCAGCACAGAAAGACCACATTTAAATCAAGGACAGGTTGAAAGTAGCATATAGCAGTATGCAGCCATATAATAAAAGTCCCCCATCTCAGAAACTAAAAACATGAATGAAAACTGAGGCAGAATGGACCAGCAAAACCTTACCGGCAGCATTCAAACAAAGGAAGCGGGTAGTACAGCCTCACACCATAAACTCTGAAAAGCAGCAGCGGACAAAAGACCTACTAGAATTAGGATTTGGCTCCTATACTTTGGCTTCCTAGAAGCTGTGCATGGGCAAGGACAAGGTTAGTTAATTTGTGAAAAACCAAATGCATTTGGAGGGAATCGGATGCCTGTTGAGTCGGCACTTAGGGGAAAATTCAGAAAGTGTTTCTCCAAGGTGGAAGCTCCTGCCCCACCACACATACCATCATCCGGCATCATATAGCAGGGCTACTGCCAGCTCCCACGCTCAGCGCTGTGTGTGAGTGAGTGGCACCTTTGTACAGAGAAAGGCCCTTTCTCTGAGCAGATGCAACCCCACACCAGGACACATGGCTCAGAGTAAACTGGATTTCAGCCCCCAGCTGCATTCTCATTGGCTCCCTTGTGCGGTGCACTGACCTCATGACTGTCTCAGTCCTGCTCCCCAAGGAAGGGAAAGCTGTTGGGAGTGGCATTCTGACTCTGTCTGGGAGGGAGGCAGATGAGGAGCAAGGCTTCCCAGAACTCATTGTCTCCGATGGCAGGTGGTCTGGGAGCTGGTCCTGACCTGGTTCTTGTTAGCTGAGAGGGTGAGGCTTATGAGGAGTGGTGATTGGAGTTGACTGTCCCCTCTTCTTCTTTTCTGTAATGTTGTTTAAAACTGGACAGAATTCACTCTGCCTAGTCCAGGGCATATCCTGTTTCCAAGGACAGCATCTTCCAATGTGGGTGGTTCTGCCAAACAGGGTAAACTTTTTCACTTGTGACAGAAATGCTTAGCTTCAGGGATAAATCCCACCTCCTTCACTCCCATCTCTCCAGAAGTTGCTCCTCCTCTCCTAGCCAGGGAGGAAAAGTGGGGGAAACAGATGGCTTTGGGGCTTTCCTCCTCATGGGAGTGGGGAACTTAGGGCAGGGCTGTCTGTCAGTCCCTTTCCCCTCTGCTCGGTTGGTTCTTGTGCTGGTACCTTTTCTCTTTGAGTTCTCTGTCTTCTGAGGACTGCATATTCCTGACTTGTGTCTTATTGTCTAAGAGGAAGGGACTCAGCTGGAAGCAGCTTGGAGAAGACCAAAGAGTTCAGGTTGGGTGGGAGAGTTTCAAAGACCACGCACACTGTAACTGGGGACCCACAAGGCTGCTGTGCAGCCATGAGAAAGATGCAGAGAAACTGCCCATCAATTATTTTTTGTAGAGACAGGGTCTCACTATGTTGCCCAGGCTGGTCTCTTACTCCTGGCCTCAGGCGGTCTGCCCACCTTGGCTTCCCAAAGTGCTGGGATTAGGTGTGAACCACCATACCCAGCCTTATGCCTGTAAACAATGTAAATAATACTACAGAATAAAAAAGATAGATATAGAACCCATTCTGAAAGAAAATTTACTCTAGGAAATAGAACATCCTCCACATCAAATGCCCTATAGTCTAAAAGAAATTAAAGAGAAAAAGGATCAATGAAAAAACAAGTCAAAGACAAAATAAGACACTACAATAAAATAGAAAGGAAACTTAGAGCTAAGGAAATGAGTTTCATAAATTAGAAACAGCAAAGAACAAAATACACACAGCTAAAAATTGAGTTGCCAACACACAGAACCCTTGAAATAATTCAATCAAGTGCTTATTGAGCATCATCTATATGCACCTGACACTGTTCTGGCACAGGGTTAAAAGAAAAAAAAAGACAATCCCCTGTCCTTGTGGAGCTATGTTCTCACTGGGGTGAGGACATAGGTGGTATGTACTGATGATAAATGCTGTGGAAGAAAATAAGGGAGGATGAGGAGGAAAGAGTGACAAAGGTTATTAGATTTCCTGGGGTTGTGGGAAGGCCTCTGATAAGGGAATATTTGATCAGGTGGAAAAAAAAATAGAGATGGGGGTAGACAAGTTTGATCCAACATAAAGAAAACTGGTAGGTAGAGAAGGATACGAGACTGGCCCAGAAAAAAATTCAAATAAATGATGTTTTCCCTAAATAACTAAATCTGCAGATCAGGAGAACACATCATGTTTCAGAAAAATTTAATACAGAATGAGCAACATTGAAACATATATTGGGAGAATTTACTTGGAGAAGTTTATGCCAAAAAAAGTCATCTATCACTCAATTTCTCCACATCAATTCAATGTTGTACAATGTGACCTGAGATTTTTTTTCCCCAAATACTTATAAAGGCAAATGAAGAATTCTTAAAATATGCAAGGACTCAGGAATCATATAACACCTGCAAGCCTCTCTTGAAAATAATATTTGATGAAATCCAGTCAACCAAGAGAATTGGTGTGAAGAGTATAGTAACCAAGAAGACACAAAACATAAGAAGTAATTATGGACTGGGCGCAGTGGCTCATACCTGTAATCTCAGCACTTTGGGAGTCTGAGGCAGGCAGACCACTTGAGTCCAGGAGTTCAAGACCAGCCTGGGCAACATGGCGAAACTCCGTCTCTACAAAATAAACATTTAAAAATTAGCTAGGTGTGGTGGTAGGTGCCTGTAGTCCCAGCTATAGTCCCAGCTACCAGGGAGGCTGAGGCAGGAGGATTGCCTGAGCCCAGGAGTTCAAGGCTGCAGAGGGCTGTGACAGCACCACTACACTCCAGCCTGGGCCACAGAGTGAGACCCTGTCTCAAAAACAAAACAAAACAAACAAACAAAACTATGAACTATGACTCCATTAAAATTTAAAATTAATAATGAGATTTACAGTTACAGCAAAGAATGTAAGAATGAAAAACAAGTTTCACAATTTAAAATAATATAACTAATGGGCTGGGACAAAAATCCTAGAGCTTGTTGACAACTCAGTAGGGGCTTGAGCGGCCAGTGTAAGTGAGCTAATTTCCTTGTCTTTCACAGCAAGAAGTCAATATTCACTTCGTTTTTTAAAGTTAATCAAAATATTAAAAGTTTTTAAAGTTTATCTTTTAAAATACAAAAGTGGCCAGGTGGAATGGTATGTGCCTGTAGTCCTAACTACTTGGGAGGCAGAGGTGGGAGGATCACTTGAGCCCAGGAGGAGTTCAAGGCCAGCCTGGGCAACATAGCAAGACTCTGCCTCTAAAAAAAAAAAAATTAAATTTTTAAATAATTGTAAATTATCAGAAGGGTGGCAGGGGTGAGAATGCATCAGAAAATTGACCATATAGCTCAAGATAAAAAAATAGAGAAATGACAGTCTCCAGATCCAATATAACTGGGATTCTCCACTTTAATATCAGACGGCGTTGAATTAAAGGTAAAA